>NC_086247.1:126357364-126666706 GCF_021018805.1 Prinia subflava
TGTTGCTCAGTACTTACACTAGCTGAATCTTTACACAAGTATTTTATGAGAGGTTTGGTTTTACCTGTTGTAAGGGCTCTATAATGCTCACAAAACAGGCACGTGACAACTGCAAATGCTGAGTAAATGAAAGTGGCAGAGCTTTATGTTGAAATGCAGAGGAATGATTCCAAAGATGCATACTAACAAGATGATTCATTTTCTTGTGGTTTTGGACCTCAGCTGTCACATTTCTCAGGTTTCATTGTTTTCAATCACAAAAATCAAAAACCTTTACAAAACCACAACAAGAAGTTTCAGGAGTAAAACCCACAGCTATCATATGATACCAAGAGCTGCAGTTTTAAGGGAGTAATCTGTAGGGGAGCAATAAAGCAGTTCTATGAATCAGACAGGCTCAGAAAAAACAGAAGGATCTTGAAAAGTGTTAGCTGAACATTATATGATTAAGTAGAGGGGGCAGACACAGGCTTAACACTTAGTTTAGGTAAAACTCAGTCTATCCTACTTTTTCATTGGCTCTCATACCCTATGGACTGACAGGGCTGCCGACATACTTGAAATGTATCACAGGGAGATGAGTCTATGCAGACAGAAAGTACTATCAACATTAAATGTATTTTAGGGTGTCTAATATGTCAAATTACACAAATAGAGGAAAACAAATATACTGAGACTTTCTCCTTGCCTCTACTTCATCTCTGGAGTTACAAAACCAGATTAAGGGATTGCTGCACAATGAATGGAGGATTGGATGCTTTGCATCTTTCCCTTGAGTGACTCAGAATTGAATGCTTCTTTGCTTCCAGCATTACTGCAAGCACATTGCTGGCTGACTAGAAATCTTAACAAAGACAGTAATTTCTGGTTCCTTGTTTCTCTACTTTTCCATTACTCCACAATATTAAATAATGAGATTGTGGGAAATTCTTTTTAAAAACCAGCTTCTCCAACTTTTTCCCCCCTTCAAAATTAGAGCTGAAATTCCAACTAGAGTAAGAAAATTGCCTGTCCTGAGCATGGCTGCCCATTCCTTTGGCTGCTCTCAGTCCTCAGTCACCTCTTGGGCAACTAAAAGCAGTGCTGTGACATCTCTGCTTACCACCGCAAGCAGTGTGAAGGATGAGTATCAGTGTCAGTACAGTGGGCCCAAGGGGGCTGATAAGGCTAGCAACAGACACTAGAGGATTTTGGTCTTAGGTTATCTTTGAAATAATGTATTTAGTCTTCCTCCTTAAAAAAAAAATAAACAGTGTAGGTAGCTCTAATACTAACATGGTCACTCTGCAGCTACCAAACTGAGTCAAGTATTGCGAAGATCTGGATTTTTGGATTGGTCCCATGAAGGTCAAAAAATTCCTGTATCACAATTCAACCATTCAAAGGTAAGATTCAGCAGGGTAACTATTCAGCTGTTTACATGAGAAAATCAGAGCCGAGTTGGCATCTGGTGATTTTTTTAATGTTCTGTTGAGACTGGTGACCAGTCACAGCAACAGCAGCAATTTGTCCAAGGTGGTCTGTTTCTCTTCCAATTTTTCAAGGTAGCAACCCAATACAGCACTGCTTCTTTAAACCTGCCAATCACTACCTCACCTAAAGCACGAACACGGAGGTGAAGCCAGATACAGAAATATCTTTGATGTGCTTGCACAGAAATCTTCTGCCTTGTCTTCACAGTCAGAGTCCTAGTGATCCCTGATGTATCTTATGAGAACTTCTGTGCACCCTGCAAGTCTGAGCTTTCCAGACACACTGTGTTCCCAGAGTGCAAGCACAGGGTGGTCACTGTGTGTTCCCAAGTGGGAAGCTTTTCATCTGTGGTGGCAGATGAAAAAGGGCTTGCTGCTGTAAAAACTACTCACATACCCAGCTTCTAGTAATTCTGCTTTCCCAGGGAGAGCAAGCTGCATCTTGCTGGTCTGCCACAGCACTTTGTCCAGTCCTACAGCAGCTCCAGACAGCTCTCTCCCATGAGGAAATTCAAGCAGTGCAGCCTGTTCCCATTGCTAAAAACGGGAGCTGGGAGCAGAAAACTGCCCTTATCACCCACAGCACCCAGCAGGACAGTGGGCTGGCTGGGAAATACCAGCTCACCACAGCACTGCCTCTGCTAATCCTACAGCAGGACAGAAGCGAGGCAGGGTTAGCTCAGCCAGCCTGTGTCTGGTCTCCACGGTGGGGTGCAGGCACAGAAGTCTTGCATTTCTGGTAGGGAGTCACAACTCTGTGCTTGTGGAGCAGGAATAAGATCAGTATTGGCTCTTTCTGCTGGTACTCATGGTGGGTATGCCAGCCCCTCCCTGAAGATCCTCCTGGCCCTGCATGAGCAAGTCTGGCCACTGATATGGAAGCAGATATCTAGCTCACAGGAAGGGTAATCATTCCTGACATTTGTCAGAGGAGATAATTTTAGGAAATCTCTTTCTGATTTCAGTGGCATACTGGATGACAAAATGAATATTTAAAGTATGTAATTCTTTTGCCTAGAAAATAAATCAACCTTTTTCTAAGAAAGCTGGAGATGCCAAAAATCCACCCTTCCTGATGTGGAGAGAAAAAACAAACACTATGTTAGCTCAACTGCAGTTAGCCTGGGAGAGTGTAACAGCATGTTAAGAGACAACTTTGTGGAAGCAAGGAGAATTCCAAACAAAGAGTACCAGGAACTAGAAACAATTTGAGCAGGAATAAGGATTAATACATTTTATATGTTTGTGAGGTTAACTACCCTCCTGACTTATTAGTAGCACATTTCAGAGTGGACTGGACAGCCACTGCTGAGCTGCAGATCCTGTTATGGAAGCAGCATTTACACAAGCAAGGCTAGAACAGTGCAGACTAGAAGATAAACCCTGACTGCAGACACAGTCACTCAAACTGAGATCATCACAGCGGCAGCAATAAAAGCAATTTATCTAAATGCATTGAATTACCCATTTCTGTCCCCTCTACATTCAGAATCCTCAAAGAAAAGCAGAAACTTCTTCATACACTGCTGTGCAAGGAAGAAAAAATTTATTCCCTGATACAACAACTACAGGATCAAACTGCAACCTTGGTGTCTTCTTGCTCTTAATCGCGCCTCAAGGTTGCTACCAAACAACAGTTGCACACAAATTAAAGTCTAGCAAAGTGATGCAGGGGCAAGGGTGGCAAATCCCTCCCCCTCAGAGCCTATGGAGGGGGATGGCAGGGAGGCAGCCTGCAGCTGGCCCGTGTCCTCGCTGGGGTAGAACATAAGTCCAACTTACCTGCACCTGCACCTTAGCCAGATAAGAGGAGCAAAGGGAGCTGCTCTGATCACTGCTCCCAAGCCACACATGAGTGTATCAGAAGCTCTGTTCACAGCCTCCAGTGGTAACCCCAGGATGGGCTTGGCAGCAGCAGCTGTGGCCAGGGGCAGGGTCCCAGAGGTGCCCAACCACAGCTGCAGCAGGATGCAACCCAATGCTGTGATTCGAATCAGGAGCAGGAGGCTGCTCCCTAGAGTCAACCTGTGCTCTTGTCAAAAGAGTTATACATGCAAAATATCTGCCATGTCAGAGCCACTGTGGAAAGATTGTACAAGGAAGTAAAAAACCACATAGAGGACTGTCTGCTTGGGTTTTATCCCCTTCAAAAATCTCCAGTACACTGGGCACCACCTCCCCTACTTTTGAACACAGCCACATCTGTACTCACATTCACAGGAAAAAAGGTCTTTACCTTATGGTCAGTCCACCCAAAGGGTCCCCACAGCCAGCATGGCCACGGGCTGGTGCCTCAGCACCTGTTTTTCTGCTCAGGCAGTAACTAGCTATGCCACATATGACTACACCGAACGAAAGCACCACAAAAAATAATTGCACTCCTGCATGCACCATTAGCTTTACTTCCTGAACTTAATCTGCAGTACAAGACAATATCCTAGCTGTACATATTCCATTTTATTGAAGGACTGCTTTGTGACCCTGCTTCCCTCTTCCTTCTTTTTAGAGAATGAATGGAAGATTAATTTAGGACACAAGTGCCAAGTGCCAATGATTTTATTTGTATGCAGCCTGCAACAACACCTGAGTGTTAATTTTTTGAGATCTGAAAAATCCATATATTGGGAATTTTTTTCCACTCTACTTTGATCAGCTCAGTCATGATATCTGAAATCTGGTGATTTTAAGTAAATGGTTAAACTTTCTAAACACATGAGGAAGGGGCTCACTGGGGTTACTAGAGGCTTAGGTGCACATGATCTTGAAATAGAAGCAGAAGTATGCAAAGTATTGCTACATGTTTTTACTTTCTACACACAGTAATTCTTTGTTTTTCTTTCTTTGGTGCTGTCCCAGATGGATGCTCCTTCCTCACACAGAGCTGATAGTGTGCTTCGGTGTGAGCCATGCTGTTAATTCAGTCACCGTACAGCTAACTCAATAAAGCAAACATTTGTTCTTGTAAAAGTATTCCCAGATGATTAATTACCTCAGACTGAAATGCCCAATTAACTTAACACTGCCTAGATAAGGAAGGAAGGAAAAGGTATAAACAGGCCTATTATACACTATCTGTCTTCCTAGCATCAGCCCAATCTGACTTAATTCCTGAGGTGTAAAAACTTTTATTCACAGCTATGTCAGCAACAAGTTACCACATTACCATACCTCTATGAGTCTGTCTGGCTCACTGCCTTCTTCCACAGTAATTAATTTGGACCTTCCATTTCGTTCATTGTCCCGAATGCCAACAGCAACCTGTGTAGCCTTCAGCCGCTCGTATTTATTGCACGATGAGCCACACCACTGATAGATTTCCTGAAACAATGAGGAGAACACACACGTTAGCAATAGGATTCAACACAGCAGAACTATGAAATTTATTTTATTAATAATTATCCTACTGAATCTAAATCACCAGAACACCTGTGAATCTACATCTTTCACAAGTACCTTCTAGAAGAGAGTTGCTCAATCACGTCAATATTTGCGGTATCTATGACATAATCTCAAACTGCACCAGGAAAGATTTAGGTTGGGTATTAGGAGAAATTTCTTTACAGAAAGGGTGAATCAACATTGGAATGGGCTGCCCAGGGAGATGGTGGAGTCACAACCCTGGAGGTGTTTAAGAAAACAATAGATGTGGCACTCAGTGCTGTGGTCTGGTTTCAAGGTGGTGTTCAGTCGAAGGTTGGATTCGGGGATCTCAGAGGTCTTTTCCAGCCTATTTCATTCTGCATCATGTCATGCTGTAATATGCAAGATATTTACATAATATAATTCAGCTTTCACATATTACGAGATCACTTGAGCTCAGAATAGTCGGAATTTTGGTTTGACTGAGTTTTATCCCAATTGCATATAGAGCTTCAGCTAATTAAATAACTAGAAACTCCTAAATTTGCTACTGCAAATTTTATATATGCCAGCTCCTCTTGTATGGTACTTCAGCAGTGCCGATACTCACCTGAGTCAAGACACAAATTAATTTCAAAATCTCAAGGAAGATCCTGATTGTATGTGTTACTAAAGTACAGTTGGATCTTTCAATCCAGTTTTTATTAGCTGACCTTTGCACAATGCAGCATGTTCCCAGAGCACCTCTCAGGAAAGGGAGACACCAGAACCAGGCTAAAACATGGGGAGGTCTCAATGATCTTACTGTTCCCTTCCAACCTCTCCTCCCCCCTTCAAAGGCATCTCTTCAAAGATAAAGTTTTAAGCTTTATCAGGATTACACCAGAGATTCACAGAACTGTATCCTTTTCAACTTGCAGATGTTATGCAATGGAAGTTGTGAGGTTTTCAGCTTGCCTTTAACAACTTGACTGTAGGCTTAAATAAAAAAAAAAAAAAGCTTCTAAATTCTGGTTTAAATACTGTCAGTTTATCAAGTATCCAGAATATGGAGACATAGCTGGTGTCAGGTCTGAACCTTATCTTAAATCTACATTATCTACATTTCCCCAGGAACACAAAATGTCTGTTCATGCTTAGGAAAATAATTTTCTAAAGAACTGAACATGTAGAAAGTCAAATATTCCAATCTGAGTAGATTTTTGAATACATTTGTTATTGCCAGGCACTGTTTCAGCCCTTTTCTACCAAATTCATGGACACTTTCCACAACACAGACTCCTTAGCATAATTCTAATCTTGGCCTACATCCTACTAATTGAGCTTATTTGCAATTACATGAGAAACTAGGAGTCACTAGAGATACTGCAGCAATATACAGGAATTCTTTATTTCCCATAGTCAGTAGAAGCAATAAGGAATAGTAAGAAGTCATATAATAGAGAACTAGGGAAAGAGGTAAGGCAGCTATTGCCTTATCTCAGTGTTGATGTGGAAATTGGTAGAGATTGCTCATTCAGAAAGGTTAGAAGTGCAGCTTCAGTTGTATCCATTGGCCTTCTCTTGTTTTTTTGGTAACTGGAGATGGAACCTCAAACAAGTAGTTGCATCTACAAAATGAGTATTTTTGCTGTACTGACCACAAAGGATATTGTGAGACTTAAACTGCCACTGCAAATTACAAAGACCTTTACTTCTTGGACAATAAATTCACATTTTCTTTTCTTAACATCTCCTAAAGATCCCACTGCACCCAAGTTACTCCACATTCACAGTTTATTCTCCCTGTCTGCCTTCAGTCAGCAAGTGACTGAAGAAACTTAGCTCTCCTACAGTCCACAGGCTCTAGGCTTCAAATGCACCTGAGGAAGGAGAAAAACCTTTAAAAATCTACAGTAATGTATTTCAGATTTTTAAATTTGCAGGTTTCATTATTTTCCTTATGGTGTCCATGTTCCAGGTTTCTTCTTCTGCAAAAATCACCACTGGAATCAACAAGCACTGTTTGAAAACATTCTTGATCTAGAGATTCACAAACTCCATCTTGCATGGTTATTTGAAAAATACTGATTAAAAAAGCTAGAGAAATAAGAATCTGCTTCTTTTTAGCACTAGAGAATAAAGACAGTATTCTTTTTTAAAAGCCTGAAAGTTAAACTTCATGTACTGTATAATTAAAAAGAAGGACGTGAGCAACCAGAAGTCATGAAAATGTCTCAAAGTGTATAATATTGTAAAGTATTTACTATGATCACTAAAATATCTTAATCATTCAGTGCTAGAAGCTTTCAGGAGCTTGGAGTTAATTAATTTCCTCTTCTGAACTGAAATCATCTCATTTTCAATGTATCTAATTTTGAAGCCTCAGAGTAGAGAAGCTGAGTTTTGCCTTCCTGATATGACTTATCCATTTCAACCTCTATGCAGATTCAGTTTTCCAACAACTTAAAACCAGAAAAAGAGTTTGAGAAGTTAAAGCCATTTCTTGAGAAGGCTAATGTTTAGATCTGAATTTACCTGAAATACAGTCAATTAGTTATCTAACCATATCCAACAAATCATTGAGCTTTTTGGTCATATTTCATTATTCACGTATTTATTTTTTAGACATATAAAGTGCTCAACTATGGGCAAAATATGATATTTAGCTTTAGCTCACTCACTACTTTCACAATTTCCTAGCTGTACTACACCTTCACTATTTTTAGGTTTGTTTTGCTAACTTTATTTGGAATTGGCAGGCTGACAAGAAATGTTTCCATTAAAATGAAAACAGACTTCAAGTGTTCACTCCCCTCAAAATAAAAGGGCTTCATTCATCAGTAATTCCTGTGCCAAGCCCAGTTTATTTTCAGAAGTTTGCACTAGCAGTATTTATTTTTTAAAAGCTCTTAAACAGAATTCTGAGAAAGATACCCCATATTAATGTCTGTTGATATTAATATAGTTGTCAGATCACGGTGGGACAATTAACCGCTAAGGGTGAAAAAATGTTATAATGAATAACTTTATAATGAAATGTTATAATGAAAAATGCTATTTTGAATAATAATACCCACCCTAGAGCTCCTGAGTGAGGTTGGGGAGGCAAGCTGGATCCGTGCCATGCACACTGTGGTCAGAATGAGCTCTCCCCTCAATGGCACATTTTGGGGACACAGTTTGGTCTTCACCCAGAGTGTAAGAATTCACTGCTCTGACCCCTAACAGCCTCTGGCCTGCAGAGCGACCTTGTGCAAGTCACGTGAGATTTCTCCAGCACATTATAAATGACCCAACATTTAGCTTTTATACAGATGTTGTGCATCAGGATGATTATGCATGGCTCATGTGTAACCCTGAGCAAGAGCACCTTGGCACTTTTCCCTTTATGGAGGGGGACTGTCAAAGTACACCTCCTCTTCCTGCTCCAGCCCCAAATGCCATGCAGAGCAAGAGAAGGAAAAACAAACAAACAAAAAAGACCATTTCTTTCCGAAGTGACATAAAAACTAATTTTTCCCTTCTAACACATAGCCACCTCTGTATTCAACTGGCAGCCTCCTTAATCTGGAGGCAAATGAAAATATCTCCTCTGGATCTTTTGTGGTCATTTCTGTGGATCTTAGCCAGGACAATGACAGGAAAGGCCAAGAAGCTTAAATCCATGAAGCTATTTTTCTCTAGTTAAACATGCAAGTGTTTCAAACCTAATTGTCTGTTGAAATATCTACCAATTTCCAGGCCTCTACTCTAATTGCTGATTTGCAGTCTCTTATATGAAGAGAGATTAAAAAGATAAACAAATTAAATAGGTTTCAAAACCTAATTTGAAACAAGTCTGTGATGAAACTTCCATTTAGGTAGAAAATAACAGTGGAATGTTTAAGTCTCATTAACTTTAAAATATTGAAATAAACTTTAAACTTTCATTAAGGAAAGAATTTAAGCCTACCATCACAAGCTGGTATGCTTCTATTCTTTGTTTGGAGGCTCTGATGCACCTTAAACCTGTCCATCTTTGCCCACATATACCCCAGAACACACTATCAGAATGTAATAGTACCTCAATTTAAAAAAAAAAAAAAAAAACACCACTCTTATCTGAGAGACAGCTAAAATCTGTGGTGTGGACCTGTTCATGTTGTCATGATGCAATTTATTATTGAGCTAACTCAGTGTCTGTCAGTCAGGATGTTGTCTTCCATTCCTCTAAACCCCAACACTTGGTGCAGCAGAGGTACAGCTCTAATGCAGAGGGACTCAACAGGAGAAAACTCTTCAGCTAAATCTGCTCACTCCTGTGATACACCATACTACATTCTCTTTACCCCCACAACTCAGACTAAAGGGCTGAAAGCAAGAAAAGAGTATTTGTAAAGTTATAATTGCTTTAATTCCTCTCTTCCCCTTGATTCAGCTGCTGCTGTTCAGCAGCAGATCAGAGCCTGGGCAAATAAGCACATCCCAGAAAGCCACTGTAGTGACTGCACAGCAGGTACAAGAAAGGCTGATGAGGCTTGTGAGGATGGGCTCGTCAGGAGGAGAAAAGCTCTGATTTAGGAGTCCCCAAAAGAGCCAGCACTCCTAGTGGAAGGGGAAAAGAAAGTGGAAGGAAGTGGAAGGAAGTGGGAAAAAAATCCTCCAGCAATGCTAGAGGCAGATGGAACATACAGGAATATTGGCAAAGCTTTATACACATCATCTACTATCAAAATAATGGGCAGGCACTCAGCTGAGACTCTTCACGGTCATTAGTGAACAGCTGCTCTGATAAGGCACAAGCTCCTTTTAGCTCGTTAAAAGTCTAGTCCTGTAATTAAACTTAATATGCTTAACAAAGAGAGGCCAATACAAAATAGAAATAAATTTGGAAGAAAGTTTATATATGAACTGCAAACAACAGAAATACTTCTAATGTCTTTAATTCTAAGCATTTGTAAAAACGATGGCATATTACATTGGTATTTGTATTTCAAACACCAAGTTTTTGGAAATAAAACAGAGAGCCCTAAAACAAGAGTATGGAATTTTTATGTTTGGGGTTTTTTTTAAGTACAGAAAAGTGCTAAATCAAGAAGACAAAATCTACATGCAGGGGAAAATAACTGACAAAAAGTAACTGGAATGCAGTACTTTTTGTCAGCTCACTGATGTCCAGGGTTTTTAAAGGAATTGACAATATGTATTAAGAAGAGTGTTTGGATTCAACTAGATTAAGATAGATTTCTGAAGGCATTTTTCTCCTTATTCACTTTTTTTCCTTTCTTGACTGTTGAATGCTTGATACAGGCAGGGGAAAAAACCTTCTCATTTCACATATCCATAAAATCTAACTTTGTTGAAACTGTAATACAGTGAACCATTGAAAGTTGTGGAGTTTTGATAATCCAAAACAAACTCCAAATTCATTCAGCCAGAATACCTCTGAGGCCACCATGAGCCTGGCCCTAGTAAAATTACAATAGTGTCTTTGTAACCAGTCTTTGGAGTCTCCCATTTGACTCAAACTGAACAAATTTTCAGACTAAAAATAAGTCAGATATAGCAGAGTCATGCACTTAGTACATTCATTTTTTTCCTCTCACACCTGTTTTGCTAGTATGCACTAGGAATAGCTCTTGCTATACCACAGTGGATCAAGGGGTCAATACCAGGATAATCTTAATTCTAAACAACTGCAGCTCAAGCAGCAAAACATCTGGATTTCCTACAACATCAGGAAGAAAACTAACTGAATTGAATCCTTGTGGCTACATGTGCGTCCAGTCCACCTGAAGCTTTAACACTTATAGGTCCAGCTACTTTTCTGTGTACCAGTAGGGGCGAGGAGAAACTTTCCAGTCCATGGAATATGAAGAAAAATCCTGAATTTAACTGAATTGGGGGCAAAAGGACTTAATTTTTTTTTCCCCTCTGTCTGATGATTTTGAGACTATAGCAACTTCCAGAATGCTGGCATTTACACTGCTGGAGTAACTGGTTCACAGATTTACAGAAAAATTAAGAAGCTTACTTACCAAAATACACATTGTATAGACAGAACAACATTTTAATGCTGTTAATAAGTCTGTAAAGTTAATAAAGAACCTAAGCACTTTAGTTCTTCAAGCTCAGCTACTTGTTTGGCAGCTCCCTGCTGCAGCATGAGCAATAGTTTAACTCTCAGCTGGGGGAAACGGGGGAAGAGGTCAGTTGTAGGAGAAACATGTGAATGGAAAAACAACATGAGTCAGTTGTTGGAGCCAGGGAAAGCAACTAGAAATGTATGGTGATGAACTGCAAAATGCAAGAATCTGCTCTTCCAGGCCTGTTTATACCTTAACAATGACTTTATTCAAGCATTTAATACGCCTGTTGTGAATACTGCTTTATCCAATGGAAGAGAAGCAAAGCCATCTAAAAGCATCTAAAAGAAATAGTGAGGGAAGATTACAGAAGCCACCAAGACAACTGTGCTTAAGGTTGCAATGTGATGCTGAATCATACTCTGTGATCATAATCATAAAGCAAGTATCTGCTATCTTGCTCTTTAAAAAGCAGAAGTTACTTTTCTTTTTGTAAACATAATTTAATCTATACTAAGTTGTTATGAAAAGCAGCTGTCATAAATAGCCAGCCTTTTTGCCTGATGTATTTCTTCTTTGTTGCAAGGCAGCAATTTTTCTTCTTCTGACATACTTTCTATGTCCGGTGTTCTCATAGGAACACACTGACAGATACATGATGACAACTCTGTTCAGTCTCATACTTTTGAGTTCTAACCTCATAATTTTCATTTGGATCCATGAAACCCTTAAGAAATACATACACGGATTGCTAGATAGCACAAGTTGTTTCTAAGAATATTATAGGCTCTTACATTTCAAATCAGTCACCTTTTGGCTGTTTATAAATCAGTTAATACAGGAATAGTAAGAATGGAGAACTGAGTACAGTTTACCTTCAATCTTCATTTACCTTGAACTACAGTGATAACTCACTGTAGCTCACCCATCTGCACTCACATCACCTCACCCATCTGCACTCTTCCTTTGGGAGAAGGGTGATGTTCTGCATGCAGAACTTTTATTGTACTGACAAAACTTTCCAGCTGCAATCAGGCCCAAGCTCAAACCTCAGTGGCAGATATCACACATTGCCCTTCACCCTCTTATTTCAACAACTGTCTCTTAATTTCTTCAAGAAGGCTGAGCAGTGCACAGCTCTCTGCCTGCCCTTTGCAGTCACCTAACTCATGGCACTGCTGCTGTCTCCCATCAAGAGATTAATCAGACAGAGAGAATCAAGTCTTACATTCCACAAAGCTCTATCCAAACATGCACAGAGAATAATTTTGCTGGTCACCAAGGATACAACTTCCGACAGCCTTCATACAGCAGGGCATCCCAAACTGAGTTGGGAGGCATTCAGTAAAATCAGCTGATCAATTAATGTTGTTTTATTTCATTGTTACTCCCATTATTTCTGCTCCATGTTTTGATAACTACCCAAATTATTGAAACATCTCAACATTCCAATTTCAAAAATAACCAGCATACACCAATACACACAGGCTTAATTTCATAATACTGGCAAGTTTCCTTCCCACTTTAAACAAGGAAAATTGACAAAAGATATGAAAGTCTTTAGCATATCTTACCATAAATATACACATATACAGTATATTTACATATTCATCTAGATAAATACTAAAATAGTCTAAAAACTGTATATACGTAATTCAGTAAATGGCACAGTGATTCATCTTTTCTCTTGCCTTCTGTGATCATTTTCCTTGTTCTCCTGCTCCTTGCTGTTTTGAGAATTGTTTTGGTGATGAAGGAAGAAAAAGGATTGTGTCTAAGGGGAGAAGGCTGGAGGATGGGGTGAAACAGAGACCTGCAACTGGAGGTAAAGGGGAGCACAGAGCAAGGCCAGGCACTTTAAGAAGTTTAAGAATTGTCTAACCCATCCTGGTGCCTCTCAGGTGGGATACCAGCAATAGTTCAGGACAGCACTGGAAGGGCCTTGAGGGGAAGGTGTATGAGGATCAGGCCTTGGTCTGATCAGGCCCGAGGTCACTTGGCCTGTTCAGCCTGGAGGAGACTGAGGGAAGACCTCATTGCAGTCTATAATTTCCTCCTGAGGGGAAGAGGAGGGGCAGACACTGATCTCTTCTCTCTGGTGTCCAGTGACAGGACCTGAGGAAATGGCCTGAAGTTGTATCAGAGGAGTTTAGGTTGGATATTAGAAAGAGGTTCTTCATCCAGACAGTGGTTGGGCACTGGAATGGGCTCCTCAGGGACATGGTCACAGGACCAAGCCTGACGGAGTTCAAGAGGAATCTGGACAATGCTCTCAGGCACGTCGTGTGATTCTTGGGGCTGCCCTGTGTGGGACTAAGAGTTTGACTTTCCAATCCTTGCGGGTTCCTTCCAGCTTAGTGTATTCTGTGATTGTGTGGCAGAAAATAACAGCTCCTGGGGGCTCTTGAGCAGAGCGGTGCCTGGACAAGATGCACTAAGCAGCACCCAAACAAAGTAAGGTGTGCTCTGCTCCAGGCCTTCTCAGAAACTGCCCTGCACCTGTCTTGCCTGCCCAAAGGCTCCCTTACAGAGAGATTCCCAGGTTCAAAGAGGTGTCATGGAAATCCCACGTAGAAAAAACACCCCAAATTAAATTAGGGTCTGGCATGCCAGCACTCTCCTGGTTCACTCACTCTAGGTCAGTACAGTCACAGCTCTCAGTTCATGGTGTTACAGAAGACTGCTTGACCAAAAGGTCTTCACACATTTCCCACAGATAACAACTCCCCTCATAGCACAGACAGCGCTTTCTCTGCCTTCTGCAGCTATTTTCACTTAGAGCCAAGAGAGTTCAAAAGAAGCAAGGTGAAACCTGGGTGGGGTATTTGAAGTGCTGTAAATGTGGTTTAGTAACAGATTAGCCAAGGTGCTCTGCGAGTTGTGCACACAGTCCCATGGGGTCCCAACCACTTTCAAGAGAGGGGTCAGGAGACAGGCAGCTAGATATAACATTATTTTTTGATCTTATTTCCAGCCAAGGTTTGACTTCAATAACTTAGAAGGCTGGATCAAGACAGAATAACCTTCATTGAAGGTCAGGTTGAACAGGGCTCAGAGCAACCTCAGCTTGTTGAAGATCTCCCTGCTCATTACAGGGGGAGTTGATCTAGATGACCTTTAAAGGTCCCTTCCAACCAAAACTATTCAATGATCTAGGTATGAGATAAACAGCAGAACTTGAACTGTAAATATGTGAACCTGGCTTAAAATGCCCACACACACTTTTTGCTTAAAGCATTATCCCATAAAGGAAATCCTAGTGATAAGTAATGATTTTATTCCTACCCATTATTATCTTTCATAATTTTCCCTTATCTGTTCAAACCATAAGTTTAAAATACTGCAGTAATTGAGCTCAATGGGAAAACTGAAATTATTTTTTATATTAGATAAGTGGCTTGATAAAATATAACAGGAAATGGACAGCACAAGCAATTTTTCAGTGCCACAGAGACCATCTTTCTGGTTAGCTAAGAGACTGAGGAAAGTAAATTTTGGAAATTCATCTTATTTGACACACTAAAATAATTTGATATTAAAAGCATGTATCATAAGCTCATTATTTTATGCAATTACTGCCCATTATTCTTAGACAATGAGTCGGCAGTGGTCTGCAATAAATCCCAAGACTCAAAAGCAACCCTATTCAAGATTAATTTTATTTCAATTGTTAAGTAAAGGAATCTACTTTAGCCAAAATACTTTTCAAAGGAACCCTAAATTCAATTAAGAGCTCGAGTAAAGACTCATAAAGCATCGCCCATTTACAGTGGGCCTCTAGTCATGGAAAATTTCAGTGTGAAATACAGTTATTTCAGCTTGAAATATAGTTATAAAACGTGAGCAAGGTTTCTCCTGTGACACTGTATTTTCTATTACACCCCTGTATTTAGAGGTACTTCACTAGACTTGTACATCTTCATCCTGAACTATGTCACACATTTTCATCTCCCACAAGCATGGTCTGGTTTATGCAATAACTTGTGACTATGAATATCTAGATGCTAAACCACTTCTTTTCTTAACTTCTTAGTACATCCAGAAAAACCCATCTCTCACACAACTGACATGAGAAGACCAAAAACTGTTTTAGTCATGACATTTGACTGACATTTCCCATAGAATGGCCAAAAAAAAAAAATAAATCTAGATATTGTTCACATCTAATATTTCTTCCTGCAAAGGCACAGTGTTGCTTGACCTCTGTCCTCTGTCTTGTCAAACAGTCAATCAGAAACCGGTGATGTTACACTAAAAAAAGTAAAAGGCTCCCAAATGTACATTCTGTATCAGATAAAGACTCTAAAGCCATATTACATTTAAATTGCTTAGTAACAGCACTTTCCTCTCACTAAAAGGGGAGAGGGCCCCAAGCTATACATTTAACACTGCAATAGACCCGTAGTGCATTTCATCAGTGTCACTGCCATGCCTGCAGTGTGGCCTGAGTAATTACTCAAGGTCATCTGGATCACTGCAGTACAATTAGGGTCAGAACAAGTTGAATTCATGGAGTACACCCAGTTCCACAGCATGTCCATGAGAAGTTAACTCCAGAAAATGCAAGCCCAATTACAGCCTTATTGCAAAAGCAACATTTTCTAGCAATGTTTAGTTCCAAACTTTCCACCTCCCATGGGTTAACTCTGAAAGAGAATGGATGATTTAGGTCTTCTATGCAAAGTGACATGGAGAGATTACTTTGGATATTGATCACCAGGCTGTTCCAGATGATTAACCACATTGATGTAAGAGGAATAGGATCGTATTCAAAAAATACTATTTGGTGTTCCATCTGAAGGCTGTGAAGCATAATAGAAATCAAAGACATATTGGTATCAAGAAGCTGCATTGATTATCTTCAACTGTCACGCTAGGGGACACTTTCAGAGAAAAAGCCAAATGCACACCATGAATTCAGAAGAGCCCTTTTTTCAATAGGTCAGGGGAACTCAGATCTTAAAGCAGCTGACAACTTCCTTGTGAAACACTACAGTTAAAATCAACTGCAGATAAACTATTTCCTTTCACATGCTTTCCATTTTATACATGTGAGTATATCAGGCATGGGACTAATTTCAAATTAGTAACTAGTATCTAATTAGTGTGTGGGAACCTTAAAAATCCCCTCAGGGAAACTTCCAGGTTTTGCCCTGGAAGAATATGTACCATAGTTTCCTTGCCTAGGCTGAGAGGACTTCCCCCATGGTGCCCTGCAGAACTACTGCCAATCTGTCCTGGATTGGTTCCCCCACTGGCCACTTGACCCTGCTCTCCCCAGCTGTTTGTCCCTCATCCCCCCACAGGTTTGCTGCACCTGTGCCCTCAGACCATTGGTTTCTGACCCCGTACTTAAGCCAGGGCAGTCCACATGGTCCTTTGTCCCTGATGTCCCTTCAGTGCCAGGAATAAATCTCTGCGGGAACTGAGTCATGCAAAGACCCTTCCTGTCTGTCCTCTGTTGAGGCCTCTGTGTGTGCATGGACTTGAAATGGCTGCTCCTGTGGCCTGCTCTGAGCAGCTTCTGAAGGAGACACTCCGAGAAGGGAGCAGCATTTCTCCATCCTGCCGCAATGCTACAAGAGTGGACTACATCCCAGCTGCTACTCTTAGTGTCAGGAGGTCTTAGCATGTACTCTGAGGTGACAGCAATACACTTTAAGCCATTTGAAGCAAGCAGAATTATTTTCTCTTACATGTTGATATTCTTCTGTGCTGTGTCTACTTGTTTTCAGCAGAAAACCTTGAAGCACAAGATTGCTTCTCAAGTGATCTCTTGAAATATTCGAGCAGTTTTATAATCACTTTTGCAGCTATTTCTTTAGGGTCAATTGTCACTACCAAAGTTTGATGATTATGAAAAAGTGCTCTTAAGAGTATGGTTGAATCTGTGTTCTGCTTTGAACACTAGCACTGATCCCATTCATCTGGTAGAGAGTGCCAAAGTCAAACTAGACTTGGAGTGAACTGTTTAAGCTGTTCAAACACCAGTAGTGAAAAATCCCAATGCCTTGAATGGGAAAGAGAGCTGTTTCTTGAGGGATAATCTGTGTGAAGTGTGATAACACTTCAGGAAATATTTAGGGCAGTTTGAAATCTTTCAAGTAGTGTGACACTAAAACTAATTTTCTAAAGCAGATTCTTTCTGCTGGTTCACATGAGTGACAAAATCAATTTTGCATCTTAGGGGATGACTCAAACATTGGAAAGGATGCAACTCCTATTTTCAGTGTTTTGCTCTAGAAAATACTTACATTTCCAAGGTCAATAATGAAACAATCTCCTTTGTTGAAGCTGGTCCAAGCTAGGGGGACTTCTGTAGCTCTTACAACTCTCCGGCCCTTGATATGCAGCAGCCTCTGGGCACTCAGATCATTAGTAACAACATGATTAAATCCAGAGGCCACACCACCTGCCTGAATAAAATAAAACATACAGCTTTATTTCAGCTTCATTTCTGCAAAGGTACTATTGTTTTTTCTACAGATGAGGAGATAGCAGTGGAAAAAAATGGTTTATGTAGTGAGAAGCAAGCCAAAGTAACATACTGTTTTAGAGTGCTGACCACAGATCAGATAGACACAACTGATGCTGAACTCTCAGGTGTGAGCCTTTAGCCAAGGGAGCAGACGTCGCCCTCCCTCAAAGGGTTTTCAGATAAACAGCAAAAGTGAAAGCACAGAATTACAGCACTCTCCAGCCTCCTTCAGAGGATGAGATAATACTGAACACCATTGTTAGGACAAAAGTCATGGACTGAGGAAAAGCAGAGAAATATGCTGCTCCTTCTGAAGTTTTCCAAACTTGAATCTCAGAGGTCCTGGTAGTTTTAGTCCCTAGTTACATGTAGATGGATGGATAAGTGCACAGCAGCTCTGTAATTTTATGAAAGGAGTATTTGCAACTTAAGAGTTAACCTGGCAAAGGAGTACTAAACTAGGGGAAGTGAGAGCAAACTTTATTTACAATCTGTGAGTGTAAATAGAAGCCTAATCCGGTAAACTGGCTTGGATGTCTGCCTTTGTGAGGCAGCATTCTCCACTCCTCTGGGAGACCCAGACCTTGTGTTGGAACAGAGAGTGGCTCTTGAAACCACACACACAAAAAAAATCTAAAATGTAAATGTTTGGGTATGTCACTGCCAACCTCACTTATGCAGAGTTAAAAGCTTGGTTGTGTAGGCAAAGAGAAGTTACAGACATTCATCATGGGTATAAAAAGGGTTGAATGAGCCATGGCTCCCAGAGCTTCTACTATGGAGATATTCTCAGGAGATACATTACTTTATTCTTTTAAAAACCCCACAGATGTAGCATAAAAAAAGTTACTTTTCAGCTATTCAGCTTCTGGAAGTGACACAAGAACACTGACACTACATCATTCCAAAAGCTAAAATTGTTCAAAAAAATTTGGGAGATTATTTTATCTATTTCAGAAAAAAACTGCAGTAGGACTGCAAAAGCATAATTTTTAGATTCAAGTGAAGTTCTGATCTTTTCCACTCTATTCATATTTCTAACTACTGCAGAACACTAGGTTCTGCATTTGACAAAAATATTTGGTCTGCAAGACAGAAATTATTTCTGTGAGATTTAACACCTCCCAGACACAGAGGTGAGCTCCCTTAGACACACAAGTATGAACTTTTAGGACAGCTTTATTTTGGGGAAAAAAAATTAGGAAAGGTTTTCATATACCAGAGGAGGGACTGACAAACAAGCTGCTGCTTTCTGTACAAACACTGAGACTCCTACAGTTTAAGATGGGTAGTTCAGATGTAAACCCACAAAGCATTAATAAACTATTTTTTAAATCTCCATTTACAAAGAAAAACATTTGATTTTTATGTAGGGAAAAACGTTACATACAATTTCAGAATATATTTTGACAGATTCTTTACCCTGTATTTAATTCCTCCTTTGAAGTAACCCACAAACTCAGTAGACTCATATCCTTGAATTTCTCTACTCTGCACAGGCTTTCCTCCTAGATGGTCATCCATTTGAACAGCAAAGATAGCTGCAGCTGTGCTTTCATCCTGGGTGCAGTCTTTCCCTGAAATAAGAGGAAATATGTCAATAAATCATTAATATAATTTTCAATTCAGTTGGAGGAATTGTTTTTTGGAACAATTGGGCACTGCCTTCAGCAGGTTGCATAACCCATGTTTATGTGGAAACAAATCACTGAATCACAATCTTGTTCACCACCAAATAACATGAACTTCCAGACCATTTCTTGACTACTTGTAGAACTGCATTCATAAGGAAAAAAAGAGTGAAAAAGAGTGAAGTTCATCTTCTCTTAGAATCTTCAAACAAAAGAATAATTTAATTGAGTTTAGCATGCCAAGTGTCAGTTGTAATGATTTTTGGACCTTTAGCAGAAGTTCAAAGAAAGAAAGGTCATGTGAATGGATTGTCTGGATAGTAAAACATATATTTATTCTAAGAAAAACTCACCAAGCCATAATGCCAAAATAATTCAAAAGCAGTCCTCTTGACACTATAATGCAAGCAAGATATTTTGCCTGGTAGTTCTGGGATAAAGAGAAGCAGCTTTGGGGCTCAGCTTCATGAGGTCACACTTTTGTATCTTACAGAAATTTGCCTATTCCCAAGACTGTGGCAAAACAGCCTCTTGATCTGGTGTGCTAGATGCCTGTACATGCCAAAAACAGGATGTATATTAAACCAAAGATTTTAATTTGATTAATATTTTCAGCAGTTTTAATTGTTTCAAGAAAAGTACAAATAGAATCCAGTCTAAAAAGCCAGGCTTCTCAGTAACTATAGAAGAAAAAGGAAAGGTAAGGTCTTCCATTTGGTTCCAAATCAATCCATGATAGAACTTGCCTTGTTCAATATGCTTTCTCAGACCTGGGTACCACCTTAAAGTTGGTGGTAAGGTTTTGGAGGTTTTAGGGATGTTTTGTTTCTTTTTCTAATTAGGGGAAATCATATCCATTAAGACTAGATCCTTCTAAATTATTACCTGCAATTACAGAATAGGGTTCAGGGTTAAAGAAAAATGGTTTTTGAACAGAGGCAGAGATAAGAACTACTATCAGACTTGGTCTCATAGCTGTTAGGCAATAAAATACTCAGTGAAACTCCATTAAAAAAATCTAGTGAGCATCAGTCCAAGCATAAGTTACTCAAGCTTGTATGAAAACCAGATTTACCTTACAGTCTAAGGCACAAACAGCTACAAATAAGCCAGAGCATAAAGGAAAATAAGCCAAGTTTTTACCAAACAGATACTGGCTCACATGGACAGATCTTATGACTTCATCTCTGGGAACAAGGATTAAAAAACAGTCAAAAACCATCATGAATGATTTGATTAAAGTTACTAAGTGGGGTATAGCCAATCTCACTCACAAGTAGTTTCGTATTGGCACAGGGAATGATGTTTCCACTACTGAGAGTTTCAAGTCCAGACAGCTCCCTTAGGATTAGTACAGCTACTAAAGCTTCTCTCAAGTGCCAGTAGAGACACCTGAGTCAGGATGTCTGAGCAATGTTAAAAGTGGATTTTAACAGCTGCAGCAAAACAGATCCACATTGATTGTTTGGCCATGCCAACAATGTTGATACACCCAGGTGAGCTTGCTCAGAAATTATCCAACCTCAACAGCATCTCAGTGTATGTGAGATACTTGGTGAAACAGTGGCTTTCCCACAGGAAACTTCAGCATGGCAGAATAACCATGGGGTCACTTTCCCCATAAGATGCCAGTCACAGCTGAAGACTGCCAGCACACTGAGGTCACAGACCAACCTCCTATGGTCCAAACCTTCTTTTAACCCCTAGGGGGTGCCTAAGCAAGGAATCAGGAGGACCTTTGCCACTATGTAATAGGAAAGTTTGATGTTTGGGATCTTTTTTGCTGGTTAGAATCTATTCACACTCACAGTCACCATATGTGGCTGCCACAATAGCATACCACAGATGACAAGCAGAAGTAGGACTGCGTTACCAAATGGCAAGGCCCTTGTAAGTACCTAAGACCAAAGTCTGCAGTGTTTCCCTCATCAAAAGAATTCTCTCTTTATATCCCAAAGTCTGAGTGATAGTGACTGCTGGAGCTATGCAGAGACACCTATAGGAAGTCTTCACAAAGACCCTGTTGTGATCTTCCTGGCCCACAGGTTATATAGTCTTTGCTTATAAGGGGAAAGTCTGGTCTACACAGCAGCAGTGTGAACCAGTTAAAAATATCCAAATGATTCTGAGTGTGACTGGCTCTCCCAGTACACCTTGTCTGAAATCCTGGTCTCCTGTTGCTATTACATGTGCAGCAGTGTCTGAGATTTTTCCACCCTGCTGCTGAAGTATCTTGCAAGCCAAAGGGATTTGCCAGCACTGAGCCTGCCTGCTGCCACCCTGCCAGCTGCACAACCGTGGGTGCCCAGATCACCTGAAGCCTTTTAGGCTATCTAGACAGCACCACATCAGCACAGCATGTGCATCAGTGTGTAAACTAAACCTCTTTAGCCACCAGCAATGAGGTTTCAATTGCTGCAGATGGCAGTGACATCTACCTTCCCTCCCCAAGAGCCGCAAACCATCCTTACATCACTCCCTGGGATGTGTCTACTAAACGTTCACTAAGACATGAGTAGTTCCAGCTTCATTAACAAAGGTCTACACAGCCAAACCCTACTACTAATTAGCAGCACTGCTGACAGAAAAGTCTCTGAAGAAATTCACTCACACTGCCATCTATGACTATACTCTTACCAGAGACAGACACTACCCTGCTTGCCAGCTGGAAAACTCCAAAGACATGCAAAACTCAGCACTCAAACATTTATGCAGAAACAATCCCAGCTTAATCTGCAATTATTTTTCAATGCATGCAAAAGTACAATGAGAACTGCAGCAACTCAAGCACATTAATGTTAATACACCTATCTTTATGTGCATTCATTGAGATGACTGCCTACAAACGGGAACCTGGTGAAACAAGAAAAAAGTAATAAGTTTCAGACAGCTAAAGAGCAATCACTGTGGCAGGATGACTCTGTGGCCAGATGGGAAAGTCACATGAAACCCACAGGAGATGAGGAAGTCACGTAAAACACAACCTTATATCAGGCTTCAAATTTGATATAAAGTGGGCTAGTCATGGTGGAAGGCAAAAGCTATCAGCCCAGTTCCAATCCCAGTAGGCTGTCAGACTGATATTAACGAGGTTTTAAAGAAAACCTGTTGTCTTTGCATGTGATCTCTGTACCAAAAGAAAGCAAAATTAATCTAGCTGGAAAAAGCACACCCAGACAGTAACCAGCGCAACAACACAAGAGGTGGCCAAGAAGACATTTTCATCCAAATGGAAAAAGAAAACTCAAGAAAATATGAGTGAAGGCAGGATTTCACTCCAGAACCTCTGTCGGGCGCAGCCAAGATTTCACTTTAACACTTCAGTACTTTTCCAAACCAACACCACAAAGTGAGCAAGCTTCCCCCTTTCTGCCATACCCCACTGTCCCACACTCAGTCCCTCAGCATCAGAAGGGATGACGCTTGGCACCACCCTGATCCTTGGTGGCAGCCCCACTTCTGTCTCCACCTCGAGTACCCCTCTGGGAAGCCTCGCACCCGCAGCCTTACTGAGAAGGGCAGGGCAAACCCCGTCCGCGACGCCGCGGAGCCGGCGAGCCCGTCGGCGGCAGGGTGGGCACTGCGGGCTCGCCCCTCGCTCCTACCGAGCCAGTAGTGCAGGCGGTAGGCGACGCTGGTCCCGCGGCGCTCCGTGCGCAGCACCAGGTACGCGTCCCCAACGAAGAAGTCGCCGTGGCAGCTCGGGGGCACCGGCACCAGCTCCAGGCGCTCAACGCGCCACACCTGCAGCCCACTCTGCTGCCCGGCCTCGGCGAAGGCCGGCGAGGGCCGCTCGGGAGCCATGGCTGGAAGCGGGGAGCGCGGGGAGCCTCGCACGGCCCGTTTATAGCGGCGGGCGGGGCGCGGCGGGGCCGGCCGCGGGCGGGTGCGGAGCGCGCTGTGCGGGGATGCGCCCGGCCCGGCCCGCCCCTTCCAGCGGCGCCCGGCCCGCCTCGGCTGTCCTTAAATTACTCGTTCTTAACACGCCTGTGAAACAAAATCCCTTTTGCTTCGGTGCCCAGCGCCATAGCAGGGGTGTTACAAAAAAAAAATCAGCCACCCTCACTGCAAACAGAGAACGTTTCTGTAGTCTAAAATAAAAGGTGAAAATCCCAGAAAAGACAAGAAGGAAAAACAAGCGGGCTAATCCAGTGTCTGCGGATGTTGTAGCGTTGTGCTGTTTGCTTCTATAATTATCACATCTGCCTTGTATGAAGTGCTCATCCCAGAACACAGAGTTTCTATAGCTTGCACTTGTGACGGAGCGTTTTTCATCCGCGGCTGGAATGGCAGAGCACAGCCCTCATTCACCCAGTAATCTCATTTCTTTTGTTCAATACTGATAGGAAACTTTGGGGGGGGCGGGAATCTTTCATCTGGGATTCCCGATGAAGCCCAGAATTTATATAAATTTCCCTATCTCAGAAAATTTAAAGAGTTCTGCTGGTGTTTTTCCAAAACTGTGCAGCAGCCCCAAAAGTTTTAAACCCGCTTCCTACTTGTCTGCTTCCTTTATAAATGTTTGGTACAGCAACATGACAATTGCAGTATTCATTGCAATATGAAAATTATAACAAATCACTGTTTTCCATCTCATGTTGATAGGCAGATCAGTCTGGGTACAATACAAGCAGATGCAGTGCAAGCTGTCAGTATATCAAAAGATACATTTCATAAAAGGGTTTTGTTTAACTCCATCATCTTATCCACCTGGATGAGAGTTGAAGCTCATGACTTCCCCACTGTGTTGCTTTATCAAGTTAATACAAGAAGAGTGCAAGTACCCACCCACAGGCAGATCAGGGCTCCCTCAGCAAGTGGAGAGGCACTGCTAAATGCAACAAAGCAGCTGGAGAGCATCTTTGCTAGAAAAAGAAAAAAAAAAGTTAAAGCACACCACAACCAAGAAATTTGTGTAACTATCTTCCCATCTTCTCTTTATACTGCCTTGAGGCAAAAGAGGACCTTACACAGTGTACCCACTATCATCTCCCATTTTGGTGGGCACCCTGTCATCCATTTGCCAAACAGGTGCACAGGCAGGCACCCTCAGCTTTATCCTCACTGTTTGAGAAAGCAAACTCTGTGTTCTCTGTTCTGTCTAAGGTCCAGCTGAACATGGTATAGCTCACCTTCACAAGTTCATAGCCAAGCATTTTATCCCCCATTCTGCCAGGACTGCAGTAAGCCTGCTTGATAAACAATGTGTAATTCCCAAATAAAATACTTTTCTCAGGATGTCCATCAGGTGAAGAAGAAAAAAAATAAGGAAGAATAGCCAAAAAATTCCAGTAGTTCCAGTTTCAATATTGTGTCTGAAATATTTTGAACTATTCAAAAGTGATTTCTCAAATTTGTCCACACATTTATGCCAATTATTCTTCTGTTTACTTTTACTCACTTCATTACACTAAGCAGTTTTTTTAATTGCATGCCTTTTTGCTTTGTTATGCATTAGTTTGCTTCAGTCAGTGAGGGCAGAACTTACCACATACTCTATAATTGTATGTGTTTACTATATTTTCTGAGGCTGTCCAGGTGAACTTGCTTTGCAATTCTGCTGTTTTGCCCATAGAGGAGCCCAAACCAGCCTTGTGTTATACAGCTTCACTTCTCCTACATGTTCTACTTGTATTGCCAAGATAAAATAGTTCATGCACAGATTGCACAGAATAGGTTGGTTAAATCTATGTCTCCTTATTACAGCTTTAAATTTTAAATCTACAGACTAAATACTGCTCTAAACAGAATGCCTCTTGCTGGCATGAGATGCATGCTCTTTGTTAGCATTGACAATTCCCACTATCACACACCAATGGACAAAGGTTAAAGACACAAGAATACTCCAATTGTTTTGTCTCAGTGTCTGTGGCACTACCCAGACACAAAGGATGTTAATACTGACAGCAGAGTTTTCTCATGCCTCGGTTTGCTTTACTAGGATTATGTAATCACTTGCTGGCTGCTGGCAAAGAGAAACTTGGATTGAAGTTTGTATCCTAAGTGCCAGGATACTTGTTTGTACATTTCAGTGTTAATTTTTGACTGTTTGCAAATCTTGCTTTTGCAATCTAACTTCTAATGAAAGTTGTACTGTCTTCTGTCTTGATCCATCCTTTTTTTGTAGCAAAAGTAAGAACTAACATTGTAAACATAACATATTTTCATAAATTTTAAAATAATCCAGAACTTCCTAACATCAAAAGTGAAATTTTGGAGAAATTTTGGAGTATCTTAGAAGTTGCACATTCAGAAAGAATATTTATAATTACTTTCTATGTACTTTTGCATGTTCTTTGACATAGTAATTAAAGTGGAGAGGACTAAAAAAACTATTGTTTTTGTGACTCAGAAGTCCTTAGTAATTACAATGTTCATTAGAAATTGCACTGTAATGGAATTTTAGACTACCTGAAGATTTAAAAGATTTTTTTTCTGATTTACTAAAAATTATATCTTGCTGATAAACTATGGCTTTCTCAGAAGGACAGCACAGGTCTAGCACTGTTCTAGCTTTGTAGTAGCAAGGAGAAATAATTTTGCATCACACCTTTTCCTTGGGGGGGAGGCCTGATGTAGCAGCTGGCTGCTGTCACAGCCCAGGAACACAGTTATGGGGCAAAGATGCAGCGTCCTGCCTGCTCAACTGCACTGTTTGAGGTGCAGCCATGTCTAAATGTCTGTCTTTTTTCCAAGTCCTCATAGATCACACAGGAGTGTTAGAAGATGCTTGTGCTCCTCATCTAGTCCATGAAAAAGCAGATTCAAATGTATTGAATTTAAAGCTTTGGTATGACTCAGAGAATTCAAGGATTTATGAAAAGCTTTGCCATTTAATTTTGCTCACTTATTTCCTAAGTATTTTCTTATACTGAAAAAGGGATCTTTTTCTCTCAAAGTATTGTTATATACAGCACATATGCAGAGTGTGTGTGCATACACCAAAATACCAGAATGCAATATCCCAAATTCTGATTTTTGCCTCAGTCAGAGGAAAGGTTCACAAAAAACCAAGGTGGTGTTTCCAGCTGACATACACAAGGAACCTAAAAGGGCTCCCAGAAGTTAAGCCCCAGCATCTTTCCCAGCAGGAGTAACTTTCAGCTCATACAAAGTCTAAGGTTTGAGTCCTTGTACAAAGCCTGACTTACAGTTCCAGGAGCTAACAATGGAAGGAATGAAAGGGGAGAGAATATTTTCAAATGTCTCGTGTGTTTCCTTCTACAAAGCTTATTTCTTCTTCACCACAATTGTCAAATGCCCTCCTGAACTTTATAAGCCTACAAACAAGGGGATTGCAGATGTTTAGTTTTGCCTCTAGTTTCACAGGACAAAGCTTCCTGTACACAGAGTATGTGTGTCAAAAGCATACTCTTGTCAAGTCACAGAAGTCAACTTCTGTTCTCATCTGTTCGGTTGCAGAATTACAAATCACTAGTTGTTTCAGATTTAGCCTAAATACAGTGTCAGTTTGAAGATCTGAGCTAAATTCTTATTCCAATATTCATCTAAAAAATAATGATTACTGATAATGTCAGAGCTGAAGGAGAATTTGACAATACATCTTTAAAAGCCAAGTTATAAAAACAAGCTGTTAGAATTACGTTACAACTTGCTAATTCTCTCCATTCTTTCATCATCCTTCCATCCTGTGTGGTAACTCAGCTTCAGCTGGAGAGAACATGCTGAAAAAGACTGAAACCTAACTTTCCTCCTTATTGCCAAGGTCTGAATTATGAGGCTGCCAGATGAGAGGTATGAAAAACCTGGCATAAACCTCCTTTACCTTCAAGACAGGAATCTGGTTTTAATCCTTGAAGTCCAGAGCAGATAAAGGGCCTTAGTGTGCAGCTTTGAGGCAGGTATCTATGGCACAGAGAGGGGAGGATCACAGCTACACTGTGTGCACCCCTTGGCAAATGGCTGGCCCCAACCTGCTAAGTGTGCACTGTCACTCCCTGTGGCAGTCCTTGTGCTGCCTGGACAGGCCATGGGGGATTCTTCACAGTCACCACTCTCACCTGTGCAGCCAAGGACACCACGTGCCCAGAGCTGAGAAACTCTGACTCTCCAAATTCATCCTTCAGCAATGGGACTAAGTAGGGCATGAGAGAAAGTGATCTGAGTGTTGGCTTCAGTCAGAGAATCTAGGCAAACATTTTTGATGCTGAGGTAGTGAGAAGTCAAGTGTTAATTATGAAGTATGTTATAGCTCCCTGATTTTTTCTTCTGTTCTTCACTTGAAATATTCAATAAGCAGCATAAATGTTTAATCAAGAAATTCTGATTTTATGTTCATCTCAAGCCACAGTATTATAGCACTATATATTATATTTCAAGAAGTAAGAGAGAGGGAATTGAAGCAATCCTTCAAAAATCACCTAACTTCCAAAAGACAGAAGGTCTCCTTTACGTTCCTGTGGCATGACATTTCATGTGATGATCGTGACATTAGATAAGATTTACAGAAATATATTCTCAGGCTTATCATTTTACCCATCTTGACTATCTAGATAATGCTGCCATGATTCCCATCAATGATTAATCATCCTGTCCACATTATGTGCTCATTGGTCTACCAAAGGAATAAATCATGCTGTTCTCTATGTGGCCCAGTAAGTTTCACAGACCATCCCACTGATCCTTAATTTTGCTTTCTTACATTTAGATATAGTGGTCTCAAGTTTCATGGGGAAAATAACCAGCCCTTTTCAAAAAGTTCAGCTTTTAGTGGATCAGTGTATGTTTATTTAAACTAGAAAAATGGAAAGGCCATTTTTTATTGAGAAATATTCAAAAGTACTGACCAGAAGGTATTAGTCAGAAAGTTTAATTAAAACAAGACTATTCTATATCAGGTGATACCTTCAATTATTGCTACAAAGCCTCTTTCACACATTTTTATCAATTTCCACAGTATTGCTGGGACTCAGGTGCACACTGCTTAGTGAAGAAAATATTGCAAAGGATGGATGGGAATTAAACTCTGATTTCTGTATTTCTGTATTTAATTATTTAGAAAAGTTCAAATACATATCCTAAAGAGGGCTTCTATAAGGTAGTTAAAGAATTTGTCTGCGTAGATCAATATTCTGTAAGTGTCAAGGAGCGTGAGTGTCCATTTTGAATGTGAAAATGCTGTAAATTTGGTCTGACTGTAATTTCCTAATGATATTTTGTGTGCTACGAGGTGGTAATGGAAACTTCTTATTTCTATATTGCAGCTACAGGTTCTGATGATGGCTTAAGTTATTTTTGAATACTTGGAAAAGAGGAACAAGGAAACAGCCATACTTCCATTTACCATCAGTGCAGTAATTAAAGTTAAAAGCATCTAAGTAAAACTGTGGAAGAGAGAAGAGGAAGAGAGTTTTACTTGGAACAAGAATTCAAGAACAATTTGAAGAAAGCACAGTCATCTTCTGGACCCATTTATTAAATATGCAACATCCACTAAGGTCAAACTCTCCAACAAGAGGTCCTTAAATGTGTTGGAGGAGTGCCTGAAATATTGGATATGGCAGTATTGAGAGTGCAGAGAACCCAGGGAAAACAATCTTCTCCATCTGTATAAACCAGTGACTCTTCTAGACATCTACTCACAAAGAGGGAAGGGGTAACAATCGAATCAATAGAAAAGTGGTAATAGGCAAAACTGCTGGTAGGTATCTAAACCGAGGGAAGATTTCAGTTTAACTTATTCCATTGCATTCTTAAAGATGTTTCCCTCATTATTTCCTTGATACTAACTTATCTGAGAAGGTTACTGAAATTAATATAGAAAGGAACGATCATTGTGTGATGTTGAACTAAGATCCTCAGGAAAGGATATTTTTTATAAGTTTCTAATTGCAGGTGTGTTTTGAAATAAAGCTTATTCTGAGATAGCTTTTTCTCTTGCATGGAGACAATGTCAATGCCTTCATGCATTTAAAGGTGCTGGGTGTGAAAAGCAGAGTACTCACAGCATGTACATCTCCTACACCATTTAGCAAGTAGTGCCTCTGAATCCTCACGGAAGGAATAAGCTCATTCATTGCAGCTGATTTCAGTGGTAGATATCCATGGAATAGGCCAGATTCTCTATTACAGGCAAAAAAGTTGTAAGATTATTTAACCATGAAATCCTAAAAATAGGATTTAAGCTTCTTATAGCTTTTTAAAATTTTCAGAATAACACAGTTCACTGCAATGGTATGGCTGTTTTCTAAATACAGAGTAGCTCCTCATTTTCATCACGTCTCACACATAAACTTAACCCGTATTTAGAAATCATGTATTAAAATTAATTTTTTTAAAACATTCATTGACATTCACGTAAAATTTGAAACAACTTCTAAAAGTTTGCATCAGTTTTTAGTTCACTGATCATGAACATTTACTCAAGTCACTAAAATATCTGAAGCAGAAAAGAAGGTGAGGAAGAGAGGAAGTTTTTCTCTTTTCTGACTTTGTGAAAAAAGTCTGCTTGAAGGTTTCTTGAATTTAGTACACCAGCTTGAAAAAATAAAACATTTTCTGGACTGTTCAAAATATCCAGTTCTTACCAAGCTTATATAGGAAAGTGTTTATGTCTCACATTTATTGTTTTAAGCACAGGATTATTGTTATACTTTCATTAATGAAAGTGATTTTAAACTCTCCAAGAATAACACATGTGAGAATTATGAACTTTGTTACTGTGTGTCAGCATTTATGTATTAGCCAAGTTGCCAACACAACACTAAGATCACTAACTAAAGTCCTGTCACAGCATCTTAGAGTTAATACTCTCAGCACTGCTTCAGTTTCAACAGGGCAGCAAAGCTTCCTTGACCAACCTTCCCCAGTTAAATAAGTAGTTTCTAAGATCACAAATATTTATTGGGGATCAGCCCTTTGAATTTAACAGATCTGAAAGCAAAGTTCTCTGAAGAACAAAGGCATCCATACATCCATTTCTACATCAGGGGCACCAGATTTACAAAATTAACTTCTTCCTTTTCTCTGAGGTGTTGAAAGTACAGAATTTGCCAAAAAGCTGCTGACATTTGCAATCCTGCTGAAGGCAGCTTCTAAAATAATTATCTCTGGTAGACCATGTTCAAGATGAGATCTTGATGTTGCTCAAGAGGTCTACAGAAAGATCTATTTTAAATCAAATTCCTGTTTCAAGAGTTTGAGATACAATTACTGGAAAAGGACCCAAAATCTTTGTTTTCTGATTAGCACTATATCAAGAAACACGGAGGTGCCTTGACATTAAATGTAGACCTGCCAACACAACATTTATTTTGAAGTTACTTTCATAAGTCTAAGTGACAAGGAAAGGCATGGAGGAATATATTGTTAGGCTTTTTTGCCACTCATCAGGAACAAGAGAGAAAGTCTGAAGAACACACATTTCCTATCAACAGAAGTCTGATTAGTAAATCATACATGTCCCTCGGCCTTAGATGCCAATGCAAAAGTTAATCCTATAGGAATCAGTACACCTTCTTAGTGCCATGTTATAAGGAACCTATTATCCTAGAGAAGGCATGTCCTCAGGGACACAGTGCATTATCTTTGCAAACCCTGTTCTCCTGATTCCTCTTCCTATCTGCTGACAAAGGGCAGATACCAAATAAAATAAAACATGGGGTAAAATGCATAACTGATTTGAAATAGTGAAATGTGCAGTTTATTTACACACTCTCAATCCTAGCTAGCATTAGGCATAACTCCCAGAATAAATTCATTTTCTCACTAAAAAAAGACTTAAAACCTAATGTCTCTGATATTTGTCATCCCTTTATTTCCTTCACGTTAGTAATATGTGAGAGACCGGAATGTTAATGGTAATGACTCAAAACAAAAAGCCACAGAGTGCTCTGCTGGCCTTGAGCAAAGTAACCACGCGTGTGCAGAGGAGGTGCACATCCACCACAGAGGCTACAAGCTGGGGTTTGAGCCAGTTAAAGGAAGAGGCCAGTAACAAGCAGATCCTGCAAGGTGAGATAGTGCTTTTTATCATGCCAATGTTCTCTCTTAGGTAATTGGCTCAGATGTGAAAACTCCTCTCTGGGGAAGTAGGGGACATTCACACATAGGTCATAATTCACTCAGCTGCACTGATGAGAGGCAGCTCAGCTGAGTAATCTCTTAGGAGGGGTCATAAACCATCAAAGACCCCCAAAGTGCTCCATGATCCACAGTGTTACATCAAAGAGTTAAAATTCCTCACCCCAAGAGGAGGTACCTGGGCATTCCCACCAAACCTGAGACTATGTTAACCCATTCAATCTTGTGTCTTGTGGGCTTTCCCCATCCTCAATGGATCAGGACTGCCACCAATACTCATCAAAATTGCAACCAAGTATTGCTGTGGACCCACAGATGGTAAGTGTATACCCTTCTACTCTTATCCTTTCTTTCCTTTCCCTTATATATTTTCTTTAGTGTTATTTTTATGCTTTTTTTATTATTATAGATAATAACCAAAATGTCTCTACTTCCAGAATAAAACTGTACAACAGGTACCAAACAGCCTTTAGATTTTCTTCCAGATCAGTAGTTTAGGCCTTTTCCCTGGGTTTTCAGTTTATCCTGCTAACTTAAATCCCATCCCACCCCCTCTGTGCAATGCTCTGAGGTCTCTGACATTTTCCTGTCCCAAGGCTTCTTAACTAGACCTGCTAGAAGGCAAGCATAAATGTTATCTGTATCCCAACCATTCCCCCTTCCTATATGACTTCTGAAAGTATATTTCTCAAATTTTTATTTCTAAAAATAAAATCCTAAACAGTACCACAAAAGAATGGGCAATGCCCAGTCTTACAAGACCTACAATGATGTGAAACTGATATTCTGTGTGATGCTAGGGAAAAAATAAACCAAAACAAAAATATAAATAAACAACCCCCCCCACCCAAACCCCATCACAATAGTCAATAGATAAATTCATAAATTTTGGGCTCTTTTTTTTTTTTTCAAAGATAATGCAACAGAAAACCATGTGCATGCACAGTGTGCTTGAAATTGCAGATATGGAAGGCACTTAAGGCTTTGTCCTTCGTGGATTTGAGCATTTTCCTACTCCAAGGTAGCCAACATGACGCACTTGCACAGCTCTGGATAGTAGGGTTCATGTTTTGCACAGGCCGTCCAGCCAGCTTTTAAAGACATAATCAGAGGGATGTAATCCGAAGGACCAGTGCATATTGTAACATTTGTTCCAGTACAGACCATTATGTCCCCTTTCCTTCCTTGCCTTTTCCACAAGGTCAGAAAATTTCCTCTGTTGGGAACAGAAAAATCCCTTTGACTTTCTCTGTTTTTAGTTATTTTCACTAGTAACATTTTGTTATTTACTTTCAAAAGTACATAACAATCAACAAGAACAATTATACTCACAGGAAAAACACAGGAACACAGCTTTTTATGGCTCTGTGTTTTGACATTTCACTGGCTGTCAGGCAATTGCTGTTTTCCCATCCATCTCTTGAGATGAACATTCAAGAAACAGCCATCACTGCTCGAATACTATCTTCTTCAAATAAGCAAGTAATAAGCAAGTGAAAATAACCTGTTTCTCTTTATGAAGTAAAAAATGATAGGCCAAGAGTGACTTGAAGAACGCATTATTACAGATAAATTTATTTTCCAAAGCATAATTTTGGTACAAGCTGCATGACAGACACTTCCTTGATTTGCTTTTGCCAGCTAAGAAAAGGCCTCTGTGGAGGAAAAGTAGCACTTCAAGGTTATAAAGCTTGATGTTTTAAACAGTTGCAGAATAGAGTTTCTTTGTTTCACATGCTGTCTGTTGGTTTGTAATTTGAGCAAATCCCAGGGTACTAAAACTAAACTGACTCATTATGAAAAGAACCATGTACAGGCAGCCTGCAGCCACACGTACCTTTCAGCTATGCACATCCGACTGCCTCTTCCAAAGCCCTCTCCTCATGACTCCACAGCTCCTTTGTCTTTTCCAAGCTCATCCCTGCTTGTTGTCCTGCACCATGGTGTGTACAAAATTCAGCCAGAACAGTCCCAGCACTCCCTGAGCTGTTATAGTGGTTGGTGTCAAAGGAAAAGAGGGTTTTCTTCTCATCTAAGTGAAAGGAGGAATCCCACAATATTTTTCATTTGGCTTCACACGTTTGTTTAGCATTGCACAGGTCTCTATGTGTCTTTTGAGATGCAGTTGGTGCCTTATTAAAGACAGTCCCTTATTTAAAACAAATTATTATTTTTCTTCTTTATATGAACTAAATAGTGCAGTGTTAGCTAACTGCAGTTGTGTTATTAAGGTAACAAAATTACTCCACTGCTATCAGCACAACATGATAAGGTATAATGCAGTACTCAAAGCAATATTCAATGGAGCAGAGAAGTACCCAGCAGAAAATTATTTTTTTCTGTTTTTTCCAGTATATTAATTTTAATTGCGGTCAATACAAGATTTTTTTTTTTTATTGCAAGCCAACCTGCTATTTTTACCATCTTTTGTAAATCAGGTCTCAGAAACATTTTAATACATAATTCTTTATATGATAGATTTTTAGTACATTGGTAAGTTGATTGCTTCATGTCTTTTTATGATTTTCTTCCAGAGGAAAGGCATAAAATTCGGTATTTCAAAGGCTCACTTTAACAAAGATATTAACACTTTCAACAGTACTTAAAATTTGATGACCACCTGAATACTCTGGGGGTGTGTGCTAACATTTTCAAATGTATGGGTTTGTCATGGAGGAAGGATATAGAAATGTGTCTTTTACTTGAACTTGGGCATAAATTCATGGCAAAGAATGTAATCAAAGTTATAGAAGTATTGACAGGTCTTAGATTAGAATTAGGAATCACAGGACCATGAAATCAACCAGGCTGGAAAAGAACTTAAGAGATCATGAAGTCCAATCTATGACCTAGCACCACCTTGTAAACTAGACCATGGCCATAAGTGCCATATCCAGTCTTTTCTTAAAGTCCTGTGTGTAATTCAAACACTGACTTAACCTGCATGGTAATCATTCATGAGTTCCATAAACCACAGTGGACATGGCTAAATCCAACCTAAAGTAAACCAGTTTTAGATATAACACTGAATTTGAAGTATGTGGGGGATGGCAGAGGATGTCCTGAGCAGAGACCGTGAAATTTGTTTTATTATAAAGTTTGTTTTCTGATAAAGATGTATAGGGTAAGTTTTATATGCAAAATACTAGAATTAATAACTTACAGAATCTCCTGATTTGTCTTTATAGAGTCAGTATGTATGGGTGACAGAGCTGAACTTTTGTGCAACACTTGCTCCTTCTGGTCAGCTACGAAATCACAGTATTTACAATTAAGCTGTAAGCCTGCCTCTTCCTTTTAGGATTTCAGAAAGTATCCACATTCTCTCTGCATCTGTGTAAGCTGTAGAGGTTTTCATAAAGCAGTTTCTAAAGGAACAATCTCATAGTGCTGCCTAAAACAAAAGAATTCCCCTCCATTAAGCCTGCTTCAAAGTACACTGAAGTTAATGGAAGAATACAGACTGACTGGAGCAGATTTTAGATCAGTGACATTTTTGGTAATGGCTACTGTACATTACTCCTATACTGGACTAAGAGGTGTTCATATTGAAGCTGACTGTGTGCCCAAAGGCTGATATAGCTGTAAGCAGCATTTACAGTGCATTTTCACCCCCACAATGAGCATGCAAAAGGAAAAAGAATGAAGAGATTTTGACTTTACCCCTAACTGCTGAGGCATGAGAACATCACTTTAGCCAGCCCTTGATACAAAAACCACACTCCGCTTCCTCTGAAGTTTAAGAGCTTTGCAAAGTGAGTCAGAGGAGATGGAGATCAGCCTGAATAGCAAACATCTCTGCAGGGCAGCCTCGGGCCCCTTTGGATTCTGAATTTGAGTGTGTAACAGGGGCACAGGTTGATGCTAAACTGAGGCAAACATGAAGAGTGGTCAGAGCACTCTGCTCAGGTGCTGCACTTCTCCCATGTGTACCTATGAAACCGTGCAATGGGCAATGATGCAGAGACACAGCAGAATGCCAGTGACACTGCACTCCTGCTGGCCTCTGCTGGATGCGGCTGCCATGTAGCAAGCCAACACTGCAGTGCAAGAAGAACTGCTCTCTGGAGAGCCTCTCAATCCTCACGTTGTAAAGCAGCAGCAGCAGCATTTTCAGATCAAGCCACTGCATTGTATTGGTAAGCCTGGGTGGGTAATGGGGGCTTCTGTCTGCACAGCTGGATAACAGCACTGCTGCTGCCTTTCACAACAGCTAAAGCTGAGTGTCACACCCCTGTAGGAATTTGGAAGCAAGATATCTGCCCTGCCAGTAGCAGTAATGCTCTTAAAACTGCTTGATTGCAAGGATGTGCTGTTGGAAGAAAACTTTATACTTCTTCACAGTGTTCTTAACAGGAATAGTTGGGTTTTTCTTACTTACATATATCACATATGGTAAAGGTCTTTAGCATAAACAAAGCAGGTAAACAAAACAAGTCAGCATTTTTTAAAAACTCACCGTTTGTATTCTTATGATATTTCTTATTGTATATTTGGGAGTAAAGAGGATTATCTATGCATAGATTTACTGTAGGCACCTTTGTTTCCTTAATAACCTTTGTGCCTCAAGGTCTCCAGCAATTGCACTGTCCTCACTGCAGAGCAGATCTGTGTGTTTTTCCTGACTCTTCTAAGTGAAAGAGTAAAGTTGCCTAAGCCAGGAAATGAGGGTCTGTAACATGTCCATGTGTCTCACTCTCCACTGCATACTAGCACAAGGGGCTACCTCCAGCTTGTTGGTCATAATGAAGACACCCACATTTTTAAAGATGTGTCATGCACAAAAGTTAAACACGAGTTCATTCCTCTTTTCCTCAGGAGCAGTAGAAATGCCTTCACGTGTTACAGGAGATCAAATTGACTTGCAAGAGTTTGTCTGAAATTGACTCTTCCCTCAGGCTTTTGGGGCAATTAATTTACCCACTCTGTGCCTCCTTTTCTCTATCTGTCAAAAGACCAAGTCAGTATCATTCCTGTGAAGGACTTCCACGTGTGTCACTTGATGATACTGTCACTCCTATTACTATGAGGAGGTCCAGCTAAACCTTTATCATAATCCATGATTAGTATAGATACAATGCTATTATCTTATAATTATGTCTACCAAACTCTAACAAGAACTCCTAACATTTAATTTGTGCCAAGCCTTTCATTTGCCACACACAGAGAAATCACCTTTTGCTGGGCTGGGTTTGCGTGGCATTCAGGAAATGAGTAATTTACAAGCAGAATTTATCCTTCCCAAACTGAAATTTGGGGAACTGCAAATTTGAAGCAATGTCTGGAGATTTGTTGCAATAGACAGGAAGCTCTCTTGAACAACATATATGTACTTTTTTATTGTCAACATCTTGCAGAATTTTTATTTTCAAGTGCTGCATCTGGGAAATCCTAGAGAAATGCCAACCTCCACAACAGTGCACACAGAGACAGAAGATCCTCACATAAAGGATTCTTACTAGTGTCCCTAGCTTTCCACAGTGGTATATAGCTCACTGTCTTTGGAAAAGGCAAAAATGATTCAATGTGCGATTTTCTATGCTAAATCACTTCCTGGCATGCATTTACCATGCAGTTTACACACAGTTTAAGTCTAGAGATTTGTGTCCAAATATGGCTCTGGATACATCTCCAAAGCCCTCAGCAGTGCAGACTATGACTAAAAAGTGCTTTCCCCTGTTGCACTCAACATCCACACACACTGCTTAGAAAAGGAATTGAAACTACCTGAGTGTGTGGAGCTTTCAGCAGTCCATTCTGAGTAATCAGAGTCCAGAGCAAAGCAGATGTGTCTATTGAGGGAAGAGGGAATGTATGAGGGTTTATTTTGGCACAGTCTGCTGATCCCCAGCTCCTGGGTGCAGAGGACAGGCAGTCTCCAAAGTAAGCTCATGATGGCACCTCAGCATCTGTAGTTACCAGGAGCTTGACGGGCTGTGCCCTTTCTTTAATCTCTAGATAATTCAGGAGCTGGTTAGGGAAAAGAATTAGTGATTTAGAAGTGTTGGTAAGTATTTTGTAGCAATAGTGAGGGGAATTAGAGGGGAATTTGTTAAGTAGAAAGATACAATGATATTGATTTCCATGCTATTTCAGAAATTGGGGCCTAAGAGAAAGAGGTTAAATACTCGCTAATATACCAAAGGGCATTTAGTGTGTTTCTGCTCCATAATAATACCTGCTGGTATTTACAGCCATATATATGTTATTTTCCCCTCAATGCTCTATTTGTTTAATGCTAATGCTCTATATTATTTAATCTTTATCTTCAGTAATGTCAGTGGGAGCTGTTTTATAAGCAAAGACATTTGAGTTTGGAGACCTCCACATTTAATAGTTTGGTGTGCATATATAAACCATATAAAACATCCAGCCAGCCTCTGCTCATTGTGAAATAGTCTGTGTCTTTGAACAGTCTAATATGGACATCTTGATTCCTAAAAATGAATTACCACATGCAGTAGTGTGTGATTTTCTGCTAAAGGCTGAAATAAGAAAATGTTCTACAACAGTCTGTCTTTCCAACTCCATCAAAGCTCTCAAAAAAGAGCTAGAGAAAGAATCACACTCTTGAAAAGCTAAAGGAAATGAATGGTCCATGTCTCTAGATCTCCAGTACAGTGACATTTCCCTTAGGATATGCCAGATATCCTCTCAAGACTGGGTGATTCAAAACATTCTGAAATTAATAAACTATTATTGTTGTTATTATTATTGTTGTTATTATTTCAAAATACTTGATACAGAGAAAAGCAAGAAGTTGTCTTTTAATTTGACTAACTGGTAATAAAGCAGATACAGGTGGCCAGGACTCTTTGGCAGTAGCAGATCCTACTGCTTTCATGAGGCTTGTATGTAAGAAATCTCCTGTCAGAGTCCTTTTGCTTTCCTTTCAGTGGTTCAAGTTCAGGATCTGAAAATATGAAGCAAGCAGTATTTATAAAGCTATAGGAAAAACTGTCTGGATTCTAGGATTTGAAAAGCTATTCTTATTGTTAATCAGCTAGGATCCAGAAAAAGGAGCACTTAGACATATGCAGTAAACATTATAAGCAAAAAATATTCTGTCCATGGCCTTGCTGTGAACAAAGCCTTGCCTCTGCCTACACAGAAAGTAGTGTTTTATGCTACGTGGTATGTATGTGTGTACTTTAATTTATGTGTAGTTAATTATTTTCAAAGAAGCTGTCCTTACAGGAGGTGAAGCTAAAGAAACACTAGAGGGCAGGCACCCCTTCCTGGACCATCCACACAGTAGGAACGCAGATAGGGACTAGTGTATCTACAAGGAGTACAGCAGACATTGGACTTGGATCAGTTGCCTGGGAATAACCCCAGTTACAAGGTAGAAATTGCAGTCTTATCAGAAAAATCAACATGAACAAGCAGTTTGCAGCTAGTAATCCTGCTTGTATCAGGTGTCCTTAAATCTAAGTGTCTTCACATTAGTGAACTAGTGTATTTTCTGTGATCTGAGTCTGTTATTTAGAGCTTGGAAGTGGAATTTCTCTTGAAGCTTAGGGGAAAACTACTCTTTGGTCTTCAAGGTTCACCTGAGGCCACTTTGAGACAAGTTTGAGGGTTCTGTGCTCTTACTCCTGCTCCCTATTGTTGAAGTAGTGTTCTTAAATTCTCTAACACAATAAATGTGCATGTTGTGAAGGACTCACCCATGTTTAAATGCTGTGGTTTTAACTTCAGGTTGAAAGGATCTCTGGGGTAGCCTGTCACAGAATTTGGTAAATTAGCTTCATGCTGCATTGAGAAAGGAAAACACATGTTAATATCAGAAAAGCTGCCATGCCTAGAATCAAGACCATTGAGAAATGAAAGAAATTGAAGAAACGAAACCCCATTAAAATTTTTAAAACAAAAAAAATTTGAAACAAGTGAAAACAATAAAACAAAGGGGTGACAGGAAGTACAGGGAAATGGACCAAACCTTGTCGAATTCATACTCATTGAAATTGCAAGGTTTCATTTCCTTTCATGAAATGAAATTAAATCTTGAAATCAGAGAAGAAAGTGTAGCAAACACTCTAGAACAGAGATACAATAAAATTAAATGCAATTAAAAAAAAAAAAAGAAATTTGGAAATGGAGTGAATACAATGAAATGGATTGGGATGACATGAAGTGCAGAGAGATGGGCCATGCCTTGCTGAATTCATCCTCACTGAAGTCACAAGATTGAAATTCTTCATTTCATCAAAGCAAATGAAATTTTGAAATCAGAGAACAAAGTGTAACAAACATTCTGTAAAGAGATTTGAAAAAAAGGAAATTTGGAAATGAGCGAATAAGAGGAAATGGACTGGGATGACATCAGGTCCAGTTCCAAGGACTGAAACTTGCCAAAATTATACCCACTGAAATCTCGAAATGAGGAAACCAAGTGAAATGAAGGAACAGGAGAAGAAATTGAAGAAATGAAATGCCACCAAAAAAACAAACAAACAAACAAAAAAACCAAAAAAAACACCGATTCGAAGTGAAACCAAGGAAATGAAAAGGGATGACATGAGGTGGAACGAAGTTTATTTATAAGGAAAGACACGTGTTCCTACTGAAGGGGTGTAGAACAGGGCGCAGAGAAGGAAAAGGAGAAACCAAGAGAGAAGACAAGGACAGCAGTACCGCTGCACCTCGGGGCGCCCTTAGGTGTCTGTTGGGCAGATGGACCGTGCGAGCAGCGAGCGGCTCTTGGCGACCCGCTGGGCGCGGCTCCCGAGCGGCGGCAGCGGCAGCGGCCTGGCCCGGGCGCTCGCCAACACGGGCTGGCTCCTGAGGGCCGGCTGCCGAGGGCTCCTGACGGCCGGCTGCTGAGGGCTCCTGACGGCCGGCTGCCGAGGGCTCCTGACGGCCGGCTGCCGAGGGCTCCTGACGGCCGGCTGCCGAGGGCCGGCTGCCGAGGGCTCCTGACGGCCGGCTGCTGAGGCCTGGCTGCTGAGGGCCGGCTGCTGAGGGCCGGCTGCTGAGGCCTGGCTGCTGAGGGCCGGCTGCTGAGGCCTGGCTGCTGAGGCCTGGCTGCTGCGGGCCGGCTCCGGGCAGCGCCGGGAACACCGCAGCGGCGGCGGCGGGCCCGGCGCAGGCCGCGGCTTTCCCAGCGGGGAAATAGCGGGTTACGGGGATGTCGCCGCCACCTGCTACCTCGGGGAAGCGGTGAAGCAGGAGAGGAACGGTGCGGACAGGACAGCCAGCCAGGGAAGAAGCAGCACCGCAGGGAGAAAAAGGGGAGGAGGTGGAAGGGCTGACGCTCCAGGCGAGCCCCTGCTTTGTCCAAGAAAACCAGAAAATGGCAGCCCCAGGAGTGTGGTGCTGGTAATTGCTTTTATGTACTAAGGCTCCTCAAAAAAGCCCAATATACCTGGCGTTTTTTCCCTGGGAAGCCAGTGTTCTGCGCCACCTGCAAGAGGGAGTCCCTTGAAGCCAAATCATGGAAGTTTTTCACCCCTCATTGTTAAACAAAGTCGCTGCAGGACTGGGCTTCCTATCATGTCAGTACAGTACATAAAGAATACTTTCACATCATGTAAAACATATGTTGAGGCATAAATAAAAATCAGATTAGTCCCTCCGTACACGGGTGGTGCCAAGGAGCAAGGTGCGGAGGGAGCACTGTCAGGGCACTGTTGTGTCCCCCTTGGCATGCCTTTTGTGTAGTCCTTCTCTCTGAAACCCTTGGGTCTGTGGTTTTCTCAACCCTAATGCTAGGTGTAGCCCAAACCTAATTGCAGCTCTGGCAGGACTGTGGCCTTAGAGGTCCTTTATGGCTTCAGTTCCCCTTTTCCCTATCCTGTGGCTTCTGAGGAAGGTTGGATGACTTATAGAGCTGGTATTTAAAATCAGGAGGTTGTTTCAGCCATAAATCTGTGTTGGCTTTGGGTTGCTGCACAGCAATTTGTTGTTGTGAGAAAGGCCGGTCAAGGTTTGAAGAAAATTTTCCTTGAGTTTCAAATAAAAATTTTCTCTCTTCTTGGTGGAGGATGAACGTAGTGGTCTGATGATTAATTTTTTCTTCTCAAATATTGCAATCCCTGGCAAAAAGAAAAAGAAAAACCCAATACACACCCACATATACAACAGTACTTTTATTACTGATCGCTACTTTCACTCTGACTATACTTGTCTGCACAACACAGCTCATTTACTAAAGATAAATATGTGGTTATACTTTAACATTATTTTGTACTGTGCTTAGAAGAAGTACTGCTTTTTGGTTCTGTCTTTCACTTCTGCAAAGTAACCTAATGAAGAAAACTCCTGAGCCTAGAGAAAGCCCGTCTGAAGTCAAAAGCATGGATGTTAGGAATTTATACACTCATACCAGCCTGTAGGAACAGGAGCTGTGAATTTTATTTTACCTGAAATACTCATCACTATGTAACAACACAAATACACCCTTTTTTCATGTTTGAATTCTTGTCTCATTAAGCAGTACATCCCTGACAGGAGACTAAACCTGTGCACACACAGGGCAGCACAGCAGCGGTTTGGGGTTATAGTGGGGCACACTGGCTGCACACTAGTCTCACTTTGCACAAGTAGAAGTGACAAAAAGAACCTCAAAAGAGGGAAATGTGTAAGCTCTGCTCTCCGTTCTTCCTGACGCATTTTCATCTTTGCATTCCAGGGCACACCCAGGATGCAATGTTAATTAGAGCTACCCCATTGCCATCCTAGAATGTGCCCAGGTGTTATGTCCTGCCATGGGCCATCTCCTCAGCCAGTGCCGTGAGCTTCATCTTTTCACTCAGAGGTAAGGGAAGGTACACCCAAGGATGCCTCTGGGCATTTGAGCAGCATGAATACCCTAAACAGTCAGTAAAGTATTTTATCTGGACACAGATACTCCCCTATCCATGTTTTCTGTTTTGTCTCCACGATCTAAAAGCTGGCCCCAGATTGTCACCTTTCTTACAGAAGAGCTCCTTTTATACTCTGAAAATCTGGAAGAAAGACGTGGATCATAAGGGTATTGCAACAGGCGCAAACACAATACAAACAATTTTTTCCTATTCTAGTACTCAATGCTCAGGAAACCTGAAGGAAAGTTTTAACATTACAACTTTCTCTTCTTTGTACTTATTTATTCCAAGAATAGAATGGGTTTTTTTCTAAAAGAAGGTCATGGTCCATTGAAGGATAAGGGCATATGGAAGTATGTCCTTACCAACACAGCTGTGTTTCTGAACAAGGATTTGGGTGGGCAGCTTCCTGGAGATAAATCAAGTACCCACAAATTACTTCTGGAAGGTCACATTTCTGTGCTCTTTTTTTCAGGTGATTTTGGTTCCAGGCCATACTCAGCTGTGCTGTGCTGCCAAGACAGGTTCCTTCCAGCCCAGGATCCCATGGCTGGAACACTTCCAGCTCCAGGAGATCCCTGCTGCAGGACAGCCTTTGGGAAGGGGCCAAAACTCAGTCTTTGCTTCACAGATTATACCCAGACTATCCAAACACTGAAGCACAACCTGGCCCCTTTCCTGCTTAGGAGGAGGGGAGTAGGCTTGAGTGGGCACTTTGCTTCTGTGTTCTAAGGTGGCCCAGGCTTCCCATCAAGTGTGTGTGGGCAGTCTACAGGCAAACCAGCTGTCCCACTGTAGCCACCTGCTGTGTTTACTCATGATTTAATAAATTTTGGGAAAAAAAAGACAGTTGATACTTTATACACGTAAAGCAACCTTTTCTTGTTTTGCAACTAAACTGAGATACTGCCAGACTGACTAGGCCAGCTTTAGGTCCAGGTAAAACAGGTACCTGCCAAGGTCAATGGGATGAATAGCACAAGTGCTTCTGTTCCTCTACTCGGGGCCAAAATTTTACTATCTGAGACTGTCATTGCTGCTGTTGCCATCATGAAAAGATGAGGTATGCACCTGCCCCTCCACAGGCACCAGGAGCAGAAATGTTCAGCTCTGCAGAGCTGTGTGTCCTTCTCTACCCCCTTTCCTCTCCCCTGTTCTCCTCCCTGTCGGTGGCAATGTGAGTCCCATGGTCTGGAGGCAGCAAAATTCAGAATTTGCTTATGTTTCCAAAAAGACACAAAACTGCCCAACACTTTGTAGAGATTGTGTTAAAAGCGTATATTTTCTCCATTTCAAACACAGGTAACAGACCACTAATGTGTTAGTTGCATGAAGACACATTCCCTCCTTACCTCTCAATCCTCTACCTATTTCCTCCAGCCCTAGTTTCCTTCCTAAAATCAAGGGTTTGCATTCAGAATTTCTAAAGCTGTACAATTCTATGACTCTCCATTGATTCAGCAGAGCAAAAAGTCTATGTACTTTCACACATCCCACCTCTGCCAGCTTTGTTACCATTGATTTTTGGTGCCTATATTTGTACCTTAGAAACTGAAACTCACTGATCCGAAGTACCTACAGATCCATATGCACAGTGGTGAATAAAGATCCCAGAGAGATGCAGAGAACAGAAAAATAGAGATATGACTCACCACTCTGCAAAGACAGGGTCTTCCAGACAAACTTCATCTGCTGTACCTTCCCTTTCCTCCCATCTCTGGGAAATTAGGTGAAGCAATGGACTTGCAGCACACACTTACTCAGGGAATTGTTTATTCTTCCATTGTACAAAAGAGCTGGAATATACAGTCTACCCATCTGTGTTGCTAAGAAACAGGGCACTGTTGCCTTGGGACTTGATTCAGAATTCAAAAATGAGAAGAGTGTCTCAGTAGACTGCATAAATGCAGCTTGAAACCTAGCAACAGGGCCACAAGTTCAATATGCTTCTTTTATATGCTAGAAAACAAGGGTATTAGAAGGAAAACATGTGACTGAGGAAAAGAAATTGTAATTTGAAAATAAAACAGTGGTGTTCTATCACCTATTATCCTAATGGATGGAACTATGTTTTACTAAACATACTTTTATGACCTTAAGATCTGATGCTGCCCTGTGCTTTGAGCAGGTTCATATTTACTGAAACAACTGAATAGAAAGGAGCAATAACATTTACCCCAGTATTTCCTAAATATTCATCTTGTTCAGTATAAGTGACAACACAAGAGCCAGGATAGCAGAATTAATTTCCATTTGTATTTCAGTTTTCAAGCATTCTGCCAACAGAACAGTTTAATAGTTGCTACACACACCTTGAAATGGTCACTTGAAATGGCCTGGATTGTATAATTGGGTGTGATTACTTAGCCACATATACATAGACTGTTTCCTCTATTTGCTTATGTGCAAGTGAAGTATAAATTATAAATCAAAAATACATTATACACCCTTTCACCTTAACAAATGGTCATTATGTGCTGCTGGAAATTACATTGGTACAGCCAGATATTTCATTGTAAAACCTGTTCTCTCTGGTTGCAGAATGTCACTACACCACTGAAACTTTGGCCAGCACTCCAGCAGGGAAGGCCAAGTTTGAACTGAGTTATGCTTCTCAGCTGATTAAACAGAGCTTGCTTGGGGGTTTTTTTGGTGGTGTTTTTTGTTTGTTTGTTTGGGTTTTGGTTTGGGGTTTTTTTCCCCTTTTTGATGTTTTATCATGAAATTATAGAGAGATATTCTTCAGGTGATATGGCTGTGTACATAATGGATTTAACTGGAGATGAAGAAGGAAGCCAAATTCAGAAGTACAAATCACCTAGAGCCACCCAGCAGTCATCATATTTGCTCCCTTGCTTTTCTTTTTATAAAATATACTACTTCAAAAACAAAGAAAGGAACAAAAGCTTTCATCCTTAAGTGTTTCTAAGTTAACAGCACTTCCATGCAGGTCCTTCAGCATTTATATTTTTAAATTTTTCAGAGTCAGGACCAAAAGACTACCAAAAGACTCTGGGACAATACTTTTTTTTTTTGGTTGGTTTTAAAAAACATTCAAATTTCTTTGAGAGGGTACACGTTTTTCTCTGTCTTTAAGGAAATTTACATGTTTTCAGGCTTTTAGCTAAATAGGAGTTTGGAGGTTGTAGTTGAGCTTTGTGATAGGACTTTGTATTGGTTCAAGTAAGAAGGATTTTACAGAGATCTTGAAGTAAATTATAAGATATAATTGAATGGTCTTTATGGTGTTCAGATATCTACAGCTTTACTGAAGAGAAAATATCATCAAACAAGCTTCCTTAAGAATTTGAAGATTTGTATTCGTTAAATCATTTGAAGAGATGAAATAATTTCTCATTACCAACAGATGGCAGCATATTACTTTGCAAAATAAAGGCGTTTAAAACCCAGGAAAGCCAGAGTAAGCCTTTTTGCTCTACCATAGAATAGCGAGAGGGCTTGACATTTTCCTACACAAAACCACCTCATCTTTTCAGCTAAATATAAGCTGTTTGTAGACTTAAATAAGATTAAGGAGATCTTAAGAGTTCAAGCTGGAAAAAGCAGTAAAGCTAGTCAGGATCCTAGTCTGAGCTGCAGAATCGTCTTAGGGACAAGCAAGCACAGATGGAATATCATACCCAGATTTAACCCTGAAAACTGGAGCTATGGCCGACAGGATCTATTCTTTTTACTTTGAGAGAAAGTGTTTCAGGAAGAAGAAAGATAAAGATCCAGAAAGAAAGAGCAAAAAAGAAAGTAAAATCTTTCCATTCATTATGTCTAAATAGTGGAAGAAAAAGGGATGAAATATATTTTTTTCAATCACATTATCAGTCAATCCAAGGTTGTAAGAAAAGCACATCCCTTGAAAGAACCATAGCATAACCTTTGGAGCACATTGTGTTCTTTGATTTTTTTAGGATTTTTTAAACTTTAATTGTTCTATGCTGTATTGATTCCAAAGAATCAACAACAATAACAAAAAGAGAAAGAAATAAAGAAAATAGGAAGTTTACTTTTGATTTTGAAAACAGATAATTCTTATCACCACTTTCCAGCCTGTTTTAGAAATGGAATCTTTTCTTTCCTTTTGGCTCTCAGCTTCTTGGGGTAGTGACCTACTTTTTTCCTGTATTTCTGTGTCAGCTAAGACAAAAAATTTCAGGGCACTTTTTTGGGATATACCCTAGCAATGCTCAAAAATCAGAAAGAAGACACTAGGTGTTTCTGATTAAGGCCTTGCACTCATGCAGAATCTGAGTATGTCCACTGAAGTCAGTGTAAAGGCAATGTGAATCAGAATTATTGAAAACCACTGCTGGAGCCACAGGAAGAAAGATTACATTACAGCAGTTTGCATTCTGTATAAAATGCTGATCAGTATGTGACAACAGAGTAATATTTCATTGTTCCTTAACTAGGATATACAGTGGTGTTTGAGGGTGAATGGAGGCTTAGTGTTCCCTTGCTATAACTCATTTAAGTAAGGAACAAGCCTACAGATTTCATAAATCCACTTCTTACTTCTCAAATCTTATTAGAGACTGAGTAGAATAAATCCTGGTTTACACTAAAATAACTTTCATTTCCCTCACTCTGAGTAGTTGTTCCTCAAACCAACTCTGAAATATCCCAGCTGACTCCAGGATCAATGCCTACAGGTCCAGGCCAAGGTGACACATCCGTGGTTGCTAATTAGTCTTCATAGTCGGTGTCATGCAAACAGAGCTCTTTTGCATTCCAGTGATGGAGTTGAGAAATGCAAGCCAGCTCAGAGCTATTTTAGGCTCTTCTGCACTGCACAAGGAGTTGTGAGGATAACTCCTTATCATCATCCCTTTCACAGAGATGAAGGAAAAATAGAACAATCTCAAAGTTTTGGCAGGGGAAATTCTTATTTCTTGAAAATGAAATAAACATGAAAAACAGCTAGGATACCTAAAATATTAAAATAACAAACCAAACAATAACAAAACCTGAAACCTTAAAACTAGCATCAACACTTGTCCAATTTGAGTCTTTCCTTTTATCTGGGTATGCCTTCAAATATCTTCATTATAGTTTACTGTAAGATATTTTATGACACAAAAACAAAAATCTCATCAGGCTTAACTGTGACAATTACCACAAAATCATTTATAATGGAAAATTTAGAAAGTAACTCATTAAAATCATAAGAAAAATATTTTGTTTTTCTAGTCCATTCTGATAGCAGTCTTTCATTCTGCTGTTTCCAAATGACGCAGAACTGAAAAAATAAACACATAATAAGTCAGCAGTAGAAACAGCAAAAAATAGCCAAAATTTCTCTTATTATTTGTAATATTCTTCTACAGCTAAATTAAACTGGACAGCAATTTTCTCTCCCTTATACTTCTTCTCTCCAGTAAAGGCCAAAATAAAAGTGTATATATGTGTATTAATCAGATTGTATATATTTGGTATTTCTACACTTTAAAATAGCTATCACCTGAATATATTTAGTGTTCTTACACTTCGAAACAATTATCACCCCATCATGTCAGTCTAAGCCAAGTTATGGCCTTTATCACAAAGTTGTAAATCCCTCACAAATAGGATTTAATTTAAAATTGCTGACAAAACCAAAACAGGGAATCCACATTGCTGTGGATTTGAGTTATTGCATTAGTTGCTGATGAAATGTTCTCTTTTCTGAGTTGGAGTTCAGTGGGATTGGATTCTCTGAATTTTGAATTAATAAAAAGCTAGGCACTATAGCAGATAGACACTGTGATTCAGAACATATAGATTATATTTACTTGGTTAAATAATTTGATAGATGTGACATCCACAACTACTCTGGGCTTCCTGTTCAAGTGCCTCACATTCATACACAGCAGAGAGTTTAATGAGTTTAAGCACAACATGTAAACTATATACAAAATATAATAAATGTTCTGAAACCTACAAGTCCGTGAGGGTTTTATAGTAGTCAAAATGACAATGTCATTCCCATCCACAGAAATAAATAGGGGAGTGGTGGGAAATGTCTGTAAATACCTGGGAAAACAAGGGTTTAACATCTCTTTTCAGAGCTTGTCTTCTGAAACCTAACAGAAGTGCCTATTGTATCAGATATTTATGGCTCAGACCAACTTCTACAATTAAGAGCAATGCGTAACAAAATAATTTCATGGAAATATAGCCAAGAAAGATATTTCTTTTAAAGGAAGAAACAGCAGAAGAAATCCTATATCTTAATTTAGATGCTCCTACTGCCCATTGTATTGTTGCAAACAGAATCCTGAGAGTCCAGCTGTCCCTATTCCACACGCTCTGTCTCAGTCGTAGGAATCACTTCTATAGGCGGGCTCCTAACCTGGAGGCATTACAGCAGTATGCACTATAGCTCCTCAAATACTCTATGGGATACATCCTTGGGATTCTTCACACTCCACTATCTTTGACAGGCTGGAAGCTGGACAGAGGAGAGACTGAGTTGCAAGAAAAGCAAGAGGGAGTAGCCAAGTCCCAGAGAGCATCATAGGCATAGACATGATATGGGAAAAGGAACTGAGGCTTGATTAGCGCTACCTTCAGACTTGCAGACAGTGAACAAGAGAATACCTACTGGTTCTGTCCACTGTGAATAAGTAGGGACCTAATAATTGTTCTGTGCAATTGTCTTTGAAAGACAGTTTCTTTGTTGTCATTTGCTAAATACAAATAATTTTTGCAGGATGTTTTTACTAGTAGGAAACTCATTTCTAAAACAGCAGACAAAATTTTATTTTACTAGAATTAAATAATTTGTTAATGAAGTTAATTCTTTAATTATATAAGTCATTTCCTCTTACAAATTATTTTTCCAGTAATATCTGTATTTCTCTGATAGATGAAAATAATTGTATTGGCTCTACTGAATAACTTTAAGTCATGAAAGTCCTTTAGCTAAGCATAGTTTTATGCAACAGCCAAATGAGCACTGTCTTTGTAATGAAGCTCTGCAATCTCAAATGCTTTATAATATAAACACAAAATTCTACCATTAGAGGTTAGATATAAAAGCCAAGACTCCTTCAGGTAAATTGGCTAATAATTTTCCAACACACTAAATTGTAAACCGCACAATAAGGAGTTAAAAGTTCTGAATTCACAAGAGTCTTTGTTCAGTGTTTCAGAAGCCAAATCAGGTATAATTTGCATTACTACAAAGGTGTTAATAAATATACACTGCTTCCAAAGGCTGAATATAAGCTTAAATAGATTGTGTATATGCACAGCTGTAAATCAGATTAATTTATAAATGAAAATCATTAATTCAACCACTATATTATGTTAATATGTCACATTGTCAAACCTGCTATATATTCACATCAAGGTGGATGGAGTTTGTTTTCATTATTCAATGTGCTTAGCCTCCAAAAATAGATGGAAAGCAATAATGAGTCAGATTGATGTGAGCAGATCAGTGCATGAAAAAGCCAGGCATTTATTTATTTAGCAGTAAAATAAATTTCAAAAGAAAATACTTATCTAACAACACCCAGATGTTACTTTTATTCTCTTAAAATATCTCTGCCAAGCTTCTCCTGTTGGAAGCTTGTTGGTGGAAGCACCCTGTCAGTTATGAACTAAACCTGTGTATTAGAGTTCCCTTGTGAAAAAACCATGAAAAGACATAGCCTTTACCACCCTTTGCTGAAATGCCAACTTTAACATGTTCCTTTATGAATTCTTTACAGTTTTATTTCTCCTTCTGTCTCTGTTATGTTGCCTTGGTTTTTGTCTTTTACTTTATTCTCTCCCACCACAGGGGTGGTAGGAGTGTCGCGGTGCCCACTAGAGTCCACCGACTCTGTCCCCGGCAAGCCCAGGCGCGGCGACAGGCGTTCAGTGGGGTCAGCCTGCAAGCAGCGCAGGCAGGGCTGACTCCCTTGGGTTCTTATCCCTGAGAGGCTCTTGTGAGCGGTGTTGAAGCGACAGGCAGTGGAAAGAAAGGAGGAGTCAGTTCTGAGTGCACAGAGGGTTTATTAAAAACACCTCCTCAGCCCAGAACTGGCCGAGGAAGGGAGGGTGCAGTGGGTTTTTGTTAGGGGCTGGCTGGGAGGAGCAAGGGGAGTGGTTGGCTATCACTAGCCAACCGGGAACAGTTGCTGAGGGACCCAGGGGTGTGGAAACATAACGTGGACTAATCAGGAGAGGGTAGGAGGGGAGTTACAAAGGCGGGAAGGGTAACAGATACATCTAACAAATGTGTGCTAAAAATAACTCACTGTGAGGGAGAGTGAAGGAACAAACGAATATTAATGAGGGGGGTGAGGGTACAGAGAACTGAACTATTACAGAGAACATATGCAACAAAACTAATTAAATTAAAGCACTGCCACATAGGAGGGTATACCATCTGTGGGTGGCTCTGCAGACATTGGACGCCTTTTCTCTTGACTAAGCTGAATGTTGAGATATTAGATGTACAGCATTTTTTAGTGAACTGCTCCAGAATTCATGTCTTTATGGCCCATTATACAGAGACTGCTGCAGATGCAGCAAGAAGCCGTTCTTCATAACACGTTTGTACTTTATCCTATCAAATGCAGGTTTTTTTAGAGAAAATACCAGATTCTACAAATCTTCCAAGTGAACATTTTTTCTGTCTGAACCTGTTCAATTTCAATATTTCCTTGTGTAATCTCAAGGATGTTGATGTCACATGGAGCTGGTACACACTACTTTGTACATGAAACTGTGCATCTATTAGAGCTTCACCTTGTATCTTCCTGACTTCTCTCTGTCAAATGTCTTACATTAGCTGCATGGTTCTCACTGAAAGGAGGTACCACCTGTTAGAGTGATATGCAAATTGATTATAACAACAACGCACTCAAAAAATTTGTTATTATCTACTGCTTTATCTTACAGCTCGTTCAGCAATTAGCCATTAATTCAAGAATGTCAACCCCATTGCTTGGTGAAATGCAACCACGTACTTAAGAGATTCTCTGAATAAATACAGGTTTAATTACACAGAGAAGGGTCTTAATGAACTGAGATGGTTGTCCTAAAACATGAACCTGTGTGACAGGTGATTAAAACCTGCCGATGCCCAGTACTTGCTGTGCCAAATCTGATAACAGTGTTCTGTATCTGATAGCTGTATACGTGCTCTGGTTCCAAATGCACCTCTTGTAATGCAAGTGCAACAACATATAGTAGGGTTTGACTCTCAGTTGTCTCGTCAAAAAAGTAGTGAAAAATTCAGAAGGAAGAGCTATCCACTGACCATCTATCAGTTTATTTCTATGACTTTATGAATGCTATCTGTATAAAACTAAAACAGGGAAGCATCTTTGGCACTCGCAATACTGCATGTTTTCAGTTAAAAAAGAAAAGTTAAAATTTTCCACTTCAAACCAAATGATGATACATGCTCATGTTAATAGAGATCAAATAAAAAACAAGTTTATACTGTAACAAGAAGGTATAAATCTTGTATGGTTGGCTGACAGACAAACTCCTTTAGTAAGGAGTGAGGCAGACAGTTAGATTGTAAAAGCCAGGGCAGTGAAGCCAAGTTCAGTGGAAGCTTACGAATGAAACCACAGAGATCCCTAAATCCAGATTGGGATGTGTCATCTGTCAGGCAAGGCTTATCTGGGTGCATAATCCTCACTAGACACAATATGAGCTGCTGTTCTTTAAGCAAGAGATCAGCTCCAAATATCCCTCACTTTTAAAAGACAAGCAATTCATGTTCTGGGAGGCTTCAAATTATGTCCCCTGGTTAGAGATATTCTGCAATTTCCCCAGTGCTGCATCTTGAAAAAACAGGCAGTACCAATGAATGCTAGCAATGAATGTTAGCAATGAATGAAATTACTAGCAATGAGTGAAGTTACTGCATATCAGTAATCATCTGGAAATTCATAATAGGCTTTATACAGAGCTTCTGTAACAGTGATTGGTATGGCAGAAAACCAAAAGCCTCTCTGAGTTCAAATCGCTTGGATCGGGACAGTTAAATATACAGATGAATAAGCTATTAACAAAGCTTTGAAGAGAAACAGCTAGATACTTCCATCTTGAAATGGAGTGGAAACACAATCATTGGCATTAAGTAGAGAAAATGGAAGTTAGCAAAGGTGAAAGTGCACTTTTATGTGCTGAGGTCTCTTCACTTGGACAAACTACTCTTCATCTGCATAGTATGCCTGCAGAGAGACATGGTTAAAAAGAGCTGTGAGTATAGCCATGTAGAGCCAAGTGTTGCTGCTGGAATGAATATTAGTACCTGAAAACCTAATTTTTATTGTTAGGGATAATGGTGTTTAGTTTCTGGGTGGAAAAATGCATTGCATAATTGAAGGCAATTGACACAGAAGTAGAGACACCAGAGAGTTAGAAACTAGCAGTATTTATGGAAGACAATATATGAGTAGGTTATGTATCACAGGTCTGAAGGATGCAGAAAGGTCCAAAGTTCTTTTGGATTATAAATTTGGAAGGCATAGATATAATATAAACATTCATAAGAAATAGTCTACCTAAATCATCTGCCATACAGAGGTCATGGTGGAAAAATTCCAATACTTCAGGAAAGCCAGGATAAAGTTACAGGAAAATCTTTTTTGCCTCCTAATCCCACTCATAATGACAATCATAACTCATAATGACAATAAATTTATTTGCTGACAGACTGATATTGTCTTAATTTAAGGATGTTGAGATAGATAGATTATATTTCCACCTCAGAAAATTCCTTTTATATTTTGGTCAGTGTAGTATTCCTGAGTATCTACTTCTGACTGAGAGAGACTTTGATCTGAATGGTATCACTCTGTCTCCAGCTGCCACCAAGGCTTACTGCTGGCCTTAGAGGGAACAACAGAGGTTTCCTAATCTGTAAATACTCAAAAACAAACTAGAGATAGACTTTCTAAATCAGCTGTTACCGTTTCAGAAGAGACACAAGAAAAACTTTGTAGGGACTTCTCATTTCAGTCTGTTTGCTGATAGTAAAATGCCTGCTTTCTGTCCAATTTCCAGCTTTGGTGTCTAGGTCGCAGAATGTAATTCTGACCTCTAACAAAACTGAAAAAAGTCGACAGATTCAAACAAATTATACTTCCCTTTGGTGTAGGAGTATCCTCTCACTTCCCCACCTCATGTACATTGTAGCATGCCCAGGTCTGGAGATATATTTAATTGATATGATATGTGAAGAGGATTGTAACACTGTGGTTAGGTTCACATTAAAGGTTAGAACCTTTAGCTTGCTTAATTCATCTCATTCACACCTGGCTCTCTGCCAGGCTCAGCTCACGACACAAGTGCAGATGTGGTACTGACTTACATGTACAGAGCAGAAAAATCCACCATCAACCATCAAAGAACTTGTACATCCTGACTCTGTGGAAGGGGGAAAGAAGGGCAGAATTGTCGTTCCTAATTCTTAGAGAAGTGCTGCAAAGGAAGGCAACAGAAGAGCTCTTAGTTACTTCTAGTGAACCACTAGAAGTATCATCTAAATACCGACCAAATCATCCTTCCTGGAAGAACCAGGAATAAGAGAATGAAAAACGAATGGGCTGATTCCATTACTCAGCAAAGGTCATTGTTATGGAAGATGGAATTTTGGGTCCTCCTAGGCAGGCCGTGTCTCCATATGAGTCATTGTAGCGATTTGTTTCCTGTGCCCATTACTCACACTCTTTAGAGACCACAACTTCCCTTGTGCTCTTCCTGTCATATCTGCCCCAACCAGGCATGCAAATGCAGTAAAAAGAACATGGGTTAAGTCTGAAGACTGAAAGGGCTTTATAGATTTGTGCTCAAGCAAAATCAATTTATTCCCAATCCACATCTTCAGAATTTGTGTTATATCTAAGTCAAATATACTTCCATGTGTTTACTCATTGATAGGAAGCAAACAAGGTAGTCCTCCAGATCCTACAAACAGCTGCCTCAGCACAACTGAATAGACAAGTGCTTCTTAAGCCAACCTATCACGAAATTGGTAAAACCTTACATGGTTTACCATGTAAGGAATTAATAAGCTTGCTCAAAAAAAGAGCACAACTTGTTTCCTATCACACAGGTCTTGCAGCTTCCTTTCTATTGACTAATAAATCCAGAATTTCCCACAATGTCTTTCAGTTGAATAGTCTTAAGGACAAGTTGCATACATAGAGCTGGTAGGATTATTGTTTTCAGTTCTGTGGCACAACACGGGACCTGAAAGATATATCTGGAAATCACAATAGGAGCTTTATGTTCCTTTAAAATGCACCACATGCTTTACATTATGTGAATTGCATAATTTTGAAATAGATATGTTCATTCTTTTCAAAGTCAGAAAGTTTTCTTGTATCATGATCACTGAAATAGTCAAACCTTCCCTATGTCAAAGACCTTAAAATCAATTAATTTTGTTAAAAGATTTATGACAGGTCACTGGTTCAAAACTAAATTCAGTTCACAGCTGAATAATTCCTGTTCTTGCCTATCTGTGTGAACAGCTGAAATCCACATAAGTAAGCCTTGTGAACATCAGAAAAGACTTTTTATTGCTCCATGGCAAAGGGCACTTCAAAAATTACTCCTCAGTAACCCACAGCAATGCCTGGTCTGATGTCAGACACCTGTTAAAAGAGAACTTAATTTGTGACAATAATGATTTATATGAGATCTGCATTTTCAACTTCCTGAATCCACTTTTTGACTTGTTAGCAAAGTTACAGAGATATAGTATGCCAAGAAAAACACAGTTCAGTACATAAACCAACTATATTTAGTTTTGTATAAAAGAATTTGGGATATACTGAAAGATAGTCTTTGATATATCTCTAATGCTAGTCTAATTATATAGTGTAACAATACTGTTTGCTTTTTCAAATGACTATTTTTCCAATTTGGTTTACAAAATTTAACTGTGCATGCATTTTAATTCAAGGAAAAACCATTCTGATTTGACCTCTTACGTAAATAGGTCTCAAGAACCTTCTTTTTTCTTGCTACCTATTCAAGCTAATAAAATTATTTTATACTACTTGTAATTTTTTGTTAGAGATATTTTGGGTTTGCTATATGGTGAACTGTCTTATGAAGAAGAAGCAGCCACCTTTACAAATGAAGTAAGTAAAATAAATACATACTGGATTAAAACAATATCATATCTCAAGCCTAAGACGAAAGTGAGAATGTTAAATTTAATTTCCAAATTAAAAGCAGCTGTTTGCTTTTATGAGGGAACATAGAAGGAGCACAGGTTGACATATAGCAAAAATAATTTAGATTGAGCAGAGCACTATGCTAATGCCACTACAGGGTTTTCAGAACTAGACTCCCTGGTTTTCAGTTGTCTCTAATATTTTAACACATGGACATTTCTAATGTCTCAGTAAGACATCTGCAAATGTCATTTAGATTAAAATCTGCATTTTTTCACCAAAGTCTGGAAAAGCCCCATCTCAAGAAAATCTGGATCCCTGTTAGCAAAAAATTGTAACAGCAGCCTTGTGGGGTTGCACTGTGGTATTTCCATCTGTAGTGTCTGACTGTCTTACATCTCATTGTGATTGGGCACCTCAAAGTTAGGGTGTAGCTGCCTGCATTTTATTTAAAGGTATTTGTCACACAGAATGTCTTGGTCAGGTAATGTAAGTGGAAGCATACATTTAGGCAAGGTCTAAAGCTCTCAGGAAAATCAGGAATATATGCAGAAAAAGTCTTGTTTCTTGCCTGTAAAAAAAATGAGATGAGTTTAAACTGGCATTTTGCTTGGCATATCCTCTTGTTTTGTCAGTCCTAACATTGAGTATAGCAGACGTCTTTCAAATCTCTCTAATGGTGCTCAGATGGCTTTCTTTGCTGAATTTCTAGAATTCATTTTTTGAACTATTTAAAAGTCTGGTAGGCCAAATATTTGTTTTAATTATACAGCTTGGAAAAAAGACCTTTTTTTTTCTTTTAAACTGGAAATTTGATTTTTTTAGCAAATGCTCTCTAGTCCTTGTTTTCTGAGAATTTTTTCCTATTTGTTTTCTTCACCCCACTCAATTTTCATAAATCCCTACCCTGTTCCTCACCTGACTCTCTTCATTTCCAAGCAGTAGAGTCCTGCCATGATACAAAAAGTAATGCAAAGTCCAGGGCAGGGGTCAGGTGCTTTCCAGTGAGTGCTCCCATGAGTATCAGCTGGAAACCCAGGCTTGCACCTAATCCTTAGAGCCACAGGTTTTTCAGGCAAAGCCTTGTTTTCAGTATTTCTTAGTGCCCCTAAGCTCAATGCATGTCTCCTATGCAGAAGGCTCTGTATGTGTTTGTTTTGCTTTTAGACATGCCAGGCACAGTAACAGCATCCAGCAGCACTCCAGGGTTACCTCCCTGTTACCCTGTTGATTTCCAGCTTCTACCTGTATTCCATTAAGAGAGGGAAATGTTTTTGATGGAAATAGAGATATTTCTGCTCTCCCACTGGCATCATAGTAAATGAAACATAAAAACAATACTGAAGTGATGAGGAACAGAGATTGTCAGAGTTTCAAGGGGCTGTTTTCTATTAAATGTAACCAAAAATATTTTAAAAATCTAATTTCCATTTCAAATGTTTACATTTTGCATTAGATGAGCCTGATTCAGTGGAACAAACACTGTTTGTCTAACAGGATGTAGACTCTTGCAAAGTGTTCTGGTAAAACAAACCCATTATCTGAGAACCATGGGCTCCATCGACTTTGTTAATCCCTCATTCTTTCATCTTTAATCAAAGACAATGACTCTGTCCCAGCAAACACTCATTCAATGAGTCTTTTCTTTGGGGAAGGGGTTATACAAAAGGAAAGAAACACCTTAATCCAAACCAAACATTCTTACTCTATCAAGTTCCTTCCTGCCATCGGTGTCAATGTCTGTTTTCACTAAATAGAGATTAGATATTACTTATATAGGGTAAATGCAGAATTGCAGAAATATTTTCAATAAAGCCAGTGTATTTAACATCTCAGGAAAGAAACTTATTCTGCATTCCAATTCAGTACAACTCTTCCAACTAAATTGGTGGAGCTGAGCAGCCAAGATGTGCTCTATACCTGGGGCACTATCAAAACTTTTCAACTTGTACATAAGATATACAATTTGTGGATCAGCTTTTCTTACACATGAGAAAAATGACAAATATGGCAGATGCTCTAGAGAATTTAGTGATCAGTACCAAAACAACAAAGATTTAAAGACTAGATGCTCTGAGTCCAGGAGGAATCCAGTGTATCTCTTTTGCCTTCTGTCTAGCTTTCAGGACACCTACTAAGATTTTGGGTCCCAGTGAGAGGAAATGAGCTCCATGAGGTAGCTCACTGTGTGTAAAGATGGTGCATAAATGCCTTTATCGTTTCTCTGTAATTATAGTTTGTTATGACATGTGATTATGATGCATTTCAGAAACTGTGCATTAGCAAATATCGGGAAATACTTTCTGTTGGAAAAGAAAGGTGGTCAGTTACAGTTACAGAAATCCAACCATAAAGGAAATTATTCTAGCTTAGGTGTTCCTGACTCAGACATATAGAATTATTGTGTAACAGGCAGAATCAGCTGCTATTCTGGAGTCAGAAAATTGGACAGATCAGCACTGCTCTGATGCACTACTTTGCTGGGGTTTCTTTGCCATGTCTGTAGCCACCATCCTTACCACAGTATGCACTGGCCCCTTGTCCCGTACTGTTTTCTTAAACAAAATACAAGAGCCTCTCCCTTCCCTGCAGCAGCAGCCTGGCTGCCCCTTTACCCTTCATCTCCAGAGGTCGCTTGGCTCTGAAGCCTGCCTGTCATGGTGCATGCAGGGACAGAGCTGTGGCTGCCCCTCAGCTGTGGCCAAGCAGCAGCGCCTTCCCTTGCCAGCCATTCGTGCCTGTGTTATCTGCTGAGAGTCGTAAGGGAGACAAAATGCTCAGCAGGACACATGAGGCCCCTCTGCCATGTACCCTATAGATATATTCTAAAGGGATGTGTAAAAACTGCAAATTATGCATACAAACAAGAAGACTTCCTCCTTGGTAGCTCTCCGTAGTTCCAAAATCCCTGTGATTTTTGGGTTTTGTTTCTGTTTTTTTACCATGTCTCTTCACAAGACAAAACCTGTAAAAGTATAAGGACTTCAGAAGTAGACTAAAGTGCCCAGAAAACTTTGAAGAGAAATTGTCAGTGGTAACTGCAAAGCTGAGGAGTCTTCATAATTTCTTGTTTATACTGTAAATGAAATATAGTATCTTGGGTTTTATTTTACCTATACAAACAGAAGTGCTACCACAGTTAAAACACTAGAATAAGACTTTTGAATTAACATCTACTTGGAAAAATGTAAAGCCTGTCATTCAGTTTCTGGTAATAAATAGTGCCAATATAATAGGTATTTTTCATTTTCATACCCTCCAATACTTTCTTTGAATTAATCTTATATTTTTTGATTCTTTGTAAAGAGGATGAAAATTTGGAAGGCATTGCACATATCCAGCAGTACATGTTCCAGCACTTTTACTTAGATTTATTAAGATTTTATTTTGGATGAATGTACATTAAAAATTAGTAGAAATTGGTTCTTTGTGTCTGACCAATTGCACAGAAGGATCATCTACAATTACAGTTATAAAGAAGTATGTGCAAAAGCGTGGAAAAAAATGGACAATAAAAAAATCCCTGAGAAAAATTATAAAGGATGTCCTTGAGCTTCTCCAAAAATAAAATTTCTCTCTTTGTTAAAAGATGATGACATGAAGCATAGGCCTTTCACATTACTGTCCTTAAGAATGATAGAATAGAATGGCTTGTGTTGGAAGAGACCTTGAAGATTCCAACCCCTCTGCCATGGGCACGGGCACCTTCCATTAGACCAGGTTGCTCAAGGTTTGCAATCCATGTGAGATATAATCCAAAAGGTCTGCATGCTCCATATACATGATAAATACACTTCCCCAGCAGCTACATACTGTGCACAGCTGCTATGTAACCAACAAAAGACACAACAACCTCCACATTCACCAGGCAGGCACCAACCTCTTTTATGGCACAGAGCCATTCTTCATTCCCGACCCAAATGACATTTCACTGTTTTTCCATTTTTCAGTACCACACAGAAAGTCACCATCTTACATAATCCAGAGCACTCCACGACTTGTAGGTCTGTGCCAATGCCAGATCTACTATGCATCAGAACTTTTCTTTTTAACCTCTGAAATGTTCACCTCACCTAATTAAGGACTTCATCAATTTATTAGGGATCTATGAAGAAAATTTTGCAAAAGGCAAAATCTTAAGAATTTTAAAAAGCAATGCATCCTGACATTCACTCTGGTCCCTGTTGCAGTCTGTGGTAAAACTTGCCTGAATGTTAATGTGCCCAAATTCCTCTTTCACAATTTGAGAGACCTAAAAGAAAACAGCAGGAAGGGTCTGAAGTGATCCACTGTTTCAAAAAACTGAAAAGTCCTAGAGAGTGGCCAAGATAAGGAGTACTGGAACCGATGTTCTCCCTAAATATGAGCCTGTCACTGCCTGCAGCTGAGAATAACGACAAATAGTAACTTCTCCCATTAATTTTAGAAAAGCCTGGCACTGTTTTTACTTCTGTGAGAAACTGCCTAGTCAGCAAAAGAGATTGTGACAGAAATCTCATGCTTAAAGAGATAATAGATGAGGTATTTAACATACACAGTGCTTGGGATCCAGTTAAATGAGGAATGTAGGCTGCAAATGCTCAAGGGGATCTATTAGCAACAATGTCCTGCAGTGAGAGTACCCTGCAAGGTAACAAAATCATTTGTAATAACGGTATTCCTCAGAAAAAATAAATCATTAATGTGTCCCTGCTGTGCTAGGAGTATTCATGACTTATGGAGAGACAGCAGTGGTAACTGAGCTGAAGGAGTAAAACAAGGAGTCCTTTTTACAAGACTGATGGGGTTATTTTATACCAACCAGGTATAGCAGGGAGTAAAACCAATATGCCTAATGATAGCTCGCTAGAGAGGTTATTTAAGCTGTGCCAGAAGATTTCAGATGCTGAACTTAAGCAGCCACCCACCGAGAAAGCATGGAGAAAGAGCAGTAAGACTTGAGACTTAGTTCAGTTTCCAGGCTAAAAATTGATTTTATATAAACAGTGAGATTTGATGGGTGTTTGATCTTTGAATTTCTCTTAATTAATATCTGAACATGCTGTGAAGATTAGAGTTCATTAGAGGCTTGGCATTTGCCCCAGAAATCTCAAAATTTTGGAAGGGTTCTGCCTCAGTCACTACTCCACTGTACATGACCAAGGGTAAGAATTCAGTTCTAGATTCAAAAAATGGCAGATTTTTCAATTTCAGATTTTTTTTTCATAATTTTCCAACCATGTTTCAGAAATCTTTCTGTGTGTGGGAGTCAAGTCCCTTAAAAATGAATGAGAGAATTTTTATCAACACTAATGAGCATTTAATTGGAACCTAAAAGAAAGGAAACTAACTGCATACATCAGCTCTTTCTCAAGTTATACACTTTTGACAATAAGAGTCTGTGTAATCTGTGACTGACTTTCTTCTAATATACTCAATTTTTCATTGGCTTACTGAGGGATGATACCCTTTGATAACAGAGTTAATGGATTTCCTGGCACTTACAGACTTTTGAAAATTCTGACTATCTCCTTTGCAATTACCTAAACTTGTTAATGTTTACTGAATGTTTTTTGAATCCTCTGAAGGAAAGTTTTAGATAAGGCACTGCTGGTTTTTGTCTCTGATAGCTTAATTTGGGATTTGCCTTGATACTGAACAGAGCATTCAGGGGAAAGCTAGAAATCTTCTGGACTTTGGAAGATTCAATCTTACTTCTTAGGCAAGAGAAAGAAAAAAACTTTGGTACTCATTATTTTTACTTCCCTGATGATATATGCAGTTATAAAGAGTTTCATTTGTAAATTCTGGGAAAACAAACAAAAAAAATGACAGCATCTCTCACTAGTCCTTTGAAAATGGTCCTGGAAGGGAAGAAAAAAATGTTTTTGATTTATTCTAGAAGCTCAGAATTTACATGAACAGGAAATATATCCAATGATGGTCTATCACAAGCAACTACCAAAAGCAGGAAATTGAATGTATTACTTTATGCTTTTCAACATTGGCTTTAGGATTTTAGAAAGAGTGTCTCTCTTTATGAAAAACATGAAAAATTCTCTTATCCAGTTCCTCTTGAGATTTGGATTTCCTTTTTTTGCCAATGCAGTAGTGTTGTGTTTTTCTTATTCCATTAATTCATCATTCAGTAAGTCAGTCAGTCATATCAAAATAATATCTTTTTGAAAAATTATAAAGAGAATGAAAAGACAGAAACTTTCATATTCATTAACTAGTTCAATGAGTCCATCTTCTTCCACTCAGGTTTTGCTTCCTGGCGTACAGTAGGTTACCTATTGTCTTCACCCCTCAACCACTGCATATGGAAAAGGGATATTAGTGAGTAAAAAGATTGATTAAAATATTTTTCTGCAGCACCACAGCAGTATAATATAATTTCTAAATTTCTGTTGCAACAGTATCCAAAATATCCAAAATAGATTTCCAAAATAGTATCCAATATAGATTTCTGGTTTGCATTGATTTCTCCTAAAAAACACCTACAGTTATTTCACATTTTCTAAGATTTATCTGTGTATAAGTTTTCCAAACCTTGAAAAACAGCTCTGGTATACTGATTTTGGTAATAACGTGATAATTTTGAAAAGCTGCTTTGGAGCTTCTGCTCTATTTTCCATCCTATATACCTTCTAATTATTAGTTGTGTAATAGCCCAGTGTCCACTTATGAGCTCCTCCATACAGAAGAGTCATGGACACACTGGAGCAGGTCCAGTCAAGGGCCATGAAGATGATTAAGAGTCTGGAGCATCCAGTGAGAATCACAGAATCACTGAGTTGGAAGAGACCTTCAAGACCATTGAGTCCAATCCAAAGAGAAGAGACTGAGAGCTGGGACTCTTTAGCCTTTTTAAGGAGCTCAGGCAGATCTTACCAGTGTGTAGAAGAAGATTTGTTCTAAATGCAGTTTCACTGTTTCTTCCGTCAGGGCTCCAGGGCTGCTTGTGGCAGTTAATAAGTTTAGTACAGTTCTGAAGTTTCTAAAACAGTATCTCATTAACACTTAATTCTATTTTTTTGACTCTGTTTACTCACTTCTCCACTCTGAAAAGTCCAAGACTCTGCATCAGGATAGTCGCATTGAAAAATGTAATATACTCATTTAGTCACAAACTCTTTCTCCATGAGACAGTTTGCTAAAGAATGCCTCTAAGCTGTGACTCTAATGTTCTACAAGTTCCACAATAAGAAACTGAGTGGAGATAAATGTAATTGGACCTTATAGATTGGGGGGGTGGGGGGAGGGGAAAGCAAGCAAGCAGGCAAGTAAGTGGTATGATTTTTATTGTATTACAGGAACCTGTGATCAGATGAAAACCTGTAGGCTAAGTGCCTTCTTTTGTATGACTCTTTTAGCAAACCATTGTTTATTGTTTATAGCTGTATTTGCACTCATATTTGAACAGATTTTTTCTGTAATATGAATGCATATTCAGGGAGTTAAATGGGAAATCTGTTCAGAGCAATTACAGAAGTCCTTAATGATAACATTGCAACACAGCTATCAAAAATGTTTACAATTATACACAGAGATGAGATTGAATTCTGCACTGCCTTGTACTGTGCAAGGCATAAACCAGACAGAAAAACAATTGATATTTCAGAACTATCCAAGTTATCTAGTATTAATTTTTCATCTGCTTTTGGTTTAAATTCTTAATACTTCTGATAGGAGAGCTGTCTGATATGCTGAAGAAGTAACTAATGATCTATCCTGGAACAGTTATAAAGGAAATTACAGTTCTACATGGAAGATTCTGCCACAAACATTGTTTATGAAAGTTTTAAAATGGCATCATGGGTACTACTGGAGAAACAAGAACAAGAAGAAAAGTGCAGAATACTATGAACAAGAAAAGAGGACTGAAAACATCTGTGGAAACAAGTACCATCTCTACAAATAATATTTCTAATGTCATTTTCCAAGTCTTTTAATGTACAGAACTATCTGCTTGAGGCAGTGTAGAAGGGTGAGAATGAATATATCCTCAGCATGCCAGCTGTTGCTCTGCAGATAGATAGGCTATTTTATGCCAGGCAACATTTAGGTTTATAAGAAACCTGTGCACGTGATTTTGGAATAGTTGACTCAATGGGATTCCACTGCCAGGAGCAGCAAGATCAAATATACTATCTCAGATTACAATTACCAATTCATTGCACAAGCAGGAATTAAATTTACAGTCAAGAACATCAGGATGCAGAGGCAATAATCCCACCCTATGAAGCCACCCCGCTGTTTTTTCTTAAGCAAACATAAATGGGTAGATATTCATTAAACTGTTTGGAAAGTGGTAACCTGCCAGCTCCACTGACCACACTTGATTTGGGTGGGTGGGCACCTCGGTGAGAAATCTGATTAGTAGGAGACAGCGCAAAAGCCCCAGTGAAATGTTTTGTGAAAAGAGAGAGCCCTGCTGTGCAATATTGTACTATCTCAGCCATGCCCTGCTGGGATAACAGATAAAGCAGGAGAATTTTTAGCTATAAAAATTTACCATATGACTGCAATGCAGCAAAAGGATTAAACTTCTTTTAGTGACAGCACTCAACTTTAATTGTATCAACATCACCAGAAGGGGAAATTCTGCTGAACAGAGAAAAGATCCATCATTTTCACAGTCTTCAGTGCTGCTACCAAATACACAGCCCAATTCTGGCATAACCAAGTTCTTGGCCATTCTTGGTTTTTATGTCTGAGAAAATATTTGTTGCACATTCAAATGCTTATCTGATTCTTATGACAAAATTCAGACTGTAAAGGAGTATAAACTTTTGAATACACGCACTAGCGTGCTGGTGTAAAACTATGGCTTGTGTACTTTCATCTGCATTGTGCTTTATTCCTAAAATGGGTATAATATGGTGAAATAGGACAATTTTATCTCATTTTGACTAGTACTTTGACTCAATCTCATTGAACAAAGCCACTTGTTCTCCTGCACTGTCAAACCTTTGGGCTTTTGACACACATTTAATTTTTTTTTTAAGAAAACAATACAGCAATGTCTTTATGAATAGCTATTTTAAAAGCTCTGAATGTCCCTTCTGCTACTGCTCTTATGCCACTAACAAAGACAAAGGAATAACCAAGAAAGACAAAGCCTTAAGCTCCTATGACAAATTTTACCTGTTGACACTTAGCATTCTGAGACTATGAGTAACTTGATGTGCTCTGCCTGAGTTTCCTTCCTCATTTAGTTGGCAATGTATTGTGACATTTACTTTCAAATTAGATCCAGACTAGACAGGAGCAATTTTATAGTCATTACTTTGTTAGGTTCACTCTAAGCAAACCTAAGCTTGAATGAATACTACTTTATTATTGAAATCCAAAGTCTGCATCAAGGCAAAAACAGCAGCAGGCAAGAAAATACTCTTAGACAAGTCCATACTTTAGTAGAGAAAAAAGGAACTTAGTCATTCATTGAAGTCCTGGGACTTTAGTTGCCTAAGGCTGCTTGAGAAAAACTGCTGAGAAAATCCTCCCTGCCTGTGTTCGGCCACATTCTTGCTCTTATCGTTTTTGAAAATGTTTACTGGGATGGTTGATTTCTCCACCTTCTTGAGTTTCAAGATGAGGCTGATCAGCCTATAGCTTCTGGATCCTCCTTTCTGTACTTCTTGGAGACAGGGAAGATATTTGATTTCTTCCCAGTCTCAGGAACCTCTTCTGAGGGCCATGACAAGATAATTGAGACATTGGCCAGCTCCCTCAGTACATCTGGCTGCTTTCCACAGAGTCCCAAAAATTTATGTCCAGTTAGTTTAGATGTTCCTAACATAATCATTTTAACAAAGAGAGTTCATTCTGAATGTTTCAACCGGCTTTATTTGTCAGATTTCAAAAATTCTGCATCTTCAGTACATTCTTCATTTATTTCTGAGCCTTACAGTAGCTTGAGTAAAGCATTATCAGTTGTTGCAAGCAATCTTACTAACATTTCTACAAAAATATTCAGAATTTCAAACACTGCAGTTGTGTTGCTACTGGAACAAAAGCATTAAACCTGTTGACCCAGAGTCCTTTGCTTTCAGCTGTGATTTCATATTAGATGTATTCTCTCTACAGTAAATATTAAGACTACTTTTCCAATCTGTGAAAATTATTTAAGTAAAAATAAAATTTATTTAACAAGATATTGCCAGTCTTATAGGGCACAAGAGTGACTTAAAATTTTGAAAAGCACTGCTATGAGTAAATGCAATAATCATGTTTCATATATGAGACCTTGTGTCTCATTCTGTGGAAAAATTCACATCTTTCAATGAAAACAAGGAATTGCTTATGGTTTTCTGTGAGCTAAATGTAAAAGTGTAAGTTCATTTTAGTTTTAACAATGTGTATAAATTTGATTTTACTTAAATCTTGAAGAACCTCTATAACTGTCTAGGCAGATCTTCATGAAAGTGACGTAGTAGAATATACCTGCAAAGTGCTTGTACTTAAATTAGCTGATTATAAATGTGTAGGTAAGTTTTACAGGTCCTCACTAATATACATGCATAGAATATATTGTTTTACCTTCTCATGCATTTTTTGTAGCTGTAGCCCATGGGATCCAGAGGGGTCAGGGGATTAATAGATAGCATCAAAACAATGTAGAAAAACATTTCTCAGCTGCTTGGGAGCGGCACGTTTTGACAGCAGTTCAGCACGAAGACGTGCTTGCTGACCTTGGCTGTGTGCTCCCCTTGCTCTCTGCAGCACAACCATTTGGCACTGTGGCTGTGAGTGGAGATGTCCTGCACCATAACCCTGCAGGACTGGGAGGGCTGCATGCGTGTGTGCGTGCTCGTTGTTATTTCAGTGCTGGCTGAAGGCAGTTTTCAGTAAAAGAAAAAAGAGTACCATAAAAGCTTGCTGAATAAACATTCAAGAAAACTTAGATAGCTGTAAGCCACTGAGACTCATTTGCACTAGAAAATAAAAACATCTATTTCTTTAAAAGCTCTGGTATCACAGGTTTCTCAAGCATAGGCTCCAGAAAAACATAACAAAACAATAGAAACAAAAAAACCTGGATATCTTCCATTTCTCATAGCAGTACATTAATGAAATAAGAGCTACATTTTTGGTATTGATAAGACAGCATTTTTTCCTTTTAAAATGTTTTTCTGTTGTGTATATTTTTCTGTAAAAAATGTAGGAGATATAAAAACCTTTGTCAGAAAGGTTAGTTGTCTCTAGAAGTATTTGCAAGCAAAATATCATGAGGACAATTGTGTCATCTTTTCTCAAGTATATAGAGTGCTTTAGGCCAGAATTCTACAAAAATGTAAGAAAAAACATTTTGATTACAAACATTCCAATTCATGTAAATCATGTGTACAGAGCTGCAGCAACATTCTGCCATGAAAAATTTATTCCTCCTTTCTGTACACTATCTCCCAAAGAATCCCCAGGCTCTTTAAGAGCTGCCACAAACACCAATATCAACACATTTCACACACACTCCTCAGTATTTAGATTATTTCATTGTAAACAATTATGGAGGAAAGTATTACCATCATTTAAGAAATAGGATATTTGAAAGAATCTTGCAGAATAAAAATAATATTAAATAACAATCTTGCATGAAATATAAGACTTTTTAAAATCTTGTGACCCAGTTTAAAAACAAGTTTTTTAGACAAGACTTCTTCTATTATATGTGCAGGAATCACTCTAATTTTGTGTCAATTTCTAAACTAGGTCTAAGTGACAGCAATGACTTAACATGGAGGTAACCTCATACAGTGATTTCCTTTTCCTAGAAAGCAAAACCATAATTACTCTAATTGGACATGACTATAATAAAATTCTGAATACTTGGTAGATGTGTAAACCATTCTTTAGGTATTATAGTTTGTTTGGGCTTTTTTTGCTTAGATGTCAGTATTTAACTACTTGAGAACCTTATTCTTAAAAAACTAAAATCACATTCTCTGGCAACTTTTCACATATCTCAAAAGTTCCCTCTAAATAGGACTAAGTGGAAATGCAAGAAGCACGAAGAATGCTGTGAGGATTTGGAGCACAAGTAGGTTTTGTGAAGGATGCCATTTATAAAACAACTTTAATGATGATCTTTAGACAGTAATGATGGCTTTGAAACTGGCTTGTTTTCTTAACCAATTCCAATGCAGAATGTTGCTCCAGGGTACATGTTTTCCTGACCATCTCTTTTTTTGTCCGTGACAGTACAATCAGATTAAAGGGCAGTTTATTTCCAGGACTGATGAAAAAGAGTGTGCTGATGGAGGATTGTAACACAGGGCTCAAATAGTGAGCAAACCTACTTGCTGAATGAAGTAATGTGTTACTTCACAGCTTAGCTTGCCTTTCAGCTCTTATTACTGAAAAGGAAATGCATCTCCTAGTCACTGCTTGTCATTATGACAATGCCAGCAGCAACTGAATTTACTCAGGAGAAAATTCTGTTCAGCCTCTGGTGTCCTTGTAAACAGATTCTATATGTTGTAATGATTTTTGCCTCTTCATTTTACAGGGTCCTTTAAAAAGAAAACTTCTATTATGCCATTCAAGGACATGATAGCCTTCATTTGGATTTTACAGCAAATATAACCTTAGAAATATCAATGGGCAAGTCAAGTCGTTAATCTGTTTCATGAGTCTAAGAATATCTTTTACCTATATATGTATATATGAGGCAAAAGCACACAAACACATAGATGTAAGAAAAAGCAAAGTTGTACAAAATACTCTTCACCTATCCTATACATGCAAAAAACAATTTGCGTAGGAGTGAAACTGGAAATAGCTAGAAGGAAGGGCTAGAAACAACTATAAAGTTTTCTGTAGTCTCTACTCAGGCAAACCTCTCTTTTCTGTGGCAAAATAAAATATCTTTATGGAAATTCAATTTGTACCTTTGCTTGTAGATAGCTGTATACTTCTCTGTCTGTGAAATCTTTTGGTTTTGTTCCTGACCTCAGCTTTGGATATACATATTTCAATTCCACTCGGTCATCTTAAACATGCATCTGTTGTCATATTCGTTAGTAATGAATGCATATTCTTATGTACATTTATGTTTGAAAATGAGCTCCATGAATTGTTGCTGCATGTGATTCATGAGGAGAAGCATAATATGCAGTGTTCTCCATTGTTAGAACTGTTATTGCCTTTCATATCCAGAAATGGCTGGGAGGGGAAAAGTCAGACCACAGGACACCACTGCATGTGCCTTCTTACCTGGTGTGGGTGGGACGGCAGTAGGCTCAGAATTTTATTGGCCATAAAGCCAGATAAAATATTCTGAGGGAATGACATTAAGGTCCAGTGACATAAAATTCCAGTGAGGTAGAGATAATGATGTTGTATTCATTCTAGGGTTTCCCAAAATATCAACATGGACAGGTCTGTAATTATGCTGTAATTAGGTCCCCACCTGTGCTTGTTTTCAACTCCTTCCATTTCCTACCTAGGAGGTCTGTGATGCATGGAACAAGGAAAATCTAGTCCAAATTAGAGCAGGTTGGCAAGACTTCCAACAAAACAGTTTTCCCTGATGAAAAATACCTTAATTCCTTTGAAATTTCCGTGAAGCAATAATCTCTTCTTTTTGTCAGGTAGGCTGCTTAGGAGACCAGGTCAATCTAAGTCTGTCCTTGCCAACAGCTTCATTATGATTTATTCTGAGGCTAAGAATCCCAAACAATCAAACAGTGAAGCTAGAAGTACAGAACTCTTTTAGCTAAGTGTAGAGGGTTGACTCCAGATGGCAGATAAGCCCCGCTCTAGTGGGATGAGGGAGAGAATCAGAAATAAGAAATAAGAAAACTTGACAGTAGAGACAGATTAATAGGAGAAGGGGGGAAAGAGGGGGAAAAAGCAAGTGATGGAAATGCAATTACTCACTACCAGCTGACTGATGCTCAGTCTCTGAGCAAAGGCTACTTTGGACAAACCCCCACCAAGTTTTATTGCTGAATATGACATTATATGGACTCCCATGCCTGCTGGGGAGAGCTGTCCCAGCTGTGTTCCCTCACAACCTTTTGCCCATCCCAAACCTACTGGCCTTTGGTGGCATAGATGGAGAGAAAGCCTTGACACTGTGCAAGTGCTGTTCAGCAGCAGCCAAAACATTGATGTTCCAGCAACACTGTTTTGGTCACAAATCTAAAACAGCTCCATATGGGCTGCTATAAAGAAAATTAACTCCATCCAATGAGACCGTGTACGTTAAGATTTTTAATAAGTGTTTGGCCTTGAATTCCACAAAACCAATGCCATTTCAATTATAACTGTTTCCTTCTCATTTGCTAATCTGTCCAGTTTTTGTCAGGAAGAGGTGATTGCTTGAAAACAGTTATGGCTTCATATTTACAATGACTTTTTTCTTAGTTATAATCTCTCCTTCTCATGCATGTTTGACAAAGAAGAGAGAATTTAGGAAAACATTCCATATTTACAACATTTACATTTAGACGTTGTATGCTATTTGCTATTTTCTGCCTGCCCTGTGGATCCCCATGGGCTGCAGGGACACAGCTGGTTCACCATCGTCTCACCATGTCCTGCAGAGGAATCTCAGCTCCAGTGCCTGGAGCACCTCCTCCCTCTCCTCCTGCATTGACCTCGGTGTGTCCCTGTTGTTTCCCTCACATGTTCTCATCTCCCCTTCTCTGGCTAGCAAAAACTGCATCCACTTTGTTTTGACTTTTTTTCTTAAATATGTTATCACAGAGGCATTACCAATGTCTCTAATTGGCCCAGTTTTGGCCAGCAGCATGTCCATCTTCAGAGGCATCAGGGACTGACTCTGCTGGACATGGTGGAAGCTTGTGGCATCTTCTCACAGAAGCCACCTCTGTGGCCCCCCCTACCAAAAACCAGGCTGTGTAAAACCAACACACATATTCAATGTGTACCTGCATAACTTGGTAGTGTAGAACAGGAAGGAACAGCATGAGTCATTTCTGCAAAAGTCAGCATGAGGCTTTTGTATCATGGTTTAATAGGATTTAAGTGATGCACTGGCTTTTTACTGGGTTTCATCCAATGGGGACTGTGGGTCAGAGTCTTAAAATTATGAATCCCTAGCTAAATATAGATACCTAGCTCTTCACTGGAAGTCAAACAGCTTCTGGAGACTTTAGCATCTTATTTATTTTTATATGTCTTAAACATCTGTATCATGTGGCTTTCGGATTTGGAGTGTTAAGATTATTGTTTTCTTATCTTAAAGCTGAATTAATCCCACTTGAAATCTGGTGAAGGCAGTGGTGGCTATCTAATTTGTAGTTAATTTTCCTGTAGAGTCAGTCTTTAAGGGCTCTTTTATTTTCCTGAACTGAATTAAATTTTGCTTTCCTGAAATGAATTGAGGGCTATTGCACTATGTACCTTCTATCTACTAGTAACATTTTCTATAAGAAAAAAATGGATGGTTTGTGTTAATAAAGATTATTTTGTTAGAGAAATAAAGTTCACAAATGTGTCACAAAAGTGTCACAAATACAGCCTTCAGACAAAATGTTCTGTGTCAGCTTACAGATGCATTGCCAGGTGAGCAGCCAATGACATGGGAAGAACTGGTGGGTGGTTAAGTTAGTTTGCTGCCTCACACACCAGCTCAGCTTTTAATTCTCTTTATAATTATATATGAGAACACATTATACAAGCAATCAGGATCGGGGGAAGTCCTCTTATTTGTTATCTGAATAAAGTACATTGACATTAAATAACTATCATGAAGAACTAAGTCATTGTCTCCCACAGGAGAGCTGTTCTTTTATCTTGTCTCAGAGATTGATCGTTTCAGAGCCCACAGACAGGTCTCATCTTCTTTACCATGTTTTTCAATTTACATATGCTAATGGCTACTCTGTAGATGGTACCACTTTCCTAAAGCCATTCTTACAGAAAATTAAATTTCCCAGAATTGATTGATGACACAGTTAAGAACATAACTTTATTAAAAAGCATAATTACTAATATGTGAGCTAACCTTGACAGAAAAAGTATCACATAAGGAGTAGACTTAAACAAGTACTATCACAAAAATAGGCAATATAATACATTTATTTTGATCCCTCAGATCCCATAACTGATGAACATAACAGCTATTCTGCTGCTGTAAAGATTATCAGAGTTATGCTCCTCAAGGAAATAAAACTATTCCTTGATTCTTGTAAGTGGAAACGTAACTGCTGACTTCAAGTTTTGTAGGAGTATTTTAAGTTTTCTAGTGTAGTAGTCATAGATGTCAGTACAGTTTATATTGTTGAATGAGGAGGAAAGAAACATATTATGCAGAAATGCCTCCTTCACTACTGTGTAATTTAATGTCATGTTTATTTTCTGTGAGAAGTGCTGTGCATTAGGGTTTAAATTTCTCATGTACACATCAAAGAGGAGGGAAAGAAGAAAGTAGTGTCTGTGTGTACAGCTAAATATTTTACTGAAACTTTTATGGCACATACATAAACTTCGAGAATCAAAAGAACCTGTTGGCATGGAGAAGATAAAGTGGCACTACACCTCTCCCATCTGTGATGATTTGGTGTCTACAGTCCTATGTTCAAAGCTCTCAAGTTGCTGAGCTCTACAGTTGTGCAGGGTTCAATAACAGATTCAGCAATGTTTCCCTTTTGACTTTGCCAAATGCCAGTGACAAACCACAATCATATTTTATTTACATTCAAAAACTGAGGTTGAATTTAGAAGCAAGATACCACATTACAAGACATGGGGAAGAGAATGTCCTTAGGAACCACTGGATGGCATTGTTTAAGAAGTCTGCAGTGGCTAGAAGGAAGAGAGGACAGGTTTTAACTTATTTCTAGGGCTTCTACCAGTCTAACATTACATCTACATGTAAATGGTATAAATATATTTGAATTAATCAATCCTGAAATGGAATCTCTCAGACAAGGTACTTAACCAGGCTAGTCTTCATGTTCCAAAGGAACATGTCAGTAGGTTTTAATCTTAGAATTATAGAATTGTAGAATGGCCTGGGTTGGAAGTGACCTTACAGATCATCTAGTTCTAACCCCCGTGCCACGTACAAGGGATGAAGATTGGACTGTTTCCATGGTCCTTCATCTGTTCTGTGATAAGACTGGACAATACTTTCCAGAGCTACTCATGTAACTTCTTTTTGTTATTTTTAAAGGCTACACAAAGAAAAAAAACTCAGCAATTTTCTTACAGAAGATTTTAAAGATCTTAGCAGAGAATTGATAGTATCAGGTCATGAACACAGAAAACCACTCCATACATATTAAAATTTATTTTCTGTTATGTGACTTACATTGATCACAAAACTATGGTATCACAGTCAAAATTGTGCATAGTTGCTTTAGGCAAATTTACAGTTAAACTATAGTACAAAACAATAAACCTATTATATCCACCAATATCAATAGGTATGTTTTATATTTATGTGAAAGGTACACGTGTATGCATTTACACTGATACACACAAATATATTCTTTATATGAACTTATAAATATATGCACACAAATGTAAGTTATGATGAACTGCTTCAGACCAGCATTGAATGGAAGCAGAGAGGTAGAGATGGAATGTAAGATGAGAAGTAAAAAATGAAAAAGAACATTTGATGAGTTAAACTGTTTTCTAATTTGTAAACTGAATCCTAGTCAATGGTCTGGAATATTGAAAAATGCCTGGAGCTTTGCTAGGCAGAAGAGAATACAAAGAAGCAGTAGTTTATAGATAGGTTATGGAGCTGGACAGAAAACAAAATGTTTTAAAATTTCCACTAATGGGTGGAAATGTTCTAAGGAATATTTGGCAATTCCTTTTCTATTTGCTTTTTTTGTCCAGGAAGCTTATTCTTGTCATTACCATGTCTACATGTGTAAGTGCATGAGTACACACATACACACTAAGGAGATTAGATCACTCAAACAAGATGATAAATCCCAGATACAAGCCATGGATGTTCTCCATTTATACATAAAAGACAACCCCTTGGGGAATCCAGCCACTTTTCAACTGCAAAACATTTAATGGTGCAGAGAAGATGTGGATCTTGATCTTGCAAACACTTAAACATGTGCTGCAGTGTAAGCTGTTAAATAGTCTGAAGAAGTCAAGTGTGTAAAGCTAAGTACATAATTTAGTTGCAAATTGAAGGTTTTAAAACACAGCAGAATGTATTGCTTTTAAAACTCCTAATTCTTTTTTTCTTAGCAATACCATACAAAGCAGGAAGAGATAATCACAGCTTGAAAGTCTTTTAGTAGAATTCTTGTAACAGCAAAGATTACAGTCAGAAGGGGCAACTGTCATAACCTTTATGCTCACAGATGCTGAAAAGATGCTGGTGGTCTAGGGATTATCTTCAAATACACAATGCTAAGACTCCAGTTGAACAGCAGGATGTCTGTTCTTAGCGTTGCAGCAAGTCTGGAAACAAGGAGGCAAGAACATCACAAAGAGACACAGATCTGTAGAAGGGGAATTCCTAGTTTTGCAAATCAGCAAATGTAAAAGCTCTAGATTAAGTCTGTGTCATCAAAGAGGAAAGATGTGAGTACGGACTGATTGATTAGATTGCCTTTGCAGAGAGGGCTTAAAGACTGAGTGTTTTAACTTCATTAAACATGCTGTTAATGGGTTGTGAACTTTAAAATGACCCTTCATCCTCGAAATACAGATGAGCTGGCTTCTACATATGCAGCAGTATTCTGCTGCAAGAGAAGCCAAGGAGGTTATTAAGGACTGGGTGGGAAAGAAATGCTACAGAGGACATTTGCTTAAAAATATTTTCTTAGTTCTAAGACTGTTACTTTATGCAAGGCAAATAGCAGTCTTTTAATCTCCGCTACCTTATATTTCTTCTTCTTGAAGAAGAACCTTTTTCTATGAATAGGTAGAGAAAAATGAACACATTTTAAACCCTGTTCCTTTGTAATATATGTAAGCCTAGACCAGTTAAATACAGCTGAATGAAAGGAAGTATTTCATTGTACTAATTACTTTTACTTCTAAACATCTTCACTTCTGAGTGATAATCACGTTAGGCAAGTAATGAAACAAATCACATTTGCTTTGCGACAGTTAAAGAGCAGCATTGACCAGGGTAATTATTCTTTTCCTTGGAATGGCATCAGCTTGGAATAGTCCTGGTGGGACACAGTAGGTGTGTTTGAGACACATTTTATCTATCAATCTGTACGTGAAGCTTTAAACTGTGATATTTTACATTTTCACAAGGGACTCCTAAGCATTCCTTTCCATCACATTTCAAGGCAGGTTACAAAACAAATTTTTAACAGGTGTTTGAGGGCTATTGAAGACATGGGAACTTTTATTATCCAGTGCTTTTCATTACCTTGTTTCTTGTTTTTATATTTGCGGACTGTATTTTAAATTCACGATAGTGGATTCTGTGAAAGTATTATATGCAGTGGAGAGCTAAAAACGCACAAACAGGACTGAAAGAAAACCCACTTAATGCAAATTCTTTTCCTAATTACTGGAACTGCATAAAAATGAGATAAATCCAGCAGCCAAATTTTATCAGCACAGTCATGTAGTTCCATGGGGCCCACCAGTGTAACAGGGACTATTACAACAACCAATATTCTCCATTCTTTTCAACCTTTCTCCCTCAACTTGCAATCAGACATTGATGCAGTTTAATTTGGCTTTGATTTTTACAGTTTTTTTCTGGTATCTTTTATGTTGATTTCATGTGACAGTTTCAGCAATGACATGCTGAAAGTATTCTCCAAGCCCCTGGGTGGTCTCTGAGCCATACAGAAAAGGAGCTGAAAACTGAACAGTATTATAGAGGAATAGGCCTAACTGGAAGTTATTATTAATAAGGAATATTTATTTAATTTTATATTTTCATAGCTCAGGCATACAAAGATGAATACTTAGAATACCAATAGCAGTAGCAGTAATTCTGTCAGTCCTTAAAGCACTGCAACTCCAAGCTCTTCCAGGTGATGAATTTTACTTAATTTTAGACTGAGATATGGCAGGAAACAGATCTGTTTTTTAGCAGCACTAGCCTTTCCGCTGCTGACAGAAGACATAAGAGTTTGTGGCTTTGCTCTAGTCACCTATCAAAACTTTCAAGTTTGTCAAAATCACATTTCCTCGTCAGAAAAAAACACAAGATGCTGACATTTTCTGAATATTTTCAAGTTTGAAGGAATATTGTATGATACTACGTATATGATGCCTTGACATTAGTAATTATGCAACACCTATGAACTCAGGTTGAGAATATTATCGTTTTTACAGCAAGGGATAAGTTGTCCAACAGACTGGAGCAAATCTTTGCTTAAGGAACACAAAGGAGTTCACTCCTAACTCAGCTGCTTATGTGTTTTCTCAGACACAAACAACAGTCTTCCAAATGTCATGTCAGCCATGATTTCCCTTTAACAGGTCTGAAGCCAGACACATATAGCACAGAAAGGATGCACTTTTAACTGGAAAAAAACCCCAAGAAATTATGTTATGGACATAGGGTTTGGGGAAGGATTAAGGCAAAGACAAATGTCTACACATAGGTTTTGTAGGAGACACAATTTGGGGGAAACAGATTCACTACAGCCTTGTCTAGCTGAAGAAATAAAGTAGCTGGTTTGTTGGATTTTTAAAGTAGTCGTAATATCTCAGTCTAGATTTTATTGATGAAGTTATTGTTTTAATCATTCTTGTCCTGTGTAGTCCTTGGAACAAAACTTGTATCATAAATAAAAAAAAGAAGCCATAAAGGATGTATTTGTCCCCCCACTGACCATCTGGCTTTCATTCTCAGATCTACTTATGATCTATTGTTAAAAGTACAAAAACTGAGATGATTAACAATATTAAATATCAAAATACAGAAGTTAATTTTTTTATCCTTACTCAAAACTCTGTCTCCATAAGCCATTTAATTACCAGCTTCCTTCTAGTCACATCTGGGTGCCAGAATAACATTACATTTAATGCAGTTAATGTCAAAATTCCTAACTATAGAGGAAGAAAGGCAGTGAAACAAAATCTTCATGTTACAGTAACATTGAGAGAGTTGCCAGAAAGTCATACAATTTAAAAAAATTACATAGCATTTACCATAGTTATACTGCAAATAAAATGAGAATTAATATTTATACTAATATATCTTTTTCTGTATCTCTCAGTATAGCTTTCCTTTCACATTTCTGTTCCTTCCTATTGTTAGCATAAGGTCCTGAGGTGTAGATTCATGAGCCAGCTCAGGTTCCCCATTTAAATCTGGTGACGGTTAGGTAGCTGTTTATCTTGGAATTTTATGCAACCCTTTTTCTGCATTTCTACTCTTTACTAAAGATTAAGAGCATAACAAAAATCAAACCACATATTGCTCAGTACCAGTGCCCGAGAGGGACCAGTACCATCCTGCTTAGAGAAAACAGAACATACAAGTGAAATAATTCCTTGTCCTCACTTTTGTCCAATCTGATGCTTTGATTTTCCTGAGCCAGACACCATAGCTGTGTTTAACACTGCTTCATATCTAACACTTCATCAGATTAACAGCACTCAATTCAGAGTAAATAATTTAGCACCAGGTTTTTAAATCTGGTATACTACTGAATTAATATTTTAGTAGATTTTCAGATTTTTTTATTTTTTAGAAATCAAATGAGCAACACTTCTTTGCATGAACTTGTAAACCAGTTTTTGAACGTTTTGTTCACTTCTTTAAAACCAGGTCTGTCTTTTATTCCTGTGTCTGTGACTGTCAGTGTGTGACTGTCTGTGACTTCTGTCAGATCATGTCATGCTCTATTTTTTTAAGCATAATAAAAAGCCATGGTGTTAATGTTAAAATTGAGATGGCCAAACCATCAAAGAAGGAAGTTAACAGGGCACCAGGCAGAGATTGTCCTTCCAGTTTCTTCAAACTACAGATGATAAAAACCATTTTCATAATTTGCTGTGCCAAGAAAATTCTATCTGTAGTGAGATATCTTACTCCTGTCCAAGAAAAAGACTTCATTTTATCTGGGGAACAGACAGGAAACAGATTTTCCATTAGAGTGAGGCAGGGGGATCTGTTTTCCACAAAATACTTGTTTAAAGCCTCAACAAAGCCCAGTGGGAGGGGGAAAAATCACATCTGCTTCTCTCTGCGAGGACACTTCTGTTTTTTCTTAGTGTATAAAGATACAAATGAAAACAGGCATGCTGGGTGAAATCCTCAGCAAATACCAGTGGAACTTCATGTAATAAAGCTAATTGATAATCTGTACTCCTTTAGAGTGCATCTGTTCTTACCATCCCATGCTATATTAATTCAATAAATATTGTCTTTCTCTACAATGCAGGGAAAGGCTTATGGAAAGTCTAGCTCAGTGTAGTAGTTAAAGCAGAGGAACCCCTCTGCCTGTGCTTGCTTCCTTTTATGATCCTCAGCTGTGAACTCCCTCCTTCAGAGACCACAGAGACCTTTTCATAAAACAAAGGCTAAGAATGTGCTTTTCCTGGTTTGGTGAATGCATTTTTTTTTTCCAGGCCAGCCACAGGTTATTTGTTTTCATATTCAGGGTTATCAAATAGCCATGGATTGTGTGTAGGATGTGCCCCTAATGAGGGGCATATTTCTGTATTTGGACACAGCCAGAGGTGGCTGCTCAGTGACTTTACTGACTCACTACCCAGAAAGCTGTCTCCACATATGAAGTAAAAGCTAGGAGGAGAAATGATAGGCCCAGAAAGAAGGAACACAGCTTTTGGCACTAGGCTATGGGATCTGGGAGATTTTTAATACCTCTTCTTCTAGTGGGATTTTATTAAAATACATTTTAACACTTTTAAACACATCTACTAAAACACATTTCAGTGTCTACATGATCAAAGCTTTTAGTACTAACAAAATCTGAAAATTTGAGAAAAATATTCTATTACTTGTTTCTCATCTGCATCTTAGAAGACTGAATAACTTAGTCAAGATTTTACTCAGTAATGTTAATTTTTATTTCACAAATATTAGAAATAGCAGTTCAAAAACAAGTAGATGAAAGCCAGTAAGACTGAGTATGAAGCACACCATTACCTATAAGATCAATGTTTTGCACCTTACTAAAGTAGCATTTATTCTGTATAGAGTAAAGAATTAATTCTATGGTGTCTTACTTTTTAAAAATTGCTACTAAGTGAGCTGTACACACACAAAGACAAACTGCATGGGAGACAGAAAGGGATGAAATAGTAGTTGAGAATTGTATCATAATCAGCTTAGCAATGTAATTACATGTCAGTGCTACATTTAGTATGCATAAAACAAAGATTATTCCATTAATATCCCACTAGCCAAGGGACTTCCCAGAGTTCAAAATATTCTGGCACATTCTGAGTAAATACAGCTGACAGATCATGAACTAAGAATATAAAAATACTTTAGAAAAATGAAAGAGTAAGAGGTTGATCCGAAGATGATTGAAGTTAATAGAAAGCCTGAAAGTGATTTTGACTCTTAATAACTCCTGAAGACAGATCTCCCATCATTTACAATAACTCTTATGCTACTTATCAAAGCCAAATTACATAAGATTTTTAAACTGAAGTCCTTTACTGCATCAGTCAAATAGAGTATATACAAGAGGTCAAATATAAAAGAGAATTAGGGACTAAAACATACAAAAGATGTCATTACTTCTGAAAGTAAAACAAACTGTCAATGCTGAGTACATTTACATGGCAGTTTAAAAAATACCCTCTGCAAATTTTAAAAGCATTTTGGAAAACAAATGTCATTCAAAAGCCCCTCAGTCTTCTGAAACAGCCTCCAGCAGAATAAACATGAGTGAAGTTAACCTCTTGTGATGCTGCAATATTAGCCACAGAATGACCAAAATGAATAAATGCACATGACCATTACCCCTTCTCTGTTTCTATTTATTTGGTGTCAGAGATAGGAAGGGGGATAGGATCAAATATCTTATTCTGAACTGGCACTGGCAATGTATCTTAGTGTGTCTTCCAATGTTTTAGTGATGTTTCAGGACGTTCGTTTCAGAGCTGTTAAACCATGTTTTTAAATCAAATGAACCTTAGCTAAGTTAAAAGTCACACAACCTACAATTTGAAGGGAAGACTGGAATTTGACTTTAAGGGCAGGATTGATTAGGATGTTAAAGAATGTTAACAATTTATTGCTAAAAAAAAAAAAGTACCTACTGTTCACATACATGAACTGGCACAAGCAAAAAGAAAATATTTTTACACAAAGAAAGAACTAGAAACATTAAGGGGCAAATGCAAGAGAAGTCATCCGTCTCTGATACTTCTGGATCTGCCCAGGGCTGCAGGCTATCTCTCAGGCATCTGCTCCTTACAGGAGGGGTGTTATCTGCTGAAGGCAACTCTTTCCAAACATTCAGCACTTGGCAATACTGCAATAACCCTTTGAAGCTTTGCAGGGAAATTTTCTCCCAGTTTCCAAGTTCTGCTCACAGCTTTATTTGGAGTTATCAGCCATGCTCTGTCTCTGCACCGATAACTAATACAGCAACATAGATTTAAAGGGTTTATTCAGATTTACCTTGCCTTACACTACAGACATCCTTAATGGTACAGCATGAAGGATTCATTTAAGAAAGACTTCCATTTGTACTCTTAGCTACACAGTTGGAAAGAAAAAGTTTATAATTAATTAGATACAGTGGGCAATTTTAGCTTAAGTTTAATCAGATCCTTTTCTAAGTATTTCCCTGAGTTTACAAAACCTGGCTAAGAACTTCTGAGTGTCACAGCAAGAAAATCGCTGTGTGTCAGAGCTGGTGATTCATTGTTCAGGACAGCATCCACCTCCCCAGCTGCCTTCAGCTCTCAACCTCTGCTTCCCCTCTTTTGTGCCCTACCATTCACACTACTTGTTATTCTGAGGAACCTACCACGAGTACTGCCTTTCTTGTAGGTGATCTCCTGGAGTTGAGGGTTTTGATACAAATAGGAAAAAACATGTGTGGCTTTGCGTAGAGACAACTTTTAAAACTCAAGTGATTTTTCATTTCCAGTTTAAGCCTGAGCAGCTACACACATCTATTGGTACATATTTTGGCAAATACTGCTGATTGTTCTTCTCAACTTGGTTACCTAAAATAGTCCTTAATCAACATGCTATCCACTTGGCTGCTGTTCACTCTGGACTGTTCCCCCAAATGCAATGTGAGATAATGACATTTGTTAAATAATGTATAGACATGTACTTTGTTTACATTAAGTTAATGATCTAAGGTGTACTGCTACAAACATCCCACTGGCATGGTAGCAACAGAAGTGTTAGATGACAAAGTTGCAATGTTGGCCATGTTTATGAAAAATTCCACTTTTTCCCTTGGACATTTTTTCTGGGATTCCTGTTACCCATACACACATGCTGGAGCTGCAGAGTCATGAACTTATTCAGATAACCTTAAACCAGAACAATATCGTTTCAGATCCAAGAACTTAGCATCAGCAGAGATGCCTTCTTTGTTATCTGAGTTTTTAAACTCTATTTTCAACATTGCCCAAGTTGTGTTCCTTGTCATCCAACATGTCTTTTTTTCTTTGATTTATCACTATACTCTTCCCTGCTTTATGAGACAGTCATGAGTCAGCAAAAGCACTTCTGCTCAGGCTTTGTTCAAATAATTATTTTAATTTATTCATAGACAGGACTTTGGAATACACCTTAAAAGAAATATATATTCAAAAGTTTTACTGAACAGGCTGAGATTACTAAACTCTAAGATAGCTTTGGAATAATTTTCAAAACGAACCTTAAATCTCTCTTTCTTCATTGTTAATAATCATAAAATCCACTCTAAAAAAAAGGCTGCTTTGTGCTGCAGCATTTAAATGCTCCCTAGAATTGATATCATTGCTCCTTACGCCATGTTTTCAGTGGAATATTGAGTAATGACTTGGACTACATAACCATGACAGTATCTTAAATTCTTCCTTCAACATTCTTGGTTTTCCTCCCAAACATCCTGCTATTTAATAATATACACATACAAAATTGCAGTTTGACTTCACATTCCATTGTAAATGAAAGAGGTGTTTTCAGTAGTGCAACACAATTTTACCTAGCCTATGATTTACTTAATTGAAACTATGTAAATTACTAACAGAAACTATCTGAAATTTAACCTGCTGGAAATCCCTATTCTGTTAAAATAGGACTGTCCTAAAATTACTTTCGTTTTCCATAAATTCACTGTCACTGACACAACACTGGTACCATGAGTGCCAAGTACTACTTTTGACAAGTTGTCAGCTCTTTTAACCACAGTATGCTTTTTCTCTGCTGTCACTGCAAGTAAGAGGCTACACGGCTGATAGTAGCAGAGGGAGCTGGCAGAAGAAAACCAGTCTGGAAAAGATGAAAGGTGCCTGGACTCCAGCAGCCATTACTGCCACCTCCTTTATCCCCTGAATGATCCATGACAAAAGGTGTTAATCCTCCTGTAAATACCACTCCATCATGACCAGCAGGGGTCAAAGAAGTAGCTCAATGTTTAAATTTTGTCAAAGCTTCTCACATCTCTCTTTCTAGGTCTTGACTTTGTAACTTATTTTGTAAAATACCTCCTTCTTTCCTCTTGTTTCCTTTATAAACATGTGGTTTGGGAAAAAAAGAGAAATAAACCCCAAACTAATTTCAGACGTATGCAGCATTTCAGGATAAAAGTTTGTCGTATCTGCTGACAAATAACCAAGACAGCTGAGTAAAAAATTAGGAAAACTTATTGTTAAAATTTCCTCGAATCTTTAGGACAAAAGTATCTGCCATAGACAACTGACAGGAATCCAAGACAACAGATTAAATTCTTAGGCTATGCCAGTGATTCCTTTTAAAAATTCACTGCCATTATAGAGCTGAACTGTTTCTTGCAATGAAGAAGCTCAGGGTATGTGGGCAAAAGAAGACTGAGGTTACCCCAACAATGCTGCTCTGCCTCTGCCTTGCCTCCAAGCCCTGATACCTCCTCCTGCAGGGAAAGCTGCTCTGCAAAGAGCCATCCAGGCCAGTACCCCACGGGAGCAGCCTTCGCTGACCATTGTAGCCTGACACATGTTCAGTGGAGGGCAATAAGGTGTGTTCTATTGTCATCAACTTTTATTTTTTAGACTTGGGCCTACATGTGGTACAGAGAATGTGAAACATTTCTGTAAACTGCTGCACTGCTTGGTGTGTGTAAAGTAATTCAATGACTGCACTACTTCAGGACTACAGTGGAAAATACCAGCACTGACAAATCTTAGATGTTGAGATTTGTCCTGCCCTTTGACAGGACCATCTCTGAGGAGATGCATCACTTAGCAAATCCTGAAGCTTGGGCTCTTGCAACTGTTAAATATTTGCTAAACTCAGTCCGCATTAATGGTAATGAAGATTACATATAGTAAGGGTTAAAGAAATATAAAACACTCTTGTTCTACCGAAGGACCTCTTTGAAACCAGCTCTTCTGCAGCATTTTAGTGTACATGCGAAAATAAATACAGTTTGGGTTGGAGGGCAATAGGACACTGCTCACGATGCTGACGTGCTTTGGGTCTGCTTGGACCTCTTTAGGATATGGACAAGCATCTTCACAGAGCCCCCGACGAGAACCAAGGACTGCTTCGTTCGTTTTCTTGCAGAGAATCCCCCCGAGGGAGCCCCGGGCTGAGGATGACATAGCGGGCCGGGCACAAGCCCCCGTCTGTGGCGGCCGCAGAGCCGGGCCGGGCACGGACGGCCCTGGGGCATCCCGGCGGGGCCGGGCCGGGCCGGGCCGGGCAGGGCAGGGCAGGGCAGGGGGGCGGGCCGAGGCCCCCGGAGGAGGGGCTGCGCGGAGGAGCGGAGTGGGTGCACGGAGCGGCCGCAGGCGCCGGGAGCGAGCCGGGCCGGCAGCGAGCGCGGCCGGGAGCGCGGGGAGCGGAGCGGAGCGGAGCGGAGCGGAGCGGAGGGGCCATGCCGGGGAACGCCCCCGCAGCCCCGCGCCTCTGGCTCGGCGCGGCCGTGCTGGGCTGGCTGGCGGCGGCCGGGGCCCGCCGGAGAGGTAAGGGAGCCCGGGCACAGGGAGCGGGCAGGCAGGTGGGTGAGCCGGAGGGGCAGGGACAGCGCCGGGCGCTCCCCGGCCCGAGCATCGCCTGCTGCCCGCGCACAGGCTGCGTGCCACGGGCTTCACTGGAACAGGCTGAACTTCATACCTGCCAGAGTAGGAACTGCCTTGTCACAGCGCACTTCTGGGAAAACCTGCCCGGGGGAACTCCAAGGGTGCTGCGTCTCCCACCCGCTCTTCCTGGCGCTCTTCGCCTGCGTGTTGGAGCACAGGCAGTGCCTTGGCACATCCTTACCTGGGACCTCTGTTAAACCCGTGTCTGTATAGTTCCAAATTTCGGATAGAAAATCTACATGAAGTGTAGATACAATAACGTATTGCAATGAGAATCACTAGAAAACGTTCTATAAACATATATTTTACACTTTCATAAAGGTTATACAATTATTTACTACCTTTGCAAAGCATCTCGTGGCATGTGAACAGAAGTGGTTGAAAAGTGTTTTAATACCCAGACTAACGAGGTCATTTGTAAGAATGTATTAATTTGTGTGTGTTGATTCTATTTGCTTCATTGGTCCATGCATAAGAGTCACCACGTTCCTGTTCCATGGGATTGCAATATACTGTCATTGCTACATTTTTGCTCCTGTTCTTTTATAGGTCTCATCAAAGAAAATGGTATTTTTTAGGTAGTTACAGTAATTTTTATATTTTCCTTTAAAAATATTACTCTAAAAAGTTGTTCCAGGTTAAATTCTTCCAACAAGTGATTTCTTTTCTATTTTATTATTTTGGAAGAGTTTGTGTCCACAAATAAATACTTTTGTTAAATTCAGTCCCAGTTCTAATTTTGGGATGTTGGGATGTTGGTATTCTGCATCCTTTGCAGTCAGTAGATGCAAGAAAAAGCACATTCACACTCACAGTGGGCACTTACTAAAGACACTGTTAGTTTATCAGTGGCCATTTGCCAGACCCCAACCTTTGGGCAGCAGGACATATACACACTCATAAGCTATTTGTACCTGAGGAACTGGACTGCCAGTGCTGCCACTCTGCCCTTGCCTGTCTGTACTCTGCTGTGACTCCTTTCCCTTCTCTACTTCAGTTTGTACCTGGTAGTCCTCAGTTCCTGGCTGTTCCATTGGGTTGGAAACCTTCTGGACAGGTGGCAAATCACTGACCTCTCTTTGCACATGGATGGAACTGAGATGTGAACAGGAAGTTGAAAAGCTTGTCCTTTGTGGAACTCATTTTCCACTTGAGTTCCTCAGAGATAGTAATCAGGAGCCACTTGAGATCTTTGTGGCAAATGAGCTCCTGTGTTGACTTCAGAAACCTCTTTGACTTTTGGTTAAGGTGTTCAGAGAACCTATTATATGACTCAGTTTACAGCTGTGTGGTAGAAACTTAAACATGTTTGCAGAGATTTCATCTGTCTCTCCCAAAAGGCTCATCCTCTAGCACAAGGCTATCCACGTCTTTAAGATGTTGCAGTTTAGGGTCCTATTTCTCAGTAACCATCAGGACCAAAGAATTCTGGGATGGATCAAAGCAAAGCTCACTGCCTAATCCTGAAGACAGTCAGGAAAAAGCCAATACAGAATCAAATTATTCCTGGTGTGCAGAGACATGGGTTGAAGAACAGTAGAGAGCCATATGCAGTATATATAGGGTATTTGTGGAATAAAGCACAGAATATGATACATAAACTCAAATGCTAGGGAAATAGCTGCATCTTTTCCCAGGATGCTGCTTCCTTTCCTCAGACAGTGTGTAGTATCTGGATGTCCAAACAGAATGGGAGAGTTACAACTGTCTAGAAACAAGTCTCTATTAATAACCTATTGATAACCTTTTGTATGTATCTCCTCTAGCTGAAGTGAAAACAGAGGTGCATAATCTACAAAGGAGACTGGATATCATGGTCTTGTTTCTCAAGTATTCTTTTATGTATTTTATAATTGGAAGTTATAGAAAATGTTTAAAATGGAAGCTATTAAATCACTAATACATTTAAAGGCCCATAAAATAATTAAAAAGAATATTCCCATATAAATGGAAAGATTTTCATCAAGAACAATCATGAATAAATGCTAAATTTTTTTAAAACTTACATGAGTTTTCTGTTTTGTGTGAGAGCATGTTAGGATATTTTGTGATTGTGGATGAAGTCAAGTCACCAGTAGTGCACAAATCTTTCCCTAATTTAATGTTCTTCACATCCTGGACAGAGCTGGGGGGTAAGCCTGCCCTGTAGGTAACCTCCCTTAGCACTTCAAAGCTATCAGAACTTGTTTTCAGTTCCTTATAATTTTGTCAGATTTGAATCATCGGGAAGCCGACAAGAAAGATAGAGAAACACTATTTACAAGAGTGTGTCGTGACAGGGCAAGTGGTGATGATTTCAAACTAGAAGAGAGTAGGCTTAAATGAGATATTAGAAAAGTATTCTTTACTGTGGGGGTGGTGAGGCACTGGAACAGATTGCCCAGAGAAGTTGTGGCTGCCCCATCCCTGGAAGTGTTCAAGGTCAGCTTGAATGGAGCTCTGAGCAACCTAGTCTGGTGAAAGGTGTCCCTGCTTGTGTCGTTGAAGGAGGAATTGTATAATCTTTGAAGTCCCTCCCACCCAAACTGCTCCATGATTCTATAAAATTGCTGGGTGTTAGACACAGGCCAAGCTTTTCTGGAGTATTTCATCAAAGTCAGTACTCATCATTCTGAAAATAATATTTGAAAGAATGCTTATATCAAAATCTGTTTTTATTTAAGGTATCCTGAATAAGGAAATCATTATTTTAGTGGAAAATGTAGCCAACTCCCTCTTAAATTCTTAATGTAAATTAAAATTAAACTCCCTCTTAAATGCTTCTGGTTGGTGGAGATCTGTTCTACAGGGGTAATGTTTTTGCAGAGAACATGACATTAATTTTCTATGTGTCTGTCCATACGTATGATAATTTATTTGTTTCTGCTGTTGCTGCAGTTTGACAGCACTTCAGTTCACTCAGGTGTGTAAAAAGGTGGGTTTTATTTGTATTATTGATGATGACAGTTATTTTCAGTTGTTTTACAGAATGAAAAAGAAAAAAGAAAAAAAAAATCAACCATTATTACACAATGTAACACTTCCAAGCAAAAACTGTGGAAATATTAGCATATTTCTAGAAAGAAGAAGAGGATACACTGGATTCATAAAGAGCTGGATGGCCTTTTAAAGTGATGTGCATAATAATAAGAAACTTATAATTTGATCTTTAGTAGGATTTATAACCCTATTACAAGTGACTACAGTCAGCTGTTTTAAAGATCTATCAAATGATGATCTAATTAAACTGTGGAGGGAAAGAAAATAAAGACTTGTCTAATGTCTGGCCTGATTTATTAACAGAGAAGGTAACAGATATTAATTGTTTCAGGAGCGATTCAGTTACAGGAAAGAAAACTAATGAGGGTGCTGTATGAAAGGGAGAATTCCAGTCAAAAATAGAGGACAGGAAGAAACTTTCATCATGGTTCATAAACTGCTTGTGCTGTAGCTTGCTTAGAAAACATTTCGATAGCACACATGACTGACCTGTGATTCTTCAAGGGCTTTTCTTTACATTCCAGTGAAGGGTAAGTTCTCTGTAAGGTCAAATTGTATGGACATGAATAGCCTACAGGCTACTGCAAGAAACTCAGAATCACAGTGGTGGCACAGTCAATCACACTGACTTCCAGCTGCCCTTAGAGGATAGAAGATAAAGCCATTGTTACCTGCCTGGGTAGCCTAAAGCCGTATCAGATTAAATCTTCAGTCTTTCAAAGACTGTAGCATTCTCATACTGTGCTCAAAGAGATAAAGTCTATTCTTTCACTAGGGCATCTTCTCCATTTAAAGGTGGGGAATTACCTGATTTTGAAACTGTTTTATATTTGTGGTTATCTAGAATGACATGAAAAATGTCGAAGATAGTAAACTATCTTATATTAATAAACCAAAATGTTTCTAATCAGTGACACAATTATACCATGCAAAAATATGCGACAAATACAGACAAACCTGGGACCAAAAGCTGGAGTTCAGAGCATTCATATTCAAAATGTAACATTAGACAGCTTTGCTTACAGCTGCATTTTTAAATTCAATAGTAGCATAATAAAGGCAAAAATTAAGATTCACTGCATCATTCAGTATGACCCAAAATTCTGTTCACAGTTACTATCAGTTCATAACCATATTTAAAAGCAAGGTAAATAGATAGGTATACTTTTAATGTCACTTATATATAAATGTTCCTTTACTTTATTTTTCCATTCTTTCACTTCCCAAGCACATTCTTGAACAAGAATGACTATTCAGTATGTTGCACGTAAATATACCATTAGGTAGAACTTTTGTTATCGTTGTCTTTGACAGAAGTCAACTCACCTGCCAGATCAGACTCAAAAATTCTGGCATTCTGCTTTATTTCTAAATGAGTTTGCATTACAAAAAAACAAACCAAAAACAAACAAACCAAACCAACCAAACAAACAAAAAACAAAAAGCAACACAAAAAAACCAAAAAAGCCCACAAACAAACAAACAAACCCCCAGTGATAGACTTCTTCAGATTTTGATCCTTCATTTTATCTATAAGAAAAATTGAGAGTTTTTTGAGACCACAAGGCCACTTAGATGTCAAAAAACATGTTTGGCAGTTGTATTTTCTTTATGATGATTTAGTATGTCATTCATGCAAATTGAATTAAAAAGTGTAGTCAAGTATCTACCCACTTTAATACACACTATTGCTGTGTTCTGCATGTATACATGAAAACTGCATGCAACTATCTAACTATCTCTCATCCATTTGAGGGAATTACTAATTTCATGCAGAGAAGTTTTGTAAAGTGGTAATCTATTCTGAAAAGACCTTTGGATAAACCTTACTCCTCCTGAGGTAAATTTTTTATGTTCTCTTATATCTGATGCCCCATTTGTATTCAGGTTTCATAAATAGCAGTGGAACTAGAAAATCAAAATCCAGTTGGAATGTATAGACGTATTCCTTTGCACTGGTTTTGCATCCAGGGTAAATGCTTATGTGGCTTTTAATGCACTTATTGTTCACTAAAAGAAGGAAAGTTATGACACAAGGAATTCTATTAAATTTCAGAGTGCTAACATGCAAAGTTGTTGCTACTAAGACTTCAATATATTCTTTCATAAAATTAGTTTTGCATGAAATTGCAACATATCTTGATTTTCCTTTAAAAATGCTTAAGATCTTTTCTAAAATACTTGTTGGGCATTCCATCTTGATACTCGAAATACTCTTGCTCCACAGTTCTTGAATGCTCTCCTGGCGGACATCAGATCCTGCAGAGCCCTTACCGAAGTGTGGATTTTGATTCATCCCACCTCCAGCAATCAGCTATTCAGGAGTTGATCTGTGACCATTCCCTAACACCGGGATGGTATCGCTTCATGATTTTTGATAAGCCTGCTGAGATGCCAACCAAGTGCGTGGAGGTATTGTTACAAATCATTTTGTTCTGAGAAATAGACATTTTGGTGAAGAATTTTTCAGTAGGATAGGTATAAGAAAGAGTATGATTGTGGGGACTGATGTGAAACAATATGAAGTTCCTATCTTCTCTAAATACTTGGTTATATTAAAATGTGTTAACTGGAAAATTAAGTCTTAATCACTGAAAATTTTACACTGAATGGGCAATAGCAGAGGATGATAAATTAAATCCCTTTTAGAGCACTCAAAGACTGTAATTTCCACTCAGTGCTAAAGAAATTTTCTCAGGGGCAGCATAGCAAGGCTATCATGTTGTAAAGCTGGAACTGTGTGATGGTCAGTGTGCTGGGAAGGCCATCTGAGAGCAGTATAAAGGCTTGCAGCCACATGATCCCAGTAATTATGGAGCTTTTAAAGTCATCATGTCACAGAAAAGAGATTACTCCTAAAGTGACTTGAACTAACAGAGCTAATCGAATATTAGTTGCCTTGTCATCTGCAAGCCTCCAAAGACTCAAGAATTACTTGAAATATTTAATACTTCAGATGTCTAGTTCTTTATTTCAGGGCTTATTGGTAGCTTTATTTTGGAGCTCTGTTACATTCTGAGATACATCTTTTTAGTTTCCCCTTTTTAAAACATTTCCTTCCTTAAAAAACCTAAAAATGTCATTAGAATATTGTAGCCTTGATTTTTCTAATGAATTGAAATTTCCTTGTCACAGTCTCTTAAAAAAATAAGCTAAAATCCCATCAATTAAGTGCTTTTAAATTAATACAAAACAGTTCAAACATACTAATACATCAGCTGCCCACATCTCTTAGAAGAAATCCAGGTTAGCTGAGCATTCAGTTGGTGGCAAAGGACAGATAAAAGGTGACAGCTTTAACGCCCTTATTTGATACTCAGTGTATTTCTGCTCCACACTGCATTTGAAGAGTGCTGTGCTCTGATAGCACCCACACAGTCACTTACTGTAGGTTAATGGTGCAAAGTAGCTCCCCAAGCCGTAACACAACTGTGAGCTTTTCTGAGCAAAACACTCAGATGTGGCTTCCAGTTAAGTTCCTCAGGCACTAAATTATAGCCTGTCTTTAGAAACAAACACAAATTCACTTGGTTAAATAAAGGAATTAAGTCTTTTGCATGCATTTGTGTTCAGCCTTGAGGAGGACAGTCAGCAATCCCTCTGTTACACTGGCTGAACTTTGCTGAAAGCTCATGTAAGAAATTAATTTCATACGTACCTCTCATTAAAGCACAGCAACAGGTTGCTGTAGCATTAACCATTTCCTGATGTTCTTCTCTGGTGCTGAAGATGAATCACTGTGGGACTCAAGCCCCTGTCTGGTTGTCTCTGAGGGAGTCCGAATCCATGCCTCGCCCTGGTGAGATCAAGCAGTTAACAGCTTGTGCCACATGGCAGTTTTTCTTCAGCACTTCAAAAGACTGCTGCCTTTTCCGAATCCCTGTCAGGGTGAGGAACTGCGGAGATTTCTTTGTTTACTTATTGCAGCCCACCCAGGGATGCATGGGGTACTGTGCAGAAGGTGAGAAAATGCATGCTTTAACTCAGCTAAATGGGTGTGTTTATAAGTAAGTGTTTTTCTGATCTATATCTGTCTGATATTTGGTGGAGTGGAAATGTCAGGAAATAATTTTGCTAAAATTTCTTGCAGTACTTACTTTTAATATTGAAATAATAGAAGAAATGATCTGAAGTGGTGAGATGGATTCACTTCACCCCTCTTTAACTTACATGTAGCATTTGACTAATTTCAAAGGCCAGAAACTTAAGAATTGAAATTTCCATGTAATGAGATGCAGTTATAGGACACATCTAGAAGTCAAAATTCAGTGCACCAAAATTCAGTGTAATTCATGGCACTCAGACTTGTCCAAACAGCCATTACTGAACCTGCATAGAATTATGTAACAGAAAAATTTTTGTCTTAAGAACTTGAGCAAACTGGTTTTATATCAATTATTATTTATCACTGTTAGGAATATATTTTGTTGTTGTAATTCTTATCATCTTTCTGGAGCTTATACATGTTGTTGCTAGAAGAAAATTCAACACAGGAATGCTCTACTGATACACATTTTTTTAGTACTATGGGAATGGAGACCTTTGCAATGTCTCCTATTGTCTTGGGTGCTCATGCTGCAAAAGTATGTTGGTATTCTCATCTCAAAACTTCAGTATTTCATTATTCATGACAGATTTTTCAGATAAGCAAGCCAGGGTTAAATCCTTACAGTTATAAATACTGTGAAACAGTGACAAATTAGTGTAGTAAGAGATTTTTACTAGCTCATATAACACACCATTATGAAAATACTAGCAATATTTTCATGCATTATGTGCTGTATTGCTTGGAGTCATATTCTCTGTTACTGACTACTTTCAAAAGCTTAGTAGCAAATCTATCAGTGGGCTTTAAGGTGCCTTGTTGGCCCATCATAATACCTTTAGATCCAATCCTTAAGTCTTTCTCCAAGGGTTCAGCAAGCATGTGCCTGAAACAATGACGAACTCCTGCACAACAGGACTTGCATTTACTTTGGATCCTGGTACATGATGAGGAAAGAAGATATAAAACCATAGCTAGACAGTGAACTAGCAAATTTTTACTACCTCAAAACAAAGCAGGCAAAAAAAGCATAACTCTTGTTTGCCTCTACTGAACACTAAATCTGAAACACATCTTGAGTTTAAATGCACATATTTAAGGTGAAGTTGTCATGTGAAGCACATTGTACTGTTGTACTGCTTTTTGTATCTAGGTTGCCATGTGTACTGTGTTTTCTCTTTAACCCCTGACAGCTGTAAATATGTGATGCAAATTTTCAGTCTGTCCTCTACATGCTAAGGAATTCAGACATTACACCACTGAAGTGTGGAACAGCAAAATCTAGTCTTCATTCTTTTTGGTGAATGGTGTTTCCAGCGTTGCTGCTGCCCTTCTGATTAGTTTGAGTAGAGTGACTAACTGGCATTTTCATGTTTAAGTCAAGTTCCACTTATTTTTTGTAGGATTCAAAATACAAAACAATAGCAGTGCACAAGCACTTTTACTTAGGCTTCTGGAGGAAAGGTGATTTTTTTCAAAGCAGGTCCGCATTGAATTTCTCTGTCCAGGGTTAAAGAATAAGTGTTCAGATGTGAATTTGGAGAGGCAAACTATATATTTAACAGAGTAGTATAATTCCTTTTTATTCACTAACAATGTGCATAAGTATTGGCCAAGCACATCAGCAGTAAAAGTTGTAGAGGTGGTAGAATGTTCTGTACCCTTCCTCTTAGATGATTTCCAGCACAAGACTGTGCTCAGTGCTGTCATCGCTGTGCAGGGATTGAATTACAAGATTGCTTCTATTCTGAAAATTTGCACTTCAATTAGTGTTTTGGGACATTTGGTCTATAATCTAAGAGCACTGGTGTTCGTACTCTCTGTGTGTGTGAATATACGATGTAAAAACACTTTATAGTTGTTTCAGATGCAAGGCCACAGATCTGTGATCCTGAGGGAATGGAAACTGAAGGCATCTGTAGCAGTGAGTATTATGTTTTGATTTTCAAGGTTTTATGTGCGTCTGTGACCCAATAATGTCAACGTTTAGTGATATTCTGACTTGAATAAAAACATGTTCATGTTGTTAACATTATTCCTTGGTTCGTTGCAAAATGAGCGGTTTGGAGGTAATTTCAGGCAAACTTGAATTACAAAAGTTTTTTCTCAGAATATTTTGAGTAGTTATCAAAATGTCAAAAAGCAACTGTAATGATGCTGAGTGACAGATTACTTTGATTCTGCAGCAGCAAAATATAAGAAGAATCTATAAATCATATTGTTGCTTATTCTGTTCCTTTCTAAATAGCCTTTTTCCTTTTTTCTTTTTCTTTCCCCCACTTTCTTCATAAATAGTGAAATTATTCTTCTGTAAGGCAGATTCCTTTGCATGTTTCTCTCTCCTGTCTGGTAAAATAATCAATTGCATTTTATTCTCTTGTTTATATTTTTTGTTTAGGTTTATTTGGATTGAGTTTTTGCCCTCTCTAGCACCTTCCTATTGTCTAGAATATAAAGAGTTTTTTCTCCATTTAATAATTATTACAAGGAAGATACACATTTTTCTTTGATTCTCTTAAGAAATTATATAGTTTTTCCACATATTAAAAGGTAAATAGTGTATTAATTGGCAAACGATATTGTTGACATTGTCAGTGTCATTGTATACAATGCTGTTTTGCGCAGAATAAAAAGCACAGACCACATTTCTGTTTGACTAGGTAGCCTGGCTCCTACATCATCTCCATCTGTGTCACCACCACTTCCATCTGTTCCTGAAGTTGTGGCAGAGATGATCAAAGGCAGCCTCTACCTGAGGTGTAGCTTTGGCATTCCTTTGGCAAACAGCTCTCTTGGATTCATTGTAACTTGGTCAAGACTTTCTCCTGAAGGTGTCAAAGAAGAACTTACACATGAAACAGCAGTTCATGCCTTCTCACTTCTAGAACTAGATGGGATAAGTGTCAGACTTGGAGACAGGGTATGTTAAAACATTATTATGATTTCTTTGTGTATTTGAAAATATGGCTCAGTAGACACTAACAGTTTTTAGAGAGATGTCCAGCACCTCGCTGTATAATTTTTCATGGCAGAAGCCTACTGCCTCTAGTTATTTACACCAACTGCCCATGTGAATGTGTAAATATCACAGAAATATAACTACCACTGCCTCTGAGGTTTTGAGACTGGTTGTCTCAATACAGTGCAGTGTGCCTCCAGGAGGTAAATTTTTATTCAGATAATGTAAATTAAGAGGATTTGGGGATGAAACTGCATATCAGTGAGAAGCTGTAAGAGCCAGAGGTTGTGAAAAGCTATGTTGTTGATTCATTAGATATATATTTTTCTCTGGATGAGCTGCTGCTTACTCATTTTTTGTCTAGGATTTATGTTTTAATCTCTGCCATGAGAAGCAGTGGGATGCCTTACCCTCCATTGTACCAGGATGAAGACATGGTAACTTTGAGAAGCCTAGACATTGAAAAATCAATACATCTTCTACCTATATATACCAAAATATAGGTTAACTTTTCCTGGAGAAAATAAAAACAAAAAACCCGTAGTTGGTATGCATATGTATGTTCAAGCCAAAGCCAGGCTGCCTGGATGGCTTATGGACAGCAGTAGCAATTGTTACTCTCCAAAATTCATTTGGAGACTTTGCGGAGACTTTCCTGACAGTGTTGGCTTGGTGACAGTCAAAAGGAAAGGCTCAATCATGAGCTACCTCCTGCTGCTATGAATCACTTCTTTTTTTTCAGGTTCGGAAATACTGCAGATGTGGTCAACACATCTCAGAATGGATACAGCCAAAACAAAGGCCAAAACAAACACCAAACCAAAGCAAAACCACAATGTCTGATAGGATGGAACTGGTTCAGTGGAGGGAAATCACACTGAATTCCTCATCTTGAAAAAGATTATCCAGGTCTATAACATCAGGAAAATCATAATCTAAGATCTGATGGTCACTAAAAAAATTAAAAGGCAAAAACTAGTAAATGAAAAAAAAAATAAATAAACAAGTGTAAAATACATTTTCATGGATATCATTGGTTGCAGAAATGCTCCAGAAAAGATTTTTTTAAGTATTCATTAAATATGACTTGTATGCAGCCGTTAGTTAAAGAAGTCTCTGCATCACTGGTAGAATATGCCAGGAAAAGGTCCTAGGATGCTCAGTCTGTTTTTATTTTTTTCTTTAGCTGTATTTATCAATTACCAGTGGCACTGGTACCTTTTGGTGCAACCAGAAGACTGGACCTGATGAATCACTGAATTGACCATGGTGGCCACGTTTTGTCTTCATGTGACCTCTTCATACTAAAAATGTATTCTCTTATTCTGGTTTTACCCTACAGGTCTACTGTAGCAGTTCTTCTTTTTTCATGGACAAGCCAGATATTCAAAGCTCTTCAGTTGAGAGCAAGGAATTTTTTGCTGGAATTAAGGTAACTTTGTAAAAACACAATGTAGTAGGAATTTTTGAGTATTGCTACTGCAGTCAGCCCTCTGACTAGAGGGCTCTTTAAATGTATAAACTGTGAATTAGTAGAGCCTGTTGTTGACTGAGGTGGACTTAGATTTGTCTAAAAGCAGGAGAGTCGCAGCGGTTTGTGTGCTCGGAAGGCTGAATTGGCACCTTGCACACACAGTGCAGGCCTTGGTTTCCAGCAGCTGGAGCTGACTGGTGCTGTGCTCATAGAGTTTGAGGGCACAACCCTGAGCCAACCTGCTCTGGGTTTGAGGAGGGGTGGCTGGGAGGTGTCTGTGCTGTGCTGCTTGGTCAGAGGCCAAGCACCAACCTAGTTTTAGTTCCTACGGTGAATAGAACTGTAGGGACCCATTTGCTGGCCAAGGATGGGACCCCAGTCCCAGAGAGACAGACTGCATGTCATTAATTCCATATTGGGTGTAGTCCTGCTGACTTAGCCTGAGCTTGTTTCTTAGGATTGGGGCCCAGATGTCACTCATGGAGATGCAGTTCTGCAGTGTACTCTGCAAAGAGGCAATGTGTTCTCTTTGTTTTCCTGTGAGCCTGCATTCAGGACTCAACCCAGCCTACCAAGCTCAGCTGTTACTGATCTCTAGCTGTTTGTACCTTACCTTCCAAGGGTTACTCATTTTTGTGGTGAAGATGTGGTTTGCTAACTCCTTCCTTCCTAGCTAACCATTTTTCTTGCCTTTTCCTTATCCTTTCCCCTTTACCCACCTCTTCAAGACTATGGCTGCTGTGTCTGCATCTTCTCCTCAACATGCTGCTGCTCCTCAGCCCATGTAAATAACCAGCACTCCTAGCTGGTTAGGAAGCAGTGCTGGAGTTTACTCACAAAGATAGCATTTTAAGTACAATTTCTTCTGTGCTAGATACATCCAGAAACATATGAAATATCAGAAGATGGGAAGCAATACAGACTGACAATAGAAAGTAGCATTCCTATTCCTTGTCCTGAATTTAGCCAGCTAAAAAGTGACTGCAAAATCTCACTAACATTAAACAGTGTTGATGAAGGTAAGTATTACCCTGATTTTGTTACATTTTGTGTATTTAATTATATTTTTGTATATTTTTATAAATACTGTGCTGGTTTCTTTCTTCTTCAGAGTTGTTACACTGTAAAATACTTTCTGGAATGTTAAAACAAAGTATTCAGAGTCTGCATGATGCTGCTGAAAATATGAAAGAATTAAGTGTTCAAGTTTGCAGGTGTTTTGATAGACATTGATGTCAGAGCCACATTCTTGAACTTGAATAGACAGAATACTGTAACACTTGTAGAGTTTATAATTCAGGTAATTTTGTTTACCTGTTGCATTGCCAGTATTATATATGCAGTCAAAAAGTCATCATTTTTTACTTGTATAGCCATTTTCTGTAATATTTTCTCAAGCACAAATCCTGTGAACCAGAAGGAGCCTTGCCTGTGCAGACAGCCATTTTTTTCACATTATCCAGCCTATCATGGTTTCCATTTGTCTGTCAAACGGGGGAATGCAAAAAAACATTGTCTTGGGTGTGTATATGAAGAGGTAGAGAGGAGGTTTTTTTGCATGACCAAGCCAAACCCAAGAAAAATGCATAATTGTTTTAATTTGTGAAAGTAAATAAGTTAATATCTATGTTAACAGTAGTATGGAGAATGTTGCTTATTTAGAGGAGGAACTCACTAATGATGTATTTTCTTTAAAACAGGTAAAGAGCAGTTAGGTCTAAACCTGGCTCTTTCTTCTTGTCATGTGGATCTTCTCCAGAAATCCTGCAATAATGGGATCTGTAGTCAAGCTGTAATTTATTTCACTGCTGTGACAGACTTCATGCAGGATGGAGACAGGATTACCAGAATTGCAGCTGAACCTATATCCAGTGACAATTTCCTGTGGAATGGCTATGTTCCAGAAAGCACACAGGTTGAAAACCTTCATGTTAAGATCTGTAAACTGCCCAGAAATGTGTCTGGTGTTAGTGAAGCTTTTATTTCAGTTGTGACTTGCTGATTCACACCAAGATTTCTAGGTGGTTGATTTCAGTTGCTTTATTATATATTTTTTTTAATTCTGTGTTTTCATTTGATTTTTTTATTTTACATTTTAATATTGAGGTAACTACTCAGATTTATTACAAGTATAATATAATATTATATACTTTTTAGAATGTAAACTACTATCATAAGTTAAATAATGTAACTGAGTGTATTTATTTCCTAACCTGACATGTACAATTTTTTTCTTTGTTTTGAAGATTACAGTTAAGGATCTACCCACTGCCTACTGTTACTCATTTACTGATCCTCATATAATTACTTTTGATGGAAGGTAATTACTGGCTTGCTGCTCTTAATTTTAAATGTGTTGGGAGTTTTTTTGGATGGGTTTTGAGGAGTGTGTTTTATTTCTTTAATTATTTCTATATTTATTCTAAATCTGTGCTGGTAAGTAAGCAAGTAAGCTGCAGTTTCCTGCAATTGCACTGAGTGTTTTACAATTTCTTTTGACAATAAGGATATATGTGCTTTGGTTGGTAAAAGCTTGCCAGTCATCATGAGGTTTGCATTTCTAAAGGCAAGTTTTGGGGTTGTGGCAGGAGAATGAAGCAAGTGGACAAGAGGAGTTGTAGGTGTGGAGTGAGTCTGTTGACTGCAAAAAATAGAAATGTTCATATATTAAATATGAACCATGATAAAGTGATTGAGTAAACAAAACTTTTAATGCAAAGGTGTTTCCAAACAAAAGCATAGTTTCCCTATTTCTGTGTGTCAGTATCTGAATCCTTGTAAGTACCAAATTATGAGAAGCTGTCTGGTGTCTCAGTAGCATTTTGCTGTGTTTATTAGTGGCATTGAAAGCAGCTTGCTGCTTTCACTTGCACATCACTGGGCAAAAAGGATTTTGAAGTGAAAACAGTTTTCTTAGCCACAGCTGGTTTTGGTGTGCTTCTTTCTTACAAGGTATTTCTGATTCATAAAGGATGTCTGAACAAACACAGGCTCCACACCTGGGAATTTTATATTCTTTGTTCAGCAGAAGCACATTTCAAATGACAGGGTGAGAAGAAGAGGATGTGTTGCCTCCAAAAAAGGATGTTCAGCCCATATATGATAACAGAAGGGGAAATAAAAGTTGTGATTGGTTCTTTGATCGAATTTTGACTATTACTACTAATAAAGTCAATGGGCTTATCCTGATCTTGCAGTTTCTCCTTCAGTGAAGTTTTAGGGCTGTCTTAACTGGGCATTGTAATCACGGATGCATTGTGATCAAGCTTTCTCATGAAGCAGTGTTTTACTGAAATGTGATCTGTCTGGAAACATGATGCTGCAGAGAAAGAACTTTCCTTTTAAGGATAAATTACGTTGCTACTTTATTTTTCAAACGGAGGAAACAAATTACCTACTGAATGATGGACAATCCGATGCAGTCCCAGTAGTGCCGCCATCTGCAGTTTGTCTGCTGGCCCATTATACACAAAGGAAATTGACAGCCTACAATCAACTGTCAAATGCCATTTATAGCCAAGAGGCTATTAAACTTACAGCAAAAGTTTGGGGGTTTTCTTTCTGTTTCTTTCTATTTTTTTTTCTTGCTGCTATATCATTAAATTGGCTATTTTAACCTTGCTTCAGGGGACAGATGGCTAACCCTAAGGAAAAAAAGCAAGTTGCTATTTATGGTATTCATCTTAAATGATCATTGGGAATAAGCACTCCCCATCTCCATCTTAATAAAGCAGACCTTTTTAAAAGGATGTGACTTTCAAAATCATTTTGTCAAGGGTACTTGTGCAGTTTTCAGCAGCTGCCCCCACATGCACACTGCTATGCATTTTATTGCTCTTGCTGTGTAGGTGTACCATTGTACAAACACAAAGCTTGAGAAGTACCCTCCATATGCACTGTTACAATCAAAGAATGGCAGTAGCTTCATGCTTATGTTTCCATTCACAGCCATTGTCTACATATATTCTGCTCACGATCCTTCTTTTCTGCTGTAAAAATAAGATTTTTTTAAATTATTTTTTTTTTTAGAGCTGCTCAGAGAAAGATATGATGGCGTTTGCTTAGGATAAATCTGTGTTTTTCTCTGTGGGCTGTATTGTTTTTTCTGACTTGGGAAAATGAGTTTCAGTATCAATGTTCACCAAATATTAGAAATTTGCTTGAAAATAAAGTTGCTGACATGTAGTGATACAGTTATTTCACAACCAAAGTGATATCACATGCTATTCTTTTAATTCCAGAGTCTATGACAATTTTAAAACAGGAACATTTGTTCTCTATAAGAGTACATCTCGGGATTTTGAAGTTCATGTTCGCCAATGGGACTGTGGAAGTCTTCACTACCCAGCATCCTGCAACTGTGGCTTTGTTGCTAAGGAAGGAAGTGATATAATTGCCTTTGACATGTGCAGTGGTCAGCTCCATGAATCACAGCCACACTTATCGGTAATAAACAGAGACACAACAGGAAGCAATGTCAGAATCACTGAATCCTACCTAGGAAGAAAAGTAACAGTAAGTGGTAAATAATTGCTCACAGAATAGGTAAAATAAAAAATCATGTTTCTCATGAGGCTGTCTTCAATCTCTTTTTAGGTTTTGTTTTCTTCTGGAGCTTTCGTTCGTGCTGATGTGAGTGAATGGGGAATGAGCATTACTCTTAGGGCACCCAGTTCAGATTACAGACATACAGTGGGACTCTGTGGCACCTTTGATGGAAATGCAGAGAATGACTATCACAGTGCAAGTGGCATGGAAATCCCAAACCATGCTAATGTTCCTTTTTCTTTTATTAAGGAATGGAGGTAACAAAATGCTTCTGTTGATAAATCAAATGTCATCATTTTTGGTCCTACCTTTCCTTTACACTCTTAAAAACTTGTTAAAATAATAATAAAAAATCTCCTTAAGTCTTCAAGTTGATATTAGAGTGTCATAATTATGTTCCATAATTAATTTAAGAGAAAATTGAAACTGAATTGCCAAATAAGTATTTAAGCACTATGGTGTAAGATTAGTTTGATTTGGTTTGGAACAAAGTACCAAGGTATACAGAAAATATCTACTCACGTCCATTCTTTTATAAGTTACTCTTGAGATTTTGTATTTTTTAACTGGTGTTTAAATATAGTTGTGTGTTGCAGACTTATGCTGCAGAAGTATGAAACAACCAAGAATAAAAAAAGTTAATACTTTAGTAACACAAAGAAAATAGTTCAGATGATACAGTTTCGCTTTTTCCTTTCCTCACTAGAATTTCACCAGGAGAGAGCTTGTTTGACAAGACACCTGCTTCGTTAACATCCTCTAGAAAAATTTTCTTCTGTGACTGTACACTTGAAGATGCACGATTATATCAACCAGCAAACAAACTGGAGATGGTTACTCAGTCAGAACCTCCTCTGTCTTGTAAAGAAAGTGAAAATGGTCGATTTCTTTCTTTGATACCAGGACTGGATGTCACTGCTGAGTATCTTGGTCCTGCTGATCTTGTCAGGGGCTTAAAGAAACGTTCATCTACACACGAAATGAATTCATCTACGCTCCTGCAGAGGCAGAACAATCAAACCAATCTTCACAAAATATCACAAGTAAACTCCCGTCTCTCTGCCACCTCAGTGGGAAATACAGAAAGAAATACAGGTACAGAAAGAGAGGGAAGTTCAAGCTTAGACATTAGGAGAAATTTTCAGCATTACAGCAGTCATTTTGACAAAAGTCAATCTGCTACAAGTAGAGGGAAGCGACAAAATTATTATGAATACCATCCAGTATTCATCTTCCAAAGTCTCAGCCAAACAGACTTAGAGGGATATAGTTATTTTTTCCCAGAGGACCATGCCATTGACACAGATGAAAAGCTCCTTCCTTCTTGGCCCACACCTTCAGGGCTCACTGAATCCAGTGCTTTGTTCCTGTGCCAGCAGGCAGTAGCTAATTCCAGCATAGGAAGATCCTGTGGTGCCCTCCTTGGCCGGCGAACAGGGGATGCCATCGATATGTGTGTTAAAGATTTGCTGCTGAAAGATGACCTCGGTTGGGCAGAAGCTTCCTTAGCTCTGCTGGAGAATGAATGTGAGAAAAGAATTTTGGAAGAAATAAATTACAACCCACAGGAACTTGAAGAGTCAGTTGAGAGCCTACTTACTGCTTTAAAGTGTCCCAGTCTCTGCAGTGGTAATGGGGAATGTACAGAATGGGGCTGTGCCTGTTTTCAAGGCTACAGCTCATATGACTGCAGCATACTGTCTGGTAAGTGGGGGAAAATGAGATCATGTTCTCAGTGTTTGTGCAAAGTGTGGTTTTTTTGCTGCCTTCCTCTCCTGCTTATGTACAATGACAAGGGTTCTCAATTATTTAGTTACAGTTTACTACAGCTATAATTACTTTGCATTCAGCCACCTTGTTTCCAAGGACAAAACATGAGCTTAGTTTCTAATAGGCCAGATTGAAAAAGTCAGTTTGAAATGCAGAGACTTGTAGCCCCAAGAGACTGGCAATGTTTGCACATGCTGTCTCCTTCAGGGAAAATATGCCACATTCATCCCTCCCCTAGATTTGTATAGTTTATGTGATCCTGTTTATTAACTCTAAGTGGGATGTTTTTGTCGATGTTACATCTCTGTAAGCTGTTAGATGGGATGGGAGCAGAATTGCTGGTGAAGAAAAAAGAGATATAGCAAATTGTGCTGGGCAGGAGTTTTTTTCATTTTCACTAGTAAGATATTCACTAAAACTTCAGTTGAACAATTACACTGGAAAAACATGAATAGTACTACCAAAGTCAAAGCTCTTCCAAAATAAAACCTGTTAATACTTTGGTTTGCAATGGTGTTTTTGTTTTAATAACTTATTTAAGAGCAAATAGAGAAAAAGAGAATAGAATAATAAGAAATATTTGACTTCAAGAGGAATAAAATAAGCTAGTTTTACCTCATAAAATCTGTTTTTGAGTATTCTGATCTGTCAGTTTATTTCCTGAAATAACTCCCATCTGAGATTTTTTTTTTTAGTTTTTAATTTTAAAAAATCTCTATATAAATTATTACATAACTGTCTCCTTTCCAATGCCTATTTATAAGGCCTTAGTTTCATTTCAGTTTTATCCCAGAAGTCTGATGTAAGCAACCATAGGTAAGAAAGCAAAACACGTATTCACAAGTGTTTGTTATAATTTGAAATTTCTCTGCTTCAAATACTGAGGTTCCAAGAGAAAACAGAAGCTTAGCTTTAACTTTAAAGTTTCAGTTTAACAGTGTAAAAGCTTTCTGTTTATGCTTCCCTTCAGCTGGATTCAGATTTTCTTGTGTACATAGTTTTCATGGTTGGATAGAAAAATAAACATATTGCATAATGTAAATGCTTATGAATGAGTTCTCATACTAGCATTTATTGTCTAATCTCTGCTTCCAAGACCAGGCTCCAGAAATTACAGAGCTGGAGAATGCTGGGCTGTGTGATATTCGGCAGTATGAGTGCACATCAGTGAGAGTGTTTGGACATGGCTTCAGGGACTCATTGAACCTGAAATGTGAAATCATCAAATTGCAAGTAGGTCTCCCTGAATAGTGACAATTACATTTTAAACTTCTTAGAGAACAAGAGACAAAATATCAAACATATTATTCATTGATGTGGGCACAACCCAATGCTTTAGTGGAAGCTAAAAGCAAAGGCACTCAGCGCTTTGCAGAAACACTCAAGACTTTGCAAGATTGCCATTTCCTCCATGATAAGAGAAATACAAAACATAATGGGAATGTTCAGCAGCTGGGAGGGAGATAAGAGCACACTGCAGCTATCCATCAGAAAAGGGCAAGGGCAGCCCTATTAGTAACAACCAGTACATCGTTGTATTTTTAAGTGCTTATGGAGAGGAATTGAAGTACCACTTCTTTGAAAAAGGACAGCAAGGTTAAAACCATGACTAGATTTCTGTCTCAAATCTAATGCTTGAAATAGCCTTTTATAAACATAATAAATCTGTTAGGAAAAGATAAAGGCGTTTTTGATATGTTGTCCATTTCACAGAGGTAGAATACTATGGCTATTTCATGATATATGTCAAGTTTGAACAGAAGATTAAAAAATGTTTCACTGTAAACTTTAGGGGAATCTGTGTAGAGAGACTGTTGTTGCTCATCTTTAAAAAAGCTTTTCAAGGCAAATATATAAGCAATTTACAAGTTGTAGCCTGGAATACATGGTCAGCAATTACAACTTTTTATGCCATGTTAGACATGAGAACAAAAAAACCTAAAAGTAAAACTGTATTTTATTAGTGTGATGATGGGGGTGAGAGCTGGCAAAAGGGGAACCATTCAATGGGAAATTTTGTTCCTGAGACAATAGTTTTCCTTAGCTATTTCCAGCATATGCTGAAATTATTTTGACAGATTAGGCAATGCTGGCTATAGATTTTTCTTAAAGTCAACATGTATCCCCTCACGTTGGCTTGAAATGATTGTTGAGAGTAAGTTTATGCTCCTCTTATATTAAAAGACTTTTAGACCAAGCTCACAGTAAGACAATTATTGGGAGTTCACTTATCACAGTTTGAAATTTCTCAGTTTTAACTCATGGCAATTTGTTCTGAAACCTCTCTTGGCAGTGCTGTATTTGGCTCCCTATGCAAAAACTTCCTAATTAGTCATTTTTAATGATGATCACTGACAAGAGCCATTTTACTGCTGTAATTGCAGTTGAGGAGAAAGCTGCAAATTTTTTCCTTGAGAATACAAAAGAAAGGAACTTTGGAGTACTGGTTTTTTTGTTAAGTTTTTCAGGCTGCAGAAATAGTGAATTTAAGGAAATGTCAATGGACTTGCAACAGTATAGGACTGCACATATTTTGAGATTGAACTTAAATGATCAAAATTTTGTGGAGGAGGCATATTGACAGAATTTAGAATTTCTTTTTCTTTTCAATATTTTCACATTTGAAATGTTAAATCAAATCTATTGTTCATAGGCTCTCTTACCCAGTTTAGGGTAGACACTTGATAGAATTTTGGGTAGGAAATAGCCAGGAACCTGTGAGTACAGAGATAGAGAATTTGAAGGTAAAAGATGAGAGCATGTTTAATCTCTGCAAAACAAAAATACAGTTTTATTTCCTTCTGTTTTACATTGAACTCCAATTTCTATGAACCTTATGAGCTGGAATGCTTACAGATCTGAAGGCTTTTTAATTGGTTTTTGAAAGGTTAAACCGTTCCTGAAAAATTATCTGAACTTGCCTCCAGCTAGTAACAAAAGGTTTCTGAAAAAATAGACTGTATCACATTTCAAAGGTTACAGTACTCAAAATTAAATATTTAGAAATATTTAGTTTCTATACTTACCTTCGCTGTGAATTTCTTAAATGAGTATAGGGTGAAAGAAAAGAATGTGTGGTTGGAACAGAAGTAGCACATAGACAAGCACACTTTGTCTTTTAGCAAAAGTGTTTCTTTTTCTGTTAAAAAAAAAAAGGCAAGGGCTATACAGCAGATGACTCTTAATGTGAGGATTGGGATTGAATAACTGTTTTGATTGGCTCCAGTGACTAAAAAAAATGCCAGCTCAGGAAAAGCTACTTAAACTCAAAATGCTTTTTGCTTGCTGTTCTCTTGATTCATAGTCTGCCTGGATTCTTAGTTCCATCTCTATTTATTTATTTTCCATATGCTTATCCCTACCTCCACATGAATGCTTCAGCCAAATAGTATTATCCTCCTTATTATTATCTTGAACTCTCAAGATGGATCCTCGGATGCCCTGTCCTCACAGCAGTTTAGAGGAAAGGTCTGCGGGTCAATGGTGTCTTGTTCTGTTGAACAACCTATTGGCCTGTACAAGGGCTGAATGGCAGGTGTCAGTCTTGCCCAGGCACCCAGAATGATTCCTGAGCCCTGCCAAAACCCTCATCTGTCCCTTTGACTAAAGCCTGTCCTCTCATGGCAGTAGAGATGGAGTGGAACAGAGGCACTTGAACATCAGGTCAGTGGTGCTTGAGGATCACCCACTGCTTCACTCTCCTATTACCTTCCACCAGAAGGACTGTTCATCCTTGGCACTGCAGTGCCAAAGGGCCGTGTGTCAGGAAAGGCTTCTCTGCCTGCTCCTCCACAGTAGCAGGCTGAGGTAAAAATCTGTGTGTGCAAATACTGTCATCTAATGTTTGCCACTGCATTCTAATCCAGACATGTTAGACTTGTTCAAACACATGGGGAGTTTTTCTCTGGTAAAAATGTTTTCGTGATGTATTTCAGTGAAAAACAGTGAAAAACAAATTTTCTTTCTTAACATTCAGTATAGTGATAGACAATTGATTCCTGGAGAACCTCTAACTATGCCAGCTGCCTTCCAAAATGCCAGGACTGTGGACTGCCGGTTACCAAATGATGGCCAGCAGTCTGATGTGATGGATCTGGTTGATGACAAACCCATTGCCAGATGGCAAATAAAGGTACTCTCAGAAATTTCAAATATCCATTTACAAAGATTTCTATTAAGATGAAAATACATCATGTAGATACTATCCTTTATTTAGTGGTACTAAAGGGAGAAGTCAACTCGCTTAACTTGGGGTCTCAGTCTTGTCACCTAAGCTTAAGTGTTAAATATCATTTGATAGTGTTCTCCTGCAATGGGACTGGTAGATACAACCTAGGTCCTGCAGAGACACACATTCTTCAAGAGCAGAAGTTAAAGGCCAAGTAGCTACCCTAGAGTATTTCAAATGACCTTGGCTCCATGTCTGGTAGCACTGAGTTGAGCTCAGGGACATGTACAAATCCCTGTGAGCAGATACCTGAGCTCTCACACAGATGGAGTCAATAAGGTCGGTACAGCCCACACACGATTCAATTTACCTTAAAATGGACACTGACATGTGGTTGGTCAAATCTGCCTAGACCCCTTTGCAGGTTTGATTAGATTTCTGATGACTGTTGTAAGAGTTTAAACCACATCTATGTCAGTGTCTATTAATGAGTGGAAGCTCATGCTAGCAGACCATGTGGGTTATATATCGATACCTGTATCAGTTAATCCATTTTTACTGCTCACCTTGCAGGTTTCTAATGATGGATTTGTTTATAGCAACTCTAAAACAATGATATTATATGATGGAGCTTGTCAGACATGTGAACCACAAGAGTCTGGGCTATGTACATTAAAGGTATGTGTTTCACTACTCTCTATTATGAAAATATGCATTTTTAGGCTGAAAAAATATAGAAAAATTAGCAGAACATACCCTGTTCTTGTTTCCAACAGGGATTTTCAATGCACAGGAAGAGAAGCTGAGATAATTTCAAATGTAAAAAATGAACCCAAAAGCTCTTCATATAACTATCAAGTAAAACCAAACTTGCTGTCAGTGGTTTAGATTTAAAAACAAGCTTAGTTGTTTAATGGAAGGGCAGAATTACTAGATTTTATTTGATAGTTGTAAATTCAAAACCAGTTTTATAACCAAACCCATTAATGAATCACATTTTCATTTCTCTAAAAGGAGAAAACATGCAACATAGATGGACTCTGTTATGGTGAAGGAGACACAAATCCAACCAGCCCTTGCTTACTGTGCAGACCTGACTTATCGAAGTTAACTTGGTCAGTTGTTGAAAGTAAGTTCTAAATAGTTCTTTTTTAATACTAAGTAGTTGAAAGTCTCCAGAGTTTTTAAAATTATGGTAATAGTGATGTTTTAAGTTTAACTAGGTAAGTGTTTTGGCATTTATATTAGTTTCGGAAAATTATATTGTCTTTTCCACAACATATATGTAATATTTTAATTTACTTTCCCTGACTCTCTTGCTGTAGGCATTACAAATAACTAATGAAAATTAACAACTTTCAGCCTGAGTAGCACTTTGGAGTCTTGATATTTAGCACAACTACGTCCACTTATGTTTGTCTTCAACATACAGGTGCAATGGGTATTTTTCAAGAAATTATTCAGATTACAAACAAGTGGAGATCACAGATTAAATGACATGTCATTTATTAGACAGTTAATTCCTTGGTATCATTTACATTGATGGCATAGATATATGGCCTAAATACTTGAAGGTACATCCAAGGATGTTGTACTCCAGTCCAGTTAGAAACCACACTATGAGGGGAAAACTTAGGTCTAAACTTTTCATTTTCCTTCTCTGTAGTACAAAATTCTAACATAGGAGTTGTAGTTCTTTTGGTACAGATTTTAGTCTTTGGATATACACATCACCTTGGTCCCTTCGCCAAATGGAACATTTCTGGGAGCTTTCATATTAACTGTCCAGCCTGCCCTGCCAACCCAAGTCTGTAACATCACAAATACAAGCATCCTATCAGTGTCTTCATGAGTGAAGGACTCATGAAATCAAGACTCTGCCTTGATTAGGAAAGGTCCTGTCTGAATGGGACTTCTGGTGCCTGTCTTGGTAAATCTTGTCCCAGTTCAAACTTGTACTGAAAGCCAAGGTGGATATAGCTATTGTAAAAAGATGAGATATGAATGGAAGGAATGAAATGAAACTCATCCAGCAGACAGAGAATCAAGGGATTGTCATGTTATAGCCATGTTATGGACTGGAATTCAATACAGCCAAAGTCAGAAATGAGTGAAAAATGTAAACCAGAGGCAACACCCCAAGCCTAAGGATCACAACCTCTTCTGCAAAGAGGATGATGTTGGAAATGACTGAGTTTAGCAACTGAAACACTGATCACACCTTCTTCTTCCTTTGTGGTTTTTGCCACAGTGGGTGGATTCCTGATAGCAGCAGGCACTCACTAGTGTTGAAAATATCAAGTGTATTTTCTGTGCCATTCAAACGACAGTAGAATTTAGGAGAAATAAGTAGATGGGATTTCTTTAGTAGGAAGATATATTCCTTTTAATTTTTATAAGAATATTGCAATTTTTCCTCAGAAAAGGAAAATATCTCCTTTGTTACAGGTAACCAGCCTCCAGTGCTTGAAAATTTTCAGGGTATACTACAGACATTTTATGGAGAAGATTTTTTATATCAGTTTTTGGCTTCAGATCCAGAGGGCTCTGCTATTCATTTCACATTGGATTCTGGTCCAGAAGGTGCCAGTCTTTCCCCATCAGGTCTCCTTTTGTGGAAAGCTGTGGCAATGAATGTCCATAAATTAACATTTTCTTTGACAGATGACTGCAATGCAACGACTAAGGTAGAAATAGAGGTAATGAATATTACAGTAAAATGATGCTTACTAATAAGATATCTAAGTTATCTATTTACAGAACTCATTGCTTGTTCATTAAAAAAAAGAAAACTGTCTTATTGGGCGTGTCTTTTAGGTCAGTGTAAAATCATGTGATTGCCTAAATAATGGCTCATGTGTGACAAACATTAATTTCCCACTTGGAAGTGGAAGATATCTTTGTGTGTGTGTGGCTGGATTTGAAGGTGATCTCTGTCAAGTGAATACTGATGACTGTAAACTTAACCAGTGTGGTATTGGCAGATGTGTGGATGGAATAAACAGCTATTACTGTGAATGTCCACATGAACTTCAAGGTAATTTGCTATTTTATTTCCATGCATTTATCATGTTTAGTGATAAACACGAGTTTTTAATTTTATGTCTACAATTTTCTTTTTAAATTTTTCACTGTAAATAACTTACTGTTGTATTATGAAGAAACCTTATAGTCTTGTGGTACAGATGTATGATATACTTCAAGATTTTTCTTGCATGACTATAATAGTTGTTTGTTTTAGTTCATTATGAAAGCTAATTTGCATTGTTTTCCTCTGCAAAGGTAAATTCATCAACACAGGGAAATACAGGAGATTCCTCCTGCAGATAAGCATGTAGTCCCCACAGCCCAACTTGTCCATATTCTACAATTAGCAAAATACTTGATATGAGATGAAAAAAATGTGAATAGCAAAGCTTATCAGCTGTTCTTATTAGATGCACTGAAATGATTGGTTGCACTTTTTTTTTTTTTCTCAGCACTTGCATACATTGTTCTTTTATAAACACACCATCAAAGTCTAGTGACACAATATTATAAAAAGAATTATATCTGTATTTCAATACAGGTAAAAATTGTCAAGAGGATGTAGATGAATGTGCATCCAGTCCTTGCTTCCCTGGAGTATTTTGCTTCAATACTTTTGGTTCCTACTATTGTGGTCCATGCCCAAATAATCTGCAAGGAGATGGGAAGTCATGTCATGGTAATGTTTGATTTTCAGAAGAATGGTATTGTCTTACTGTCAGTCAGATAGAATATCTTTGATTGTGCTTCATGTTCCTAACGATAACTTCAAAACTCTCTTCAGTAGTCAGCAAAGCAGAGCTGTGTCTCTGCTGATGGCAATATTAGACTGCACTGGGTCAACACAGCTAGTGTAGAAAAAAAACAGATACAAAACACACCCTCATTCTTTTACATCAAAATAGAACAATACAGTGGAATATTTTTGGCATGTTTTCTTCATTTATTTTCATAATGTGATAAATTATTAATAAATAATGGAAAAATATATTTCTATTAGATTGATTAACATAGAACTGTTTACTCAAGTCAAGGCAGCTGCCAAACATTTATTTACATGCAATTACTAAATGACTTGTATTTTTAAAACACTCTGTTAAAAAACTTTTAAGAAACATTTTTAACTTTTATCTACTTTCTGAATTTTGAGTTGATTTTATGTAATAAAATTTTAACTCTGTTTGTAATTTATTTAAATTTAAACAAACATAGCTATTTCTGTGCAATACTAATGTGTCTTCACATCTTTTCAGAAAGCTTTGACGACACTGATGTTGAAAGGAAGGATTCCACGGGAGAAATTGGAGGGAATAAAGGTGATTTTTTTCCTGAAGAAAATGGAATTTCTGATTCACATACTGATAAGATTATAGCTGGCAAATAAGGGTTCTAGTCAGTTTTATGCTATTTACTTTATTTTTCAGTTTGAAAATTTATTAATTTATTAATTACTGGGGTTGTATTCTATTCTAAAAAAAAGAGACTGAAATGTCAATATCAACAAATCCCTTGGGTCAGTCAAGCGATTTTATTAACAGTGTGATGTATGACACTCTTACAGTTGCCTTTTGTTTTAGTGACCAACCACTGACATAAAATAGGTAACATGGGGATAGGGACATCTGTTATATGAGATAAACAAAAGTTTATGGCATTATGTTGAATGCCATTTTCCTACTTTAACTCAAAGGAGAGGTGAAGGATATGGCAAGTGAATGTCTTTGTTCCGAAACTCCCTAAGTGCTGTTCCTGGCATTTCCAGGTCTGTGCCTGCTGGGGGTTTCTTTGTAGGAAAGTCTCAGGTGTCTTTTCCCTTTATCTCTGAATTGTTGTTGGGGGGAAGGAAGACTCCCTCACTGCAGTGCCAGTGCTGGATAATTCTTCATCAGCTGCAAAATGGTTTGCTTTTCAGCCATGGGAGATCACACTTTATTACGATTCAGTAAAGTTTAACCTTTTGTGAATCATTATCTAGTTATAAATAGGTTAGGGTTTCATTCATCCACTGCCCCATAATGCTAAAACCCTATATTCAGTATTCTACCAGTCTGAGTTTACAGTGCTGTACTTCTTTCCCCAACACACATTTTCCCTGGGCAGAATGTGAGGAATTTATCATTCATTTTGCGCTGTCTTGAATGAGGAGACTGAGTCAGTCTCTGATTTTCATTAAACAGTGGAAACATTCCACTACTAAAACCCATGCAGAAAGTTTAAGAAAGGTGAATACAAGTTTGAAGAATAAAACATGGTAATACTTGTGCTACAAGTTGGTGGCTTATTCCCCTGGAATACTGTCCATGGTGCATCAGTATGTATAAGCATCTACATACATGTGGTTTTATCTCTGCTTCTAGTGCTTAGACACACTGATGAACCATAAGCAATATCTTTTCTTTAAATTCTTTCAGTTACCTCGTTGAAAGCAATATATGCAGCTGATAATCTGCTGACAGTAAATCTGTTTATTGACCTAATATGGGAAAATCTCTGCTCCTATAAATCATGCCTCCTATGAATCGTGCTTTGTTCTTATCTTCCAGCCAAGGAAAGGCCACGGTGAGGGTGGGAGAGGCTGTAATCAGAATATCTTGATCTTCTCTAATTCTCCCAGTTAGGTTCTACTGCATACTTACGTTCTGACATAGCACAAGGAGAGATTTCCTGAAGCACAGAATGAATGGGCTATATGTTTATCTGTTCAGAAAATATTCCCCATGCTCAAAGGGAAAAAAAAGTCTGATGGTATTCACATACTTCTCCTCCATTTCCTTCTAAAATACTGTAGGTTTGAAATAAATTCCCCTGTAGCCCCTCCAATGTTCCTAGGCTAGCCCAAACCTTAGGGGGCTTTGGAGGAATATTTCACAGACAGGATAAAGGGTTCCAAAAGAGGCTCTGACCCCCAGCTGCAGTTCAAGACGTTTATTCCATGTGGTGTCCAGAGGGGAAAGAGTGTGTGTGCAGATGAAGAGGTTCTTTTCTTAGCTCCTGCCAGGGAGGAACAGTTTGGGACACAGCCAATAGGGTCAGAAAGAGGAGGAAGGGTTAAACTACATGGTTACAAGCTCTAGGGGTCCTTGAGGGGGGAGAAACCGTTCCCCAGGGGAATGTAACATAGGTTTTCAACCACCATCTTTTGAGAAGGTTTTAAGCATGTCAAGTTATATTCCCAGTTCTACAGATGTCCCTAAGAGATTTATTTCTACAGGAATGGTCAGCAGCAGCACACCACCAGCCTCCACAGTAAAAACAATCACTGCCTGGAAGACACCTGATTCTCAGAGAAATGCTTCTGTACAACCTGTGGTTACTGGAAACATTGCTCATGCTCTAGGCACCATCAGTGGTCACTTTGCTGATGCTGGAAACAGCTCTTGGATACGTGCTGTAAAGGCTGCATCTTCAAGGAGCCATGCTGTATCACCTGAGAAGAAAACAAGGGCACAAGTTGAGACCTTTAGCTATTTTGAGAGCAGCAGGAAGACTGCCCCTAGCAGCAGAGCAAGTATAAGCAAAGGACATTCTTTGCCAAACAAAGCATTCGAAGGTAGAAATGCTCAGAGAGTTCTGCACCAATTAGCTAAGCACAAAGCCAGCAATTTACCTTTTACCCTTGCTGAAGTCACTGTCCCACCAAAATTGCTTCCTGAAGAACTGAGGGAAACGGTGATTCCTAAAGCAGTGACCTGTTCTGATTTACCCTGTTTTCCTGGAGTACCCTGTGAGCCAAGCCAGGATGGAAGTGTCAGGTGTGGTCGTTGTCCTTATGGTTATTATGGAGATGGCTTCACTTGCAGAGGTATTACAAATTGTTGCACTTCAACACTTTGAAGAAAAGATTCTTGAGATGTCTTTATAACTTGCAAGTATATTGTTACTGTATTATCAGTGGAAAGTGTGGTGTATTGAACTTTCTCATTTTCATTATTATTATTGGCATAGCCTACAGGCTTTTAGTTGTATGGATGCCCTTAAAAATACTTTCCTGATGCCTCTTAGGCTCTGCATTTATGGGAAGTGTTTAATGGATTCTCTGTAATCAGTTCACTACATTAGGCAAGACACAGTGTGCTGAAATGCCATTTTCATTTTCCTTATTATTTTCTTTGTTTTCTTCATTACCTTTTAGCAAGATGTAGACAACCCTGTGGCAAAAATATGGAATGTGTGGCACCCAATATTTGTAAATGCAGGCCTGGTTATGCTGGTTATAGCTGTCAGGCTGGTGAGTATGGCATGTTAATTTTGCCTGTGGTAACTCATATGCACAAATGAATGATTTGCAGAGTGATGTTAATTTTTTTTTTTTACAGCTCTCTGCAGACCTGATTGCAAAAACCATGGGAAGTGCATTAAACCCAATGTCTGTGAGTGTTTACCTGGATACAGTGGTTCCACCTGTGAGGAAGGTAAATGTAGCAGGTTTTGCTTTTAAATCCATAACTATCCAAAGGATGCTGTGAGCAACTCCCATGGCTGTTCATTCTGACAGCATGAAAGTCTGTTTATTTTACTGTCACTATAACAGAACTCTTCAGTTACATTTTGGTGTATGTCCTGATTTTCTTGATATACACTGTAAATGTTGCTTATGATTGGATATTCCTAAATTTAGCTTCCACATTAAGTAGAGCAGTTCACCAGCAAATCTAGTTGCCTCTAAGCTAAACACTCCTGAAGAGTGGGAAGCACTGTATGGAAATTGTCAGCTTTCATTTCTTCAGGGTGACCCCCACTGTTGGGTCTCTGTACTACTGAAGTGAAGCTGTTCTTGTTACTTACTCTTGTCCAAAGGCATTGCATATATCCTTATTTTGTTTTCATTTTTTTTCTCACTGACAGTTATTAACATTGCTTTTTTTTATAAATCATAATCAGTCCATGCATCTTTGTAGAGGCAATTTCTTGAACATAATTCTGTATCTGCAGCACATTGTAAACCACCGTGTCAAAATGGAGGCACATGCTTGGCCAGAAATCTCTGCACCTGCCCATATGGTTTTGTGGGACCCAGATGTGATACAAGTAAGCAAAAGAGAATAAGAGAAAAACGCACAACATTTTTTCATGTTATTCAGGAGCAAGAAAGCAAATTATGGTTTAAATTTTTTATGCCTTCTGTCTAATGCTAGCAAATGACATAATAGCTGTGCCTTTTTGAAAGTTCCCATACCTATGATTTTTGAACATCAGGTAGTATTTGCATATAACTGTGAAAACATAATGCGCCATAAAAGCTGTAAATAATTTATATTTTATGATTCACAAGCATGGAAAAATTGAGTGCACTGTGTATGTGATACTACCTGTAGAAAAACACAGATGTTTCATATGTTGTGACAGCCTTTTAACATCTATCAGCTCAGATTGATTAAATACTGGAGTACATTCAAAAGCTGGTGTCAGTGAATGGTGTGTCAGAAAGACTGGGATACTGAAAGACTGGGAAAACTGAATTCAGAACCACAAGATGGTCTCTTCTTTCCTTTTACCTGGCCTGAAAATTGAAAAATTTGCTGTGATCACAGCTGAAAGATTGGAATTACTTTGTCTCACATAAATTGTCTTTAACTATCAAGTCATACATGCTGCAATTTGACAACCCCAAATTTTGGGTGGATTTTATATGGGCAATTTTTAACCTTCAGAGAATCCAAATTTAGATATGCTGTTTATATATTGTTCACTGAATGTGCCATAATTGACCCTGAATTCAGACAATCCTCTGTCTCCTCCTCAAATCCCAGGACTTTGGTTTTCAGTTTTCCTTGTTCTAATTTCAGTTCTGGCAAAAATAATGCTGCTCTTTGTGAAGGAGTACTAAAGAGAATGAGATGCTTTCCTGAAGAAGTGATTTATGGTTTTCCCCAGCCATGATATTTTAATGTATTTGCTTGTCAGTCTCATGTTCCTGGGTGCATGCAGCTGCAATTGCATCATGTAACACAGTCCATTTGTCTCTTAGTATTGCATTTCTCATTTAGTTTAGAATTTTTGTTTAAATTTCTACATTTTTAACACTAAATATAATCAGACCATGTATATTTGCATGGAAAGACATTTTGTTTACTTTTGTCATCTGTGCTTGCTATTATGGATTTAAAACTAGATTACTCTGTTTAGCAATTCCTCTTCAGCTAGGAATTGTATGTTACTTCCAGTGTTAATTTTTGGGAAAGAACCAAAAAACGAATCAAGAATAATTTGTAAGGTATTTCTTTCTTGTTCTCCCACCCTCTGTCTCCTCCCCTGCCTTCTCTTATATTTTTGCCCACCTTCTTGGATGGTAGTGGTTTGCAACAGACACTGTGAAAATGGTGGTGAATGTCTCACTCCAGACATCTGCCAGTGTAAGCCTGGCTGGTACGGACCTACCTGCAGCACAGGTAACACCCCTGCAACTTCCACGGTCCTGGGAGAGCACCCACAGGCCCTCCCCTTGTTTGAAATTCGGAACTGCGTGGCTCACGTGGCAGCAATGGGCAGCTGCTCTCTGCTGCAGAGCCCCACACTCCCTGGAGTCTCTGCATGGCAGTTCTGCTGCCAGCAGCTCCTCTGGGAAGTCTTATGGTGATCCTTTAATTTGGGGTAAAGATTTTATGGGAATGCCGTTACCTGCAGTTACCTTAGCTGTTTAATTCCTGTTCCTGAAACAGACACACATATTTTATAGACTTTATTTGGATGTCATGCTTCCCACTCTTCCTGACCCTATTTCTGCAGCCATGTGTAATCCTGTGTGTCTCAATGGTGGTTCCTGTACTAAGCCAGATGTTTGCCTGTGTCCCCATGGATTCTTCGGTGCCCACTGTCAGAATGGTAATATTTTCTTTTTTTCTTCTCCCCACTCTTTAGTTGCCATTATGAGGAAATCTGTGAGAAAACATTAGGACACAAAATTAACAATCAAGTCATGTACGTGAGAAGTGGTATAAAACAGAGATTACATTATTTTTTAGATTTTATAGCTGATTCAACAACTGTCCAAAGAGAATGAAGACTCAAAATTAGTCTTGAGACTAAGACTCAACATTTAAGCAGCTTTCATCCAGTTCCATTGTATGTTATGTGTAGTCTGGTTACTTTTGTACACATACAGTTGCCAACATTGACTCCTTTTTATCCAATTTTGTCTTTACTATTAATTTTTACACTAAATCACATTAATATGCTTTTTACAAGGCAGGACTGATAGTGCTTAATGTCCATACGAGCTGTCAGAATGTTAGTGTTGCACTCTTGTTTTCCAAAAGTATATCACTAAGTCAAAAAGCAAACTACAGCCTTTTCCTCCTGTTTGTATCTTTTAGCTGTCTGCAGCCCTCCTTGTAAGAACGGTGGTCATTGCATGAGAAATAATGTCTGTACTTGTCCTGATGGGTACACTGGCAGAAGATGTGAAAAAAGTAAGCCAGTGTTAAAATCTTCCTGTGATCAAAAAATAGCCAATAAATTATTGTGTCATCAGTTAAATGTATTAAACAGCAGATATTTTTGATTTTAAGGTGTCTGTGAGCCAAGGTGTATGAATGGAGGAAGATGTGTAGGCCCAAATATTTGCTCTTGTCCCTCAGGATGGAGAGGAGAAAGATGTAACACTCGTAAGTACCTTGTGGTTACCAGGAGACCAATACCTTAAAAGTAATATGGGACTCAGGGCAACTTTGCCCATGCAAGTAATACAGAGTTAGTGCCAAAGAACTTAAGAATATATACACATTGAAAAAGCAGTTGTCTATAACCTGGCAGCAAAATTTAGGATGGAGAACTAATACCATGCAGTTCTTAGGTTAAATCATGGCTAATCACAGCAATGTCTGTGACATTCTTGAATAGCAAATATTATTTGTTTCTTTTTGGATTCTTGTGTAAATAAAAACATCTGCATTTCTGCAAAGAGAGAAGTCAAAAAAGTGAAAGAAATCCAGTTCATACTGTAGGACATGAAACTAGATGTAACAGAAAAAGAAGTTCAGTGAAATATTGGAAAACTGTAGAAACAGTTGGACATGATGTGAATGATGCAGTGGGCACAAGCTCTATAGGACAGGTAGAAACAGGACTGTAGCACACCTGTGGGTTACATATCTTAATGAAGATATTAACGGTGCATAAATAAACTGCGTCAGCATGGATAAATGCACAGTCTGCATGAAAATCAGCATGAGGATGGGTGGTAGAAATCCCATAGCTAAAGTTACTAAAGTCTGTCAGAGTACCCACCTGAGGCTTGAGAACTGATGTGGGCAATAAGCTCTAAAATGGCAGGGACAAAAAGTAAATTTCCCTGTATTACTTTCTGTAATTATTGGAAAGGGGGTGTTTTTTTGAAAAAAAAGTATTACCGGTATTTACAGGGGTGAGATATTCTTGGACACTGTGGAAGAGAGACTTGATTATCAAATAGTCAGCTATGATTTAATGGAAATAGTGGTGTATTAGATCATGGCTTAATAAGCAGGGGCAAATAGCCAGACAAATGCGTCACAGAAAATAACTTTTGATCAAATATTCTTGAGTTAATTCATTGGGTGTTCAGCTGAATGATAGACAAAAGATCTCTTGCCAAGGTGTGTGCTTTAGAAAGGTAAATTTGGAGAAAATAAAGCTTTTAATGGTGCTCTCCTAATTCAGTATTTCAGGTTTTTGTAGCAATCTCTGACACAGCAGAACCTCTGAATGGGGGTTTTGGTTGTAGGGTTTTTTGTTTCTAGTTGCCTCTCTTTAATATCCTGTTGGCCTTAGACACAGATTTGAGTGAAGATGATGTGACTCTGGTGTATGAAAAGCGCTCCACCTCTGGTGAGCATCCTGAAATCTGAATAATAACTGAATGTAACACCTTGGGATATAACAATACTTTGTGGTGATGTTTGTGCAGCAATCTGTCTTCAGGAATGTAAGAATGGTGGGGAGTGTGTTGGACCGAGTACCTGTCATTGTCCTCCACAGTGGGAAGGAATCCAGTGTCAAACACGTAAGAATGGTGCAACCTGAAACCTCTTGCTTCTGCACAATTCTGAATGCTTCAGCCATGCACAGTGGAGAGAAGTCCTTCTATACCTTGGGTGTAGTTTATCCACATCTGTGTCAAAGGCAGGGTAAAGAGTAGAGATTGCTCTGCCCCTTCTAAAACGCTCCAGGATCTGATGGCACTCTGGGACAATGGCAGTATCTGTTGGTTTGCTCCAGTGCTATGTGCTGCTGCACAAGCCCTGCGAGGCCATTGTGATTGCTTGAAATAGCAAGGATGTGCTAAAAAACACCTTACTCATGTTCTTTGCTCAGTTTCATTCATGCCCTCAGCATGTTCTCACGTTAAATCTGCATCAAAGCTAAAGTGGGATGGGATAGACATAAGGACACTGTTGGCACCATGTGACCTTTGAGTCTCCTTGTGCTGAGGGGTGTTACCCTGTGAAAATACTTTCCAAGGTCTTGGTCCCTATAACAGACAGAATAAGTATCTAGAGATAGCATCCACTTTTCCTTCAGCAAGGTGTGTCCATGAATAAAGCCTCATATGCACCTCTCCTGTTTTAGCTGTGTGCAACCAGAAGTGTCTGTTTGGAGGCAAGTGTGTATTGCCCAACATGTGCTCCTGTCGTCCAGGCTACACTGGAGTCCTCTGTGGGAAGAAAATTCAGGTAAATGTAGAGCCAAGACACCATCACAATACAGTGATTTGGGAGTTAATTAACCAGTCCACCCGTGGCCAGTGAAGCAGCATGATATACAGCAAATGTGTATTTTGTCTGATTCCTTCCTTTCACCCTGCAGTGAGGGAAAATTAATGGAACTCCTAAGAGCTTTTCCAGTAAGTTTTAGGTTCTAATACGTACAGAATTGTTCTCAGCATCTAATGTAAACTTCCCTTGTTTCAAATTAAATCTGATTGTCCCTTGTCACGCAGTAGGAATTGATAACTATCCTCTTCACAGCAACCACTACTTTCTTTTCCAGCATCTGGCCTCATTTTAGGGAATAGAGTCCTACTTGATGCAAGCTAACTTTCTTTGCTTGCATCAAGTCTAACCCTGATCTTTTTCCAACTACATTGCCAGTCAGTTCATCAAGTCTAACTTGAGAATAACTTTACTTTTTTGTATCAAAGGGAATGATGACCATTTCTATGTTTTGTCATGCCGCAATTTTCTGTTGGATTCTCTTGCTTGGGTGCTGATGCTCCCTCACTGAAGTAATTTGATTAAGCATTTTGTCACAACTAACTTTTTTGTGATGTCTGAAGTAAAAGCATTCTGCTCTTCTTGCATCTTCTGTGGTGTTTCTCCTCTTTTCATTTCAGTGTATTTAGACATTTGTGCTGCCAGCAGAATTGAGAGATGGGGTAGATGTGTGTCAGAAATTGAAACAAAGAAATGCTCATACATATTTTGAAAGTATGCAACTACACATCCTACTGCTTTGAAAGTATTCATGTCAATGAGACTGTAATGTTTGTAATATGGGTTTCCAAAATGTAACAAAAAGAGAAATAATTTTGATTTAAACGTTTTTATAAATATGTCCTGCATAGAGTTAGTCTATTTTTAGTCTAGAAAATATATATATATTGTCAGTCAGTCAGTCAGTGCTGTATCATGCATTGTTCAAAATGACACATTTTCTTAATGAAACAAAAAAACTGTAAGCACAAGTTTAACTTAATGTTGTGATTCTGCATATCAGGCAAGCAGAGATTCATTTAAATTGTTTCATAAACTTTATCATAAAAATGTGTTGCCTCAATAAAATCTAGTTTTAATATTTGTTTTCTCTCTCCAAGGTACAAAGACATAATGGTTGAAGAAGTGTGGCAATTCAATTGCAATACTGCATGGATGCACGAGACTTGAAAATAGCAAAAGGGTTGAAGGCAATTACAGAGTTCATTTAAATGAAAGGAGTATTCAGAAGATATTTAAAAGATCCATATTAATCTTTTAAAAGATTCATATTAATCACAAATGTTGGTGAGCTTCAAAAAATCTTGTAGTCACTAAAGCTTTTGTATATAACTGTAATTTTTTGCTACCTCATGTACAAACCCCACAGCCTCTGATGTCTTAATTGAATTCCCAGATCTGATGACTGAGCACAAAATTCTGCAGTTTATTCATGTAGTCAACTGGACTATGACTTTTCTGTTGAGAGAACAAGACTGTAGCAGCTGTTGGGTGACTCTAGAAGGGAAGGCAGCACTTCTGCACTTGTGAATGGTACCTCCTGTTTGCAAACACTATTTACATACATATTATTTGGCTGTGGACAGAAGAAAAATAACTGTTTTTTCTTGTTTTGTATTTACATCAGTCTTGTTGTAATGACAAGCCAGTAGCAGGGGAGGAGGGGAAACCAGAACTGAAGCTGGGCTACTAACAATGAAGGCAAGGCCTCCTGTCTTGATAACAGACATCCAGGTGCAGAATGACTGATTTATCTATGACAAGCCTTTGCAGCCCAAAAGCCAGATCCCAATTTTTCTGTTTTGACTTCATTACTCACAGTCATGAATTTGAAGAGCCAGCTACTGAATTATTCCTGTCTCTGTAAGACTTTTATGCCCCTGTCTGAGATGGCAGTCAGTAATATGAGGAAATTTTGTTCCCAGGACTCTTAGAGAAATGTAACAATGCTTTCAGTAACGCTGAATGTTAAAATAGGAACTGATAAGAGGAGAAATTTGTTGTACATCATGCCATCCATACTCATCATGTGAGAAAGTATTTTTAAAGACTTCACAGAGGATTTTTTCCATTACCAATTGCTTCAATAAACTGTTAGCACCTACTAGCTGCCAGATAGTTTTTGAAAAAATAAAATTCCAGAAGTTTCCTACAGAGGAGTGCTATATTCTCCTAGAGCTGTGAAAGACATTTCAGTTCCTGCCATAAAAAAGTGAGCTGGTAATAAACACAAACTTCCCTTTAGCTAAGCCATTGAAGTTTACTGCTTTGATTTTTTTAAGCCAAAACTAAATATAATGACTTCCTGTTCTCCTAGCAGTATTCAGGAGAATTATATACCCTAATTTTGAACAGGAAGAAAATAGAGGTAATTTTGCCATTTATTGCCATTCTGGGAGGGTGTTTACCAAATCATAGCTGATAGCAGCTCTGCGCTTAGATTTCTCCTCACCTTTTTTAGTCTTCTTAAGTCATCTTACAAAGTAAGCTGGTGTTTGGAGAGCTTAGCATGATTGCAGAATGGATCTCCAAGTGTCTAACTTGTGTATTTAAAAAATGTCCAATTGCCCACTTGCATTTTAAATGTCAGCATTTCCATAGTTGCTTTCAATCAAGCGTCGATGTGGCTGATAGCCTGGTGATCTGGGAACCATTACATTATTTAAAACCTACTCCTCTTGAACCATTTCCTTTCTCATATCTCACAAAGACATCAATGAACAAAATCTGACTAGCTCTTGAAACTGTTTTGGATACACAAGATACTGAAAAAGTTTTTAGAGTACAAACACACCAATATCACATAATCTCTTATTGTAATCATTGCTGGTCCATGTGTCAGTTATTGAGATGCTGTGCAAAAAAGATAACATCTGCCTGGAGCACTGCTAATAGTACTTTGGTTAATGAGTTTGTGCAATCCTTCACTCACAAAACCTAATCAATACATATATGTGCATTTCTACGATTTCAGCCACAATAAAGGGGTTTTTATTATAATTGTTAGTGTTTGCTGTTTATTTTCTATGGTTTTAAAGCAGAAATTATTTCTTTTACATTTTCCAAATGCAAGATGTGTGAACAAAAGCACATCCAGAGTTTTGCTACAGTAGCTAAAAATCCTCAGTGCTAAGCTGTGCTATTTTTGCTATTTTCCAGCAAGCACATGGTGCAGAAAAATTATTAGTACATGCAAAATGCCAGACAGCTACTTCAAAACAGACAGCTGGCCAGTAATTATGTGATTAGGTGAAACTGTTTTGTTACTACATTGTCCATCATACACATGAAACAGAATTAACTGTAATTAGAAAGCACATGGCAACAATACAGAAAAATTGCTCAGTGTAACAAGATGTGGATTTATATAGACGGCTTGTGTACAGAGGTTAACAGAACTGCTAAAACTATAACCTGCAATTAGACCCAACAGGGATGTGGGAATAGGGAGAGAGTTGACACAGTTCCACATTCTTCTGAAGGAAGGATCAAACTGAAGATTTTGCAGTGATTCTTACCACATTATGCACAACATCGGTATCTTGGTTGAATTTTCTTCCTTGATTTCTTTAGACACTGAAGAGGGCTGGAAGGTACCTGTGTACATCACCCATTTATTACCTGGTCGTACTACAGTTGTTCTGCAGGCCAGCAGAAATTCTCCCAAGTGCACATTGATTTTTGCCCCTGATCTTTAAAAGATCTTTTAAAATACAGTACAGTGAATGTTCTCTGAAGGAAGGGCTTGTGTCACAGAAAGTACCACAAATAATCATGTGGGCTATGATTTAAAAATAAAACCACAAGTGGGCCCTATGGGAAACGTTCTTTCTTTTACAAAAGTTCATTATATATTTTCACATCTGATAAGAAAAAGCAAGTTAACATTTCAATTTACCAGAAACACACTCGTGAAGAAGTATCAGCACAAGCCGTAAAGTAGATAGGTATAAAAACTGAAGCTATCTGACAAATTGGCTACACCCATTCCATTATTTGTCTGAATGGAAAAACCACAAAGTTTAAATTCTCAAAACATGACATTGGGTACATATACAAACCCAAATGTAGAGGTTAGAAAGTTTTGCTAATAACGAAAGTTGTTAATGCAGTTTCTGTCATTTAAAGGTGTCACATGCTGGTATCAGGTCATTTTACCCAACTTCTGCCCACAGCTCAGTTTAGCTAGCAAATGATATTTTACAGCTAGACCAAGTAAATCCATTCTTACCAGAAGCACTTAGAGCAGAAGAGAAAACATAAATAAAAATGTGCATGTAAGTAAACTAAAAAGAAACACCACCTTTCCATGCACACTCTAGAAAGACAGGGTATCAAAAAATTTTATAGTTGCTTTAGTGAAAACCAGAGTATCTGTATAAGGTGTTTGAGTTAGCTCTAATGAATAAGGGAGCTAACATGTTTGTGTTGCTTTCTCAACCTTTTCTTGACTGCATGCATGACTTATCTCCCCACAGGAAGACATAACCATCTCCAAAAATTACATGCTGTAAGTAGCATGTTCAACCCTCCAGTGAGCAGAAAACAAACAAAAGACAATTACTGACAGTTCTTTTAGTCTTTTTAGTATGTTTAACTGTGGAAATAAGAAACTGGGGACACAGACCGTCATTAATAATACATTCTAAGATTGTTTGACTCTAACTAGAAAAATCACTTGTAAACTCAAAGTTTAATTGAATGATAAGAAGAAATATTTCTTAAAATCAAAACCAAAGAGAGCCCACAAAGAACATTGTAGCCAGTAGATGGTGCTACGTTCAAGTAGTATTTCTGAAATACACCATTGCATTCTGTGTGGCATCAAACTACTGCTTACTTCAATCATTTCTAAACAGGAAAGTAAATTACCATTTGTTTTGGTCTGTTCAGAAACACCAATTATAGGTCTCTCAGTGACTGCTTCTGGTCTCTTGCTCCTGACAATGCCAATATCTCTTCCAGCTTCTAGTCACTATTACTGTCACTTTTGTCTTGATAGTAGAAGTCAGTCTTTTTGGGAATAATACTGAGATGTTATACCTCTTTGTATTTACATAGTGCTAATTATTTATTCTAAATTTTGGGTCTGGTGCAAGTATTTTTTTTCCCATTCATTCCTCTGCAAATAGTATGTCACCCAAGGTATTCAGTCTAACTCCTGAATTTCTAAATTATGGCATGATGCAGTGGACTGTGACACAGAACTACATCATCATCATCAACATTATAAAACTTTGGAACCATTGATGAAATCATCTTGTTCTACACATGAGAATCACATTTTCACCAACAGGTGTGAAACAGCCAGTGTATCCCAGCAAAAACAGCACAAAAAAGGTGCATTCCTCTTATGTTGTGCCCTGTTCCTGCAGGAAATCCTTCACAACATCTCTGCAGCAGTATCCCCTGAGAGCCTCCAAAGCAAGTGCAGGAGAAAGCTCAACTGTGCCACACAGCAATTGCTCATAGCAGGAAACAGGAGTCTCAGGAACTGCACCACTGCCTTTCAGTTGCCCTCTGCATGCTTGGGCACTGTCTTGTAGAGAAGATTGGTAACTCAGAAGACCCAATTACCTTTGCCTCTTTGCTCAGTGGCTTGTAATCCTGGGAGAACCAGCTCCACGTAAGTCACTGCCCATGAGAGCTACATGTTCTAGTAGTTAACACAGTTAAAATGTTGTTCCAACATATAGACTAAAGTAATGCATAGCTAAAATTCTCCCATTAAAAAAAAATTAAAATTCCAATTTCATCTAGAAGACAATGAAAATCAATCTCTCAAGAAAATAAAAATTGATCTAAGCATCATTTGCAAAGTTGATTGATTCAGTTTTGGCAAAACCTTCCTCAACAGGACCATTCAAGAAATAGCACAAATGAGACAAGGAACAATGAACAGGAGATTCAGTCCATTCTGCAGCCCATTCAAAAGGCTGCAAAACCCAAATGAAGCCAAACAGGAACATCTCCAGAAGACAAGCATCAACAACCCCCACATGTGATTTGTGACAGGCATGGCTTTTCCTCACTGCTAGTCTGCAGCCTCCCAGTATACTGCTCCTGTAACAACACAGTCTTGAATAGCATAGAATTAACACTGTCTCCAGAAGAAAAATACATTTCCCTGTCTCACTGGGGTAAGGAAAAGAAATTATTGGAAGTCGAGAGATGATCAGATAACATGACTGTAGAAGTAGTCAAGATAAGGACTCTAGGAGTATCAGCATGGATTAAGCTTTTAGGAAGCAACAGCAGAATTGGCTGAAGAGGTATTGGTGGGGAAGTGTTAGTTGTTGGGTTTTTTTTAAATACTGTTTAGCTGATTGAGATCCAGATCAGATTGGAGGGGGAGAGACAGGAAGCAGACATAAAGTGATAACCCTGATTTAAATTAAGATGCTTTGCAGTTTGGTAATGTTCCAGAACTCTGCAAGTTTCCTCTTGCAATTGGTTAATCTCAAGGCAAATTATATTTGAACTAACATTCACTTCTGATGATCTGAATTGAGGGGTTTTTGTTTCATGTGCTTTTAAAAATTAATTATACAACATGATAAGTTTAGTCAAAGGGGAGAAAAATCAAGAAGAAGATCATAGATCTATTCTGAAGTACTTGATTTGAAGAAAATTTTATTTCAAGGTCAGCTGTATCAACCAAGGCATAATACTTCTGCTTATGAAGAAAAGATGAGGAGAAAACGTGTCATACGCTGCACACAGCTGGATATTTGTAACAACTTTCCTACAATCAGCAATACCTTCCCTTCATATAGAAAATCAGGTGCTTAATATAGTGAAGACAAAAAGCTGTCTCAAGTCATGTTACCATGTTTATTTTAAGGTCCCCCACTGCTGCAGCCTTCCTCTCTGTATAGTTACATGAAGAAAAATGCAGCTCATCTTGGCTGAAGTTCTTCATTCCTTCTTTTTCTTTGTACACTGTGGTCCAGCGTACGGCAGTCGACATCGACACACGTTCGGAGCGATGCATTTCCCTCCGTGCTGGCAGGGCAGTTTACATACAGCTGAAACGAGACACCAGATACACAGTGTGTCTTCAGCACAGCACAGGATCATTTTTCTTTTTGTCTCACTGCAGCAGCACAATTGTTCCCTGGTGACTGCACTGGGACTGTATAAATAAAAGCATAATGGAAGAACTGAAAAGCAATGTCTCTCAATTTATGGCATTGTGTCCTTCGCTGGAATACAGGCACAGTCTAGTCTTATTCATGCTCCATTTCCCTTTTAAAATACTGTAATTTCTGTTCTTTAAGGCATAGGCTTTTTTTGAGATGGATGCCCCCATAAAAATGAGATAACAATAACAATTCCTGCTGAAACTTATTCAAGCCAGTGCTTGGATCCACACCCATGAGGAAAGAGTCACCTCATCCTAGCAGTATCTCACACACTGCCCTCCTCTTCCCCCACAAGAGCAGCGGAGGGCTGAGTGGGCACAGCTTCAGATGTCTCCTGGTACACACCAGTTCAGCTGACAAGCCAGGGGCTGCAACTTGCTTATAAGCATGTACACCAAAAGAAGTCAAACTTGATGCAGATCTAGTTAGTTTTTGGGAACACTGATTATTTTGACATTAAGAACCTGAACACTTCTGCCATTACTGCAGCTGCAGAGAGCTAAGCATTCTATAAGTTCTCTGCAACTCCCACACTTGGCTTTTAACATCACCCTCTATCTCAATACACTGATGAATATAAAGGATAAGCATTTTGATGGTCAGTGGGAATATCAAAATATTACTTGTGAATATTTGCTTGACCATATATAATTAGAAGAACTAACACTAGCTGATTTAGTGCCACAGCCGTGCCCACTGCCGTGTGAAAATACCAGATGCAGAGGACTTAATCCGGAGATCCTGCACCCACAATATCTAGTTCAAACCCAATGTTTGCATGAGGGCTTTTCCAGTCTCCCAGAGAGCAAACAAAAAAACCTTTCCTTTTGTAGTCTCAGGATTATTGCCTTTAGCACCAGGGCAGTGCTGTTTCAACCATACAAGGCCCAAGAAACGTAGATTAAAGACTCTTATCACCAGCTTTTGTGAAGCAAAGTTTGTGAAAATGGAAGTGGTTTTTGGGCAAGAGTGTCAGTACTAATCCTGATTACAGGCAGCTTTCATTGTTCTAAGAACACAAGGAATTGATTCTATCAACTTATCCTCAAAGTAAGAAGTATGTTTCAATTTTACATGTCTACGAAATTTAATGAAGCTTCTAACCCACACCAGTAGCACTTTTACTTCTGTAATTTTCAGTTCCTTATACTGGGGTCTCAGTTTACAGACAATATTTCCGAAATACCAACAAAACATACCAAGCAATTAATTTGATGACAATCAAAGTCTGAATCTCTTTCAAAGTGGAAAAGTTCTGTGTTTCTGACCAGGTTGAACAGCCACCTACTCCCTATGCATACTTGTAAGAGCTGCAGTATGTGGAAGCAGCTGACAGTTACTGTTCTAAGATACTTTCCCTAGAAGCTTTGTTAGGCCCTGAAGATTTGAACACTTTGATTGGTAAATCAAACAAGCAGAGGAAAGGATAAATGAAAAATGTCAGAAGTCATTTACCTAAGTGACATGCTCTACCGACCCATCCAGCTGGACAGCTACAAATCCCAGGAGCCACACAAGCCCCATTATTCCGACAACCTTGAGGACAAATTGCTACAAGAAAAAGAATGGGTAAGTCAGCAGGATTTATAAAACTGATGTAAAAGAATCCTGACAGAATGAAAGATTCAGGATGATACAAGACAAAATGGCAAAACGCATTTTCTTCTAGGCCAGAGATTCAACTGGTGTAACTCCAAAAGCATTTCCAGGACCATGGAAATAGGAAAAAAAAATAGGTACTGTGTAATGAATCTTGGTTTAAATGTGAGCAGTTGTACACCTTAATGCAAAATATTTTCACACTAATTTATCTGTGTAAGTACCCATAATGCAGACCACTCGTTTCTGTAGTAATGCAATGACATTTCCATACTTATTAGTCCCTTAATACATTTAAAATGTTTTTGTTACTGCAGTTTTAGAATGAATATCAATATTTGCATGAATGTAGACACATACCTTCCTGGCATCTTGATCCTGTCCAGCCAGAAGCACAGAGGCACTTCACGACTCCATTGACAGAGATGCATTCCCCCCCATTCTGACAGCCTCCTTCACAGCTTACTGTAGAAGACAGCAAGCACCAGGCATTTCAGAGGCAGCACAGGACTTTGAATAATGGTCTTTAAACAGCTCATCTGGCATCAACTACTGGTTTTATCACATCTGCAAAAACTGAAATTTCGACTGCTCAGAGCAAGATGGTGTTCTACTCCTCACCAGTAACATCACTGTTCATCAGCTGCACCACAGGAATTACTAACATGCATATTTGTATCAAACTTGCCAAATCACAGCTGATCAGCCAATAACATGTGGTTAAGGATTCACATATTTCCTTACCTGACAGGGACTACATGTAACAAGAGGAAGAAGAGAAGAGGATATTACTTTGTCAAATGAAACTATGACTATAGTCAAGTTAAGCAGTGCCTTCCCAAAGGCCAAATATTTGAGTTAGCCTCCTCATTTCAAAACTGTTCTACACATCAAAGCCCTGAAGGCCTCATTAATGAAGCATTACTTATGCCAGACATATGATTGGTATCAACTGTAGAGAGCACAGTCACTGTTCTGTACAATCAAATACTTCCTTTCACAAGTATGAAAGTATATAAATATCACCTTCACTGTATTGAAGAGAAACAACTATCCTTCATTATAAAGATGGACAGTTTGGATGTCTGCTTGATAACATGTAGATAAAATATCCAACTCTCTTGTTCAACCACAAGTATTGTGTACAATTTCAGCTAACGGATTTTTGGCACAAATATTGAACATTCAAGGACATGCAAATCAAATCCAGCACAGCTGGAAAAGCTCTTCAATGTTTGTTTGCATATTACTCTGTCATGCAATGTAAGTTCCTGTATTTCATTTTGATTGTATTTGATGAATCGTGGTGTCAGAAAGAAATGCATGAGGACTGGATGAAAGCAAATATTACTCCAGTCTTCTAGAAGGGTAAGAAGCACCCAGGGAACTGCAGGCTGGGCTGCCTCACCTCAGCCTCTGGTGAGGTAGTACAAGAACTGACTCTGGAAACCATTTCCAGCCACATTAAGGACAGGAAAATCATCTGTGGGTCTTCACAGTGAGGGTGACCAAATGCTGGTACAGATTGCCCTGGGAATCGTGGAGTCTCTGTCCTTGGAGTTATTCAGGAGCAATGAAGACACGGCCTTCACCAGCTGGCTCTAGGTAGCCCTGCCTGAGCAGGGAGCTTGGAAATCATGACCTCCAGAGGTCCCTTTGAACCTCACGCAGTCTGGATTTTGAGATTCTGTAACAGCACACTGCCCCACACCACAAGTCTGTACATGTGCAACAGTGATTTATTTCTTGGATTGCCTTTTCCAATACATGCATATATTCAATAGGCTTCACAAAACCACAAAAATTGGTCTTTGCTACTCCTTCTCTGTCATCTCCCATTAACTCTCAACAACACATTGCCACACATATCTTCAGTGACTGGCCCTCGATGTTGCCATCTTGCAGATACTACATAAAAGTTTCAACCACTTAATGCAGAAATATGTATCTATATCAGCTATCTCAATAAATTTAGAAAGCATCTGTTATAGAGCTAAATGGAATATTTATGTAGCACATAAAAAGGGTATTTTCCAAGGCAAAAAACTCACTCAGATTCTCACAACACATTTAAGCACGTGTAGTCCATCCCATCCTCCTGCAAGCATGCTGATCCTCTAGGCCATGCATGTTTTGACAGTAAGGTCAGAGATTTACAGAATTAAGGTCATTATTTCAAAGTGCATTAGGTCCAGGACTTGAGGCATCCTAAATTAATTTACTCTGCTTTCAAACTCGTTGTCTTTCCAAGCTACCGCTTCCTTGGGTCTTACCTTTGTGACAGTATCTACCCCCATACCCAGGTGGACATCTGCATTTTCCAGGCCGGAGGCACTCTCCCCCATTTTTGCATTTTGGATAACATGTAGCTGTAAGACAGACAACAAAGAAAGGTTGGATAAATATTGGTGAATCTTACTAAAGTTACTACTTAAATACATAAGAAATTTGCACATTATAATATTTTCATCAGTTTGAATTAGTATTTTCTAAGATATATCTACCATATCCTCTTACATTGCTGATAAGGTGAAATAATTTTCCTGCACAGGAAACACTCCATACTAAGCTTTTAAGCACTCAAAACCAAGGAATGTTTTGGGCCTGGACAAAACTGGCAGAAGAAAGACCCATATTAAAAAGAAACATAGCTGAACTGCCAAAAAAAGCTTTTGATAACTGAGGTGGAGAAATAACAGGTAAGAAAATAGGTGATAACAAGAAATGATTCAATAAAAAGATGTTGCAACTTGAGAGGCATCATGTGATTCTTAAGAGGAAATATCAGCCTTTTTACTCTTTACTGGATCCCTGTGTTCCTCTTCAGAAAAACCACATGCTCTGTTCCTTATATCTCCTCTAAAATGTCTCCACAAGTAAGTCAGGGTTTCTTTCTCCACCACGCTCCATTTTCTTCCCTTTTTTTTTGCCTCAGCTGACTTTTCAGAAACCTTTCTGACATGTATAGTGTTTGTTTAGCAAGCATCCAAGGTAAATGTAACTTTTCTCATAACTCTAATCATCTGTTGGGAGAAAAGCATCTATGATCATCATAAATCCTGCAACTTTTTCATTGCTGACAGCTTGGACAGGTTTGATAAGGTACAAATAAAAATCTTAATTTTGCAAAATTCCAGATAAATCCAGTCAGATTGCAAATAAATCACCTATCACATAGACTCTTTGCTAGTCATAATCATTCCTGAATCAGCCCTGCTCTCTGAGAAAACATTTGTTTATTCACACACAGGTTTTAGAAATTCATCTGTTCCTGGGAGTTGCATCTGAGTTAACTGCTGGTGTGAGATGAGCGTTCTACTTATTCTTTGATTCTTTGGATGGGTGAAAAGTATGAAAAAGATGAACAATGAGTAACATCCTGATTTTGTCCTCATATACTTATTGCGGTATCAAGAAAACCAGTTGAAGAACAGAGGACTTTTCACATTAGTACCTGCGGAATGAGTATCAGCAGGTAAAGAAAGGACAGATATGTATGAAAAAAACAGCCAGTGCTCAGCTCTCTGTAACTTTTACCAGATGCTCTCATTTCTTTGGAAGTGCCATACAAGAGCTCCCAATTTAAGAAAAAAATCTGTTTCTGTGTTATTTCACAGAGTTTTCAGTCTGGTTTTCTGGACAGAACAAGGCATGAAGCTTCATTTAACTTTTTTTTTCCTACATTGATGACCTTATGAGCGCAGGGATTCAGTGGTTTCCTTAACAATTCCAGACAGTTCTCCTCTCTAGTTCAAGAACCGATCTGCCTCTCCATCAATATTTCACCTCTCCCCAAAACCCCAAAATGTCTAGGAACCAACAGTTTTGGAACAGTTCATACAGCATAGTTTTTAATCTCCACTACACAGCACATTAGCTATACATCATTTGTCACCACCTGCTAGCCTCAGCATCAAAATGAAACATGACTGATTACAGTGCTGAATGAAATTTTCAGCTTCTCCTTTCAGAGTTAAAAAAAATAAATTAAAGACATTGAAAATTAGAACAAACATTGTCCAATTTTATCACCTCTTCACACAGGACAAAATTTCACATATGCTTCATGTTTGCAACCTTACTCTTCCAGGACATCCTCCAGCAAATTCAACACTCATTTCTTCCAAATGTGAACTCTGCTACACACTTTCCTCCCTTCCAGTCACTTAGAAAAATATGATCATGCAAAGCAAAGGAACTCCTGCCACTGAGTGATTTTTTAGCATTTGATAGACACAAGCTCTACAGTTAAACTTTTAAACAAGAAAAATAGAAAATTAGAAATCTAACGTGTTACATTGAACAGGGTTTAAACTAAAACTCTTCTTCACGATGTTTGCTTTTGCATATTAGGTGGCATTTTCAGAAATACTTTGTCTCTCCATGGAAACCAACAGGAACAGACTCCACCCTAGCTTTACACCTCCTACGATGGAAATGGGATGCACAAATGACCCTGTGTGTCAGGTAACATGCAGGAAGGAAACGACAGTACTTTTACAAGCACAACGTATTCCAAATAAAAAGAAATCCAGAAAATAACCTGCTTTCTACACACTCCTTTGATGCTTTTGTTAGTGACTAGTCCTGTCTAATTGCACCTAGAGACACTAGTTAAAAGTTGCTGTGGCTTAGGGCGCTGTCAAGACTCTAAAAGCATTCAAGAGCCATCGGGATGCAATCCTGTGCACTGCGCTCTAGGATGACCCTGCCTGGGCAGGGATGCTGGACCAGATGACCTTCTGGTCCCTTCCAACCTGATTCTGTGATTCCTTAAATACTTCCAGGGAAGTATTGAAGCCTGCAGTTAAAGCAGTAGGAGGAATAAAACACCAAAGCCTGTCCAGCGAGCGGCCTGTTACCCACCATCCAGGTGGCAGAAAGCTCTATTTATGTGGACCCACGGCCATTTCCGACAGCGGGGTCTGCTTACTAACACGAGGTCTTCACGCTCCACGTGCTGTGCTCCATCAGTTTGCTATCGCTGCCTCACCTTACCAAAGGGTGTCTTAACTCTCTTCTTCCACCTCTCCTTCTTTAGGTCCTCCCCGGCCCCTCAGCACCCTCCTCACACAGACCCAGCCCCATCTCCCCAGCCCTTCCCGAGGGATCGCTCTGCGGAGGGCCGGCATGAGCCAGAGCGGAGGCAGCGCTTGTGCCCGTCCCGGCCGGCGCTCGGCGGCCCCCGGGGCCGGCGCACCCCGCCCCCGTTACCGTGCTGGCAGCGCTCGCCCTCGTAGCCCTTGGAGCAGAGGCAGGAGCCGTCGGCCAGGCAGAGCCCGCCGTGCCGGCAGCGCGGGCTGCAGGCGGCGGCCGTGCCGGGGCACAGCGCGCACAGCCACAGGCCCAGCAGCAGCCGCAGCGCCGCCCCGCCGCGCCGCCGCGCCATGGCCCTCAGGGCAGCCGCGGCTCGGCGCTCGTCCCGCTCCGCGCTCCGCTCGCTCCCCTCTCGGCCCCGCTCCTTCACGCTCCTCTCGCTTTTACCCTCTCGGAGCGTTCCCACTCCTCCTCCTCTCCTCCTCAGTGCCGGCCTCCCCCGCCCCGTGTCACTGAGGGTGGGAGCCCCCCCGAGCGGCGGCAGGGCCGGGGCGGCGAGGAGAGGAGGCTGAGGGTGACCTTGGCACCCTCCATAGCTCCCGGGAAGGAGCCTGCAGCCAGCTGGGGGATCGGCCTCTGCTCCCAGACAACCAGCGACAGGACAGGACAAGGGGACAAACTCTCAAACTGCACCAGGGGAGGCTGAGGTTGGCTATTAGGAGGAATTTCTTCACAGAAAGGGTTTCTAGACATTGGAATGGGCTGCCCAAGGAGGTGGTGGAGTCATCATCCCTCGTGGTGTTTAAGGAAAGACTGGATGTGGCACACAGTGATTTAGTGGTGGTTCAGTCATAGACTGGACTCAATCTTCTCAGAGGTCTTTTCCACCCTGACTGAACCTGTGATTTTCTCTGCAGGTCCAGAGGCCTCCAGAGCAGAGGATCAGCCTCCAGGCAGTCACAGTGTGTTGGGCAAGGAGCCCACCTTAGCGCCCTACCTGCTGGCACACCCAACATCTGCTGGCCCTGCCACCGCTTCCAGGACAGCACAGCTCTGAACTCCCACCCCGTTAGAGACCCGGCAGACTCCTCTTTCTGTACACTTCCATCTTTAAAGGTATGTACCATACATGAATATCATGACACGATATTCAAAGGATGATTTCGGAGAGAGGACTGAATGGACTGAACTCACTGACAGAGGGGAGGAATACAGGTCTCTTAGAATCAGAGAATGTTTGGAAGAGGCCTTAAAAACCATTTGGTTCCAACACCTCTGCCATGAACAGGCACACCTTCTACTTCAAAGGCGTATCCAGCCTGGCCTTCAACACTTCCAGGGATGTGACATCCACAGCTTCTTCTGGGCAACTTGTGTTAGTGCCTCACCACCATCACAGTAAATAATTTCTTCTTCATATCTGATCTAAATTTACTCTTTTTCAGTTTGAAGACATTTGCCCATGTCCTATCACTCCATGCCCTTGTCAAAAGTTCCTCTCCCACTCTCCTGTGGGCTCTTTAGGTACTGGAAGGTGCTCTAAATTCTTCCCAGAACATTCTTTTCTTCAGGATGAATAGCCACAGCTCTCAGCCTGGCTTTACAGAATAGGTACCCCAGCCCTCTGAGCATATTGACTGCTCTTCTCTGGACTTGCTGTCTCTGGGAAGAGTACAATTCTGTGACAAAACAGCAATATATTTCAATTTGATCATGAAAATATTTCTGTTACAGAGAACACAAACATAGGCGATCATAAAACATTTTTTCTCTCATTATTTCTAAGATTTCACAAGCATTTCCTATAATTTGAAAAGTTTCCCAGAGAAAACACACACTTTCAGCACCAAGATTCAGCCCAGTGAAGCATTTTCAGATGTGTTGGAAGGACCAGTAGTGGGAAAGAGAAATTATAAGCACCAACACAAACTGTCTACAGAAAAGTGAAATAAACCTCATGACTTTTGGAAAACTAAGGGAAAACTAAGTCTTGTTTTCAATTCTGAGAGCTGACTTTGAATTACTTTTGCAAGTGGCATAAAAGAGCTTAATTTGTTTTCCAGATGAAGCAGGAGTATGATTTGGTAACTGCTTTCACTTTGACTAGAAATTAAAATTTGTGCAATTGCCTTGTAATTGTCAGAATAAAAATCAAAGGTACTTCTGTTGTAGAACTGGTTTTAATCCCTTTTCACACCTACAGCGTGTGGAACATACAGTTCATAGCAGGAGTAGAATACAAGGCAAATCTGTTGCCAGTAGCACGAGGTGCTGTCTGGCTCCTTGCAAAGTTTAAGGCACATAAAACATTATCTTTACAAGACTGCATTCAGACTTTCAAGTAGCAAAATACCATTAAAAGATTAAGCAAGAGTAACCTGAAAGTACAACACTGAATAAATGCCTAAAATGTGCACAATTCCCTCTTGCTCGTGCCTAGGCAACCAAAGGAACATAAATACAATTACATTTGTCCTGTGCAAACCCTCATAGCAAATATCCTTTCAAGTAGTAACAAAGAAGCAAAAAGCCCCGGTGATTTAATTGCTCGTGCACAAGTTGCTGTAGTGTGTTGATTTGCTGTCTAGAATAAGAACATCCAAACCCCATTCCTACTGCAGTTCCAGCTGTGGTGAGGAGAGCAGGGTCTCCTGTTTTCATGTGCAGTATTGCTTCTTGCAAGGACAGGAGCAATGGGATTATGCAGTGATATCACTTTTAGTAAAACTACTTGCCAGAAATATGTGGTGGAATAAATTCTTCCCAAAAGGAATAGCTTCCTTTATGCCATCCCCACAAGAGCAAAATGAGAGAAGAACTGAAGACGCTGACTCTGGGCTGTATTTTTCTCTGGGTGTATCATAATTTTGCACCTCCTTGACTTCTGCCAATAATTTTGTGCATATTGATTTCTTCACAGAAATATTTTTTCCATTACTGTCTTTCCTCTGTAAGACAGTTTTATGTGTAAGTGTGCCTTTCTGATCTAATGCCTAGCAACAACACCTTCATATAGAATTCTTTTCCGATTTTAAGAGCTATTCTTCATTATTCATGATTTTTAAGGCACTATTTATTTTCAGTTCCATATCTCATCTTCTCTATTCCAGAAAGATGACTTTTGGTGGCTCAGGTTAATTAAGACCCCCTTTTTTATTTCTCTCCTCGTTTCCTTTGAGGATCTTAAAATAATTAATAGCAAAGAAAATAATCATATTTTGAAATATGGCGAGTGCCCCATCAGAGGGATAATTAAATGCAAAGACTATATTAAATAAGCTTGCCCAGGTGTTTCACTGAATAATGTAAATTTGTTTAAACATTATCTTCTGTAGGGAGGATTAGGCTGCTTCACCATTTTTGTGCATCTAAATTCATCTCAGGGCTTATCAAATTTGCTGAGTGCATGTCTGCATTTACAAATGATTGAATCATGTTAACAGAAGTTCCCACTGAAAACAGAAATGCTTCCAGGCATCCAACATGCTTTAGCTTAGAGGCACAATCTGATATAAAAAACAACAAAAAAACCCAGCAGGTAATGAAGTTTTTAAGTAGAAAGTTAGACAAAGGGAATTTAGATTCATTCTTTCTTGTCATGATGGTCATATTTAATACCTCTTTTAAAAATAAAACCAAAATAAGGCAGTTTTAGCAGTAGGACATTCACAGGCTCATTTTTGTGTCAACATCCTCCTGATGTGCTGTATCACAGCAATGTATAACAGCCTCTTGAGGAACACTGCTGTCCAGCCCAAAGAAGGCAGGGAAGAAGTGAACAACTCTCCATTATAATGAGAGTTAAGGTACTCTGTAGATTGGTGTACAATGAGAATAAGGATGCTCACCTGGAGCCTGGGATTCTGCTCCATGTAAAGCAAAACAGGTGCAAAACTGGGATCCCCAACCCTGTGGGAAGACACCACTTCTGGCCAGCTTAGAGCTCTTGCCAATTTCAAAGACTTTTTTGTCATTGCAGTGTGAAAATATTCAGGAAGTATAAGCTCAGATCTTCACATGCCATGGGAGTTTATGAGCCAGCCAGCTGTAATCCAGCACCACCTCCTCTCAATAGTAGTAACCTATAGGAAAACAATTAGCTTAGAAATTGGGATATAAAACCTTAGAGGATGCTTGTGCAGATGCACACCCATCTAATAAAATGTCAGTATATCAATAATCAACTAGAATTGCTGGGATGAGAGGTAATGTTGGAAGGTTTATTACTCAGCTACCTCTTTACTAGCCCTGTGCAGTGCCAAGCCCTGGCACAACCATCGCTGAACTGTTACAGCTTCACTGGGTGCTGTACTTAAATACACCTAAAAATGTGTCATCCAGAGATGATGCTTTGTTTGTCAGTGTCTCATCACAGGTAGCAGCCCCATTTATAAGTGCTTTTCAGCATAATTTGGTCTCTGTTCTACCACATGCAGATGAGCCATCAGGTAAGGGTACAGCTAAGTAGCATTGATCACAGCTGTATGTCAACTCAAGCCCACATCAGGGCTGTCAGACAAGAGGACTTATGACCAGCATCAGTCTTCTTTGCTGACAGCTTGAATGCTGATCTCTCTTCCAGTGCAATTGGGCTTCGGTGGCATTTGAATGAAAGTCACTCTAGTTCTGCTGAAAGAAGGAAAATGATATATGGGTTTATTTTCAAACATGCCCATGTGTGAATTAGGTGAGCAGAAATATTATACGTGTACAGGCTGTGTACAAGCATTCATTCACGACTGCCAGGCACATCTCTTCTTGGTGTCCAAAATTAGGGGCCTCTGTGGATTGCATGTACAGATTGCCCCATTAGTGCACCTGGCCCTGGGTCCGTAATATGAAACTCTATTTTAATTTATATGAAATAAATACCTTAATCCAAATTATGCCAGCCCTGCAACTTCAAAACCATTATTATAATAAGTAATTTTCTTCACACAATAACAAACTCTCAATACATGATCTTTAGTCAACAAGACTGATGTGCACTGAAGTTCCTGTTCACAGATTTATCTTGCTTACTAGATAGAAACATGAAAAAGGTGGATGTTAGTGAGATATTTCAGAATTAACACTTCAATCATTGCAATTAGTTATAAATCTCTCAGATTGCCACCTTATGCAGTCATTTGCAATTAGAGTGCAGAATAAATCTGTGCCTGTGGACTCTGGATAACCCAAAGCAATACAAGAGTATTGTCAAAAGAGCAGCCAGGCTGACTGGGAGCAGTTTAACTCTGTTTGAAGCTTTGTTCTGTGCAAGTCAAGGTCACCCAGTCACTACTCCCTCTTTTGAATCTTGGACGTAAATTGCCTGAGGGGAAAAGAAACAACATTTCTTCTGCCCATTAAGAGTACTGAGAATAAAGATCAAGGCTTGTCTTGCTGCTTGGCACACAGCACAGCTTTCAGCAGTAACCTTAATTTGCTGTTGGATCTGGTTCTATCTTTCAGGATAGTTTGATGATGTCTAAGCTAAGAAACCTTCCATTTCTACAGAGTCAGTAGAGCAGTGACTCCTTATCTCATTTCACACACATAAAGCATCACTTCAAAATTGCAATTTTATAAAACAAGGCCCTAACTTTCCACTGCAGGCCACCTTGGTTAGTCACTGCAACCAGGAGAGACCAAATGTCTGCACAAATTAACATCCAATTTAACTTGACAGCTAAGGCCGGTCTCACCTTAATTTAGGGATTTTCTGCTCATGATAAAGGTGTGGAGATCAGGCCCATTCTATAGATGCACCCTCTGAAACATGCTGAGCAGATACCCATCAGTGGAACCCCAAACCTAAGATTAATATTAAAAAATGACTCTTAAGGACCAAAGTCCAGAGAAAGCAAGACTGCAAGACACTTAAGTATCACATCCAGCTTCTTTTAGAGCCATCTGGAAACCTCCTTATTTTTGTCGGGACTATACTATCAGACCCTATATTCTGGCAAATAAGGGACATGACACTGCAAGGTTTCCTGTGAAGTTCTCTTGAATTTCTATTTGGCCTGGAGTTTAGAGGACTCAGTATCTCACAGTACCATCAAAGCCAAACTGAAATAGTCCTCATCTGCTTTTCTTTCTGCATTGCATGAATTTGGCTTGCAAGTTAATGAAAACAATTTGATTTTCTCACCACTCATGGGCTCTCAGCCATGTCCCTCAGAAATAAATATGGGGTTTTTTGGTCACAGAATCATATATTTTTTCCCTTTAAAAAATTTGGCATAATATTCAATGAAAATAGTTATTGAATAGTACTTGATGTAACTATTGAACATAACTCAGATACCACACTACTGTCTATAGTCCAAATACCAGGAGACTTAATGTTGCTGTAAATATGTTGAAGTGGAAAGTCCATATTCACAATTCATCCTGATTAACTGAGGAAAAAAGGCAAGAGGCTAAATACTAATTCTAAGATTTTTTTTTAAAATATTGAGTAGTGAATTTTACAGAATTCAGCCTTATATCAATCAGCTTCCTGCAGTATCAAGTACTACTGATGATTTGATATTTATATAGTTGTTATTGTATCACAATTCCCACACGCACTTTTGCTGCTGTAAGTCAGAGCAGACACTACCAGAGTTGTGCCAGAGTAAAACTGGTGTGAGGGGAAGCATTCAGAGAATCATCCTCAAGACACAGAGATATCACTTTGTCTGCCACAGGAACACTGCCAACCTTAGGGTGAATGTGGCTACTGTTCAGCAGGGCACAGCAGCCTCATCCTCCAGTGTGAAACAGGAAATGAATTTAAAAAAACCCCAAATCTAATTGATATTTAAATATGGTAGGATGTAATTACTCATGCTGGAATTCACTCAAAGCATCAGTACGCTGAATGCTCCCTTATTCAAAAAAAAAAAAAAAAAAAAAGTACAATCAGTTCTTTAGTGTCCACCAACAGAGAAGACTTAGGTTTGGGAGCTGATTGTTAAAAAATTGGTTCAAAACATATTTCTCATATTTTTCTTGTCATTATTATGTTTGTTATGCTTCAAATCTACATCTGAATAAAGAAAGTGGTAGCTCAATTAAATGCTACTTAGAAGTTTAGAAGGCCTTTACAAGTTTAAAATTAATTGCAAATGTTTCCAGTTTCCATTCATTTCCACAGCACTTCTGAGGCAAAATTAAACAGCAGAACCACTTTACAAATGGTGAGACAACAAAAAGTGTTTGGGCAATTCATATTTAGAGCTGATAGCAAAGCAGAAGTATATGTGCTATTGTTTGGTCCACAATTGATACATGACAGCGTGACTAATGCAAATGTGTCTTCATGTGATCTGGGGTTGTCAGGCCAGGAAATGAATATGTTAAAAGAAGGAAGTCAGACAGTAATTTATTTCTACAGAGCTGTCATTCATCTAAAAACCCTGGCAAGCATTATCTTTCCTAACTGCATAGGTATGAGCATGTCAAGGGAGCACACCTCTAACTTAAACAGCTGGAATCTGAGCCCTAGAAACTTAGAAAGTGAGAATTCCTAAACATAAATCCTTAATGGCTACAAACCAAACAGGTTGATATTGAATTAAAATTCATGGTAGTCAACAAAAAAAGGGAAAATTATCATTAATACCAACAAAAATGTCTCAAATCTACTCTCACTCATATATATGTAGGTAACAGGTGGAAGAAATTAGTATATCCAGAAAATTTTAACATTTGTAGAAAAAAAAGTCTTTGTCATTGTCCGTCTTTAAACATCACATTACATAGGTAATCTCCAGTTATTTGGCTCAGCTCTCTCTGCCATTTATACACCACTGTGCTCCATTTAAACCCAATCCCCTGATGGACGCTAACTCTGATGGACACTTGTCTGCACTGATTGAATTTTAAGATGTGTGATAGGGAGTTAAGAATGTAATCCTAAAAAACTCAAGCAGATAAAACAAATTTTTACACTACAATTTCTATTTCTAAATTTTATTTATTTATTTTTGGCTGTGTACCTTTTGAACTCCTAGGGTATGTAACAATTTCTTAATTTCACTTTCTATAAATGCAAAATAGCAACTTTGTACATACGTGCATAGCTGGGAACACATGTTCATGAAACAGAGCCTGAGGTGGCCTGGCATGCTGGCACAGTCCTACTCCAAAAATCCTGAAAATCAGACTTCCAAGACATAAGATTCTCCATTTGCTGGGTTAGACATCCCCTCTATGAGCACTTGCATTACCTTAGGTGATTTTGACATTTGACATTTTTTAAAACAAATTTCTTAGGCTGTATATCTTCTGGGAAGCTTCCTTCTCTTTGTTACAAAATTACAATTGTAAGCTATATGTGAATCTCCAGTGTGGAGAGAGGGAAATCTTCATTTTCTCACCTGATCATTTCACGACTTCTCATTTTATTCATGATTATTCTTAAGTGGTTTAAATCCAGCACTGACATAGCTGGCACATACCAAAGTCTGGGATTCTAGTCCCCACAACTGGCAATTCAGTGTAAATAAAAGAGATGTCTTTCTGCACCTGATTGCCATCCATTGGGAGACTTAGAAGTCCTTGGATGAAATGTGCCCCATGGGCTCAAAATGATCACATATTTGTGCTGATGCCAGAGCTGTGCAGTGGAAGTTGCACCACATATATAAAACTTAGATGCTGAACAGAAGAGCTTAGAGCTGTGGCAAACACAGCTCTGGCTTGAAACACAGTAGAAGAAAGCTCAGCAAAAAACATTTCAGACAATTTAAACCAAAACACTGACTGTTCAAATTCAACTGAGTACACTTGATGAAGATGAGACTAATAAAAGCCCAGCTGCTTAGCACTTTTGACTTTCAGCTCACACTACTTGTATACGAGATGGTTTTTGTTCCAAACTGAATGTTGCTGGCTGGAGATTAATAGGTAGGCTGAACATATGCTCTCTGTCTTGTTTTTAGGAGAAAATAATAACCAAAGTTTAAAACATGAAGTCTGAAAACCAGCCTCAATGATGCAAACATTTCAAGGCACCCTCTTCCTCTGTGCAATGATTAATATTAATGTGAAAATCTTTCATTTTTATGGATTGCAGCGATGAAAAGGTCCAGTCCTGCATAACTGAGCCTCTTCTGTGCCTTAAACAAGACAACCAGACAATACCAAACAGACTTTCCCCCTTTTTAGGTTTTTTTTTTTTTTTACATACTTTCATTAAGGGTCTTAGCAATTTTTCTAAGGCAAAACAGAATAAAACAGCACAAATACAATTTAGTTAATACTGTTAGATTATGATATTTCCATCCTCTCTTTAGGATGTTGCCAGGAGTTTTTATTTCTAAAAATAATTTCATACCTGTATTTTTATTTTACCACAACTAAAACTAGTAATAAACATGCCACAAATAGTATTTGCCAGCAGAATCTTTCAAAAGGTAGCTTATCTGCATAAAAAAATTGTGTAACATTCTCTTACATATTTGCTCTTTTTTGGAGACATGCAGTTCTGTATTAAGCCACCCTATATAGGTGACTACAGAGGTTGACAAAAATACTTCAGTAAAGGATGTCAAATGTTGCTCTGTGAAGTTATTTTAAGGGCCTGTCAAGGTGGATTGCAGAATTAATGTAGGCTGCTGGACCCTGTTTTAAGAGAAGTCATTATTAGAGAGTGCTTGACTTAATCTTCACAGGGGTGATATTTTCATGCTTTTTTATACTGTATTAGCTTATGGGCTAATGTAAACCACATGGCTGATGAAGTAAAGATGAAATTTGTTTCTTTGCTGTCCAGTAGAATTTCTAGAGTTGGTCACTTGCTTTGAGAAACTTGGTGTCCTGCTGCCCTGGCACCTTAAACTCAGATGGCCCTGTGTGTGCAAATCAATATATATTTGCAAGGAAGAAAGTGACAGAACAGGCATGCTCTTTGCTTAAATCATACATCCTCCAACTCCCTTTTTAATGGCACTCAGAGGAGCACATGGGCTGCTGATCACAAATGGGGGCCATCACTTCCCTCCCCAGCCAGCCCAAGGGTGGCATTCAAGTGTTCCAGATGCAATTCAAGCTGCCCTTTACACTTAGTAATCAATAGGAAACATCCCTAATGCTTGACTCACTGTTAGAAGTGTTTTTTTACACTGCCAAAAGAAGATAAGGCTAATGGGAACCTGCACTATCCCAATGGCTCCAAGGACTCTGGGTCACTGCACCCCTCCTTAGCCCTCTGAGTCATCCAGCACCAGCATCCTACACAAGCAAAAACTTCCAGCACAGAAAATCAACCTCTTGAGAAAATTGTGTTGTTTGTCAGAAAGAAACCAGAATATATGAAAGACATAGCCAAAGCTCTCTTTGCTTAAACCTACATGGAATTATCTTAGTGAGAAATTAGAGAAACCAAATAACCCTAAGAAGGGAATGTTTCCCATTATAAATCAAAACCAGGTAGCAGTCATTCTGCCTGCTTAAAAATCACCCCACTGGAGTCCTCCCAGTGCAACAGCAGCAGTATGGCCCAGGTACTGGCAGATAGCAGGCCAGTGCTACTATCCCTGGGTGTGCTTGTGTATACAGGTTCCATGAGTTACTGTCATTGTCCCAATGAGGCTTATCACAGAGATAAAATAAGCACTATGTAGCCAAAGCCAAGCAAGACTGATTTTAAAGTAGCACCAAACAGGGGAAGCCGCAAAAATTGAAATTGTAGAAGCATGTGTTATATTTCTGTTTTATAATAAGAATAAAAATAGTGGTCTGGAAAGAGGAAGTTTTATTTCCTATTTTCAGTGCTAAGAACACCTACATGGAATAATTCCATATCCATAGCTGTTTCTCCTCTACAGCTATTATCTGTGAGCTGACATGGAAGTCAACACACAATACAGTCTAGTGCAGTGAATGGACTCATTATGAGACTGTAAGAACTTTTGTCTTCTTTGCAATCCTCACACTAGCTACTGGCCATTATGGATGTGCAATAGAAGGAGATGACCCAGCAATCTGCACAGCCCACATAGTGCACCACATTGTCTCACTGGGACTTGCTGGGCTGTCCACAGATTATGGATACAGCAGAGCTAAAGTGGAGTGTAAATATCTTAATGTCTTCCTTGCTTATGTCATTCCTGAGCATTAGCTCTGCATCTGTAGAATATTGTCTGAGCTGCTACAGATATGTCTATTCAAATGTGTCTTAATATTCAGCTGACTGTGCCTTTTTGACATGTCCCATCAAATAGCCAATAATGATGTATTTTCTTGGCATTCCTAAAACTGCTTCCCATGTCTCTCAATTACTTGCCCCCAGCAAAATGGCTGCAGTTATTAGCTTGTGCTTCACTGTGTCATTTGTGTTATTCTAGTTCGATGTGAAGTATGACTTCCTGCCACTTATTTGCTGATGGCAACTAGCTGCCTTTCCTTCCCCCCTGAGATTTTGTTTCCCCTCCAAAACATACTAGATTTTTTTGCTGGCCAGAAGCATAATTATTCTTCACTATCAGTAAATTCTTCAGTTTCTCTTCTGTTTAGGTTCTGTTCACATCCAGCATATATGTACGATATTTACTTAGTAACAAATAAACTTTTAGAGTATAATTAAGAAGTATTTTCAAAGTACCAAATCCAAACAGCATACAATATGCGATCTGACATGGTCAACAAAAGACAACCATAGAAAAATTACTTGGAACTTATGATTTTTTGGTTGTTGCTGTTGATCACCTTGAATTGTAGTCTTTGACTTCAAAATACAATTTCATATTAACATATGCACAGTAATGATACAAACTGCCTTGGCAGAGGTATTGAGTTTGGTTTTGTGAAGAATGAGTGTTTAATTTAATCTCCTTAGAATCAGCCAAAAATAAAGCCCACTGAAAATCATTCCTGTCTGTGTTTTTTCCATTTATCAGAAGAAAATAACAATTTTGTAGATTTTTTAAATTCAATCTCCATTAAACACTGGTTTCAGAAAAAGTCTTTTGTCCGTTTCTGGGCATCACACGTAGCTATCCTAGAGTTTCTGATGAAACTGGTAGGAGATTGTAAATGCCTAACACTGAAGTGGAAACAAATAAAATCCAAACAGTGAAAAAAACCCAAGAAACAAACAGCTGAAATCAGGATGAAAGGCAGACAAAGCATGAGGCAACAGAAGCACGTCTATCCCACATAACCCCATGTTCTGGCCTACTTCATTATTCCCTTTACTGTTTTCTGTACATTGTATTTCCAGACTGTGCAACTGGATGATTGTTTGTTGACTGTACATATTACAAGTGGTACTTCAGCGTTCTGCTATTTCCTGATCTGTTTAAATGACAAAGTGTGCCCAGGCCTCTCAGTATTCAGCTGTGAGTCCCCCCCGTGCAGTCATCCTTCCCCTCCATACTCAACTTGGCAAAGTGGCAGCTGTAAGCCTGCAAACCACAAATGGGTCTGACATGATGAATTTGGATGTGGTGAACCAAATCTGTAGGTGAACAGCAAGAACAGATATGAAACCAGCACGAAGTTCATGTAGGTTTGCACTAAACAGTGCCAGGGACTGTTACTGGGAGAATGATAAATGCTGTGTTGCAGGACACTGTTCACATGATCAGGCTGGTCCCTGGCCGTAGGAGCCAGTGTTCTCCCAGGTGGGAGAGGTATTTTCAAAGTACCCCAAGGACACTCACAGGGATGAGCTCCCTGAGCACCATTCCCAGCAGGCAGAGGGTGCCCCACCATGTTGTTTTACAGCCTGTTTACAGGGGCAGGGTAGATCATGCCTGTTGGTCTCTTCACCAGTAAACAAACCTTAATACTTTTAATACCCTAATCTAGATGTAGCTTTACAGCCTTAACATCCCCTAATGTACCACAGAGGTATCTACCCTAGATTCACTGTTATCTAATATATCACTATATTAAGATTTGGACACAGGAAAAACCACAAGTGTGATCCATTTCTGACTGAAAGAGCCTTTTAGTTCAGTGGAACAGCAGCCAGGAGTTTAATTCTGTGCCATATGTTATTATATTTGTATATACTGGGTTAGATATGTAAAGTGTTAGCTCCACATTATGTTGTCAAGGAAGAATTGCTCAGCATTCATTTGATATTATGCACGACATCAGATTTAAAAGGTTTAGGAGGAGAAGTGAGAGAGAAAGTGATATAAACAGATTAATAGAGAACTGTTTAGACCAATTTGTATGGTGTATCATCTAAATGGATATTTGTTTTGTTACTATTTATACTGTTGCTTATTTGCTACAATGTTTTTCTCATACTTTTTGTTTTGGTAGCAAAAATTCAGCCTCTGTCTGGACTACATTTGAGACTAGATAGTAATAAAAATATTCATAGTGCTTTTCTTTATTACTATGATTACTTTTAGAGTGACTCCACAGCTTGACATGATTCGGGAAGAAGACATTCACAAGAAAGCTTATGGAAGAATGAGGGACCTGTCACTCAGAGAGACCAGCTATTAACCTGAAAATAGAGGCATGAGGAAAGCACCACTGGACTGTCTATCACAGCTTTTTAATTCCCACTCTTTTCTCACAGTAACATATATTCATTCCACTTCTGATTTGCTCCTAAAAGCAGGCTTACAGTCTGCAGCCTAACAAAAGCAACACAGAAATAGTTGCAAGCTTTACAAAACAACACAAATTACTTTTCATAGCATTAATCAATTGTCCTACATTTTACTGGGGAAGAGTCATCAGCATAGACAATAATCATTAAGAAAAGAAAACAAATCTGTTTCTCCATCAGGTTCAATATTGCTAAAAAGCAAAGAAATGAGAAAACAAAACCAAACAGTGTGAAAAATGTTTATAACCAAGACAGCTGGGTAAAACAAGCAATTTGAATACATTCTGGAGGCAGAAAATGTTCCTCTAAATTGCCTGCATCTGAGGGTTCACATGTATATGTAATTCACACAGAAATCAATGTAAAGCTCTAGCTATACTTTCTACTGCTCAGCAACTAAGAGAGCCTCAGCGTGAGTCCCATAGAAGACAAAGAGAGAATGATACTTTTAACTTGGCATCTGTAATTTAACACAAACTGTAAAGAAAATGGATGTATTTTAAAATGTTTTATATTTGTTCCAACATCTGAAAAGAAAGGATTGTAGACTTCAGTTTGAATTCAGTCCTGCAAAGTGCTAAGAAAGAAATCCTGGTGTCACGTCAGATGCAGTTTAAAAAACCATCATCTATAGGAAGCTTTACATGCACCACACTTACCTTACTTGTTCTAGGATAAGGCTGTGTATCTCCTCTGAAGTAAATGCAGCAAAAATTTGCTTCATTTTTAGCAAAGAAACAAGCACACACTGCAGAAAAAAAATTTACCCTCCTTTATCTGTATGTGGGGGGTTTGCAGATATTCAAGCATCTCCCTGTTGTGGTGCCAAAGGATTGGTTTTGGTGTTTTTGAACAAGTGGCTCTGAAGGAAGCCAGCAGAAACTAATTGCAAGCCACATTAAATAAGAGAATCAGATGGCAAAGTGGGGAGAAGTTAAATAACTTTAAAGTTACAATGGAAAGTTTACCCATTTCATTAAAAGCTGCTATATATAATGCTGCAAGGCATCGAAAAATCTAGTTTTCTCTTGGCAAATTATTTCAGCTGTCCTAGGCAAAGCCCTTCCTTAATTAAACAGGTGATATACGTCTAGCCTTTGAAATCGGGGTATCTGCCTGCAGGGATTACTCCTGGTTCTAAAAGATACACTGTTAAATAAACAAAATTTAAGGCTAGGCATTAAATAAAGCAAGAAGTAGAAGCTCCCTAGAAAACAGTTCTCTGTTGCAAACAGCTTTCTGAACAGTGAGGTTTCAGCCAGAGAATGTACCATTTTGGTACACAGTGCCCATGACAGGAGGGACAGGTAACAGCAAGGAGGGTGAGAGCTGTCCCTGACGGATGAGTAAAGCATTTCTGTGCTGTCCAGGGGGGCAGCAGAAATTGAGGTGGTAACTTTGGGAACCAGCATGCGTGTGGGATGGCTACAGCTTCTCACCTGCGGAGCAGAGGCCTCTTGTACCCCAGCATGTTACAGGATACAACTGACAAAGTGCTGTCCCCAAAAGGCACCTTGTCCTTAGCAATGTCCTTGGGCACAAAACAATGGAAGGGCTATGCAAACATGAAATTGAGATTAGGAAATGAGTTTCCTAGTTTTAACTGCAAAAGGATCTGTATTGCCCACCAGTAGCACTTACTGCCCCTGCAGCTTTGATGAGACTTTGATGTAGTTACGTGTTACAGTCTCACTGTGAGGCGAGGGAAACCTGCTGTGGGGTGAAGGCAGAACTGGTGAGAAACACCTCAAGCACTTTCCAAGAGCTCTTTGACAGAGAGGAAGGATGTTTTTCAGAGGGTTCACCAGCATCATAGCCCAGAGGTCTGGACTTTAACCTAACCCTCATAAGCAGCTCAGAGGGGACTCAGCTATCTTGAAAGATGTGCAAGAAAATCCAACATATGTAAAGTGGTGAAACAGTGGGATTTTTTGTGTCTGGTTGAACTTAAATACATGAATAATGTTTTTGTGTCTGTTGCATGGTTTGGCTGATGTAGTTTGTGGCTGTTAGCAGCTCGTGACTTTGCAGAAAGTCCTTGTGGCTCTGCAGCAGGGTCCAAGGGACGGAGGTGACAGTAAGCAGTGTATTTCAGAAACCTAGGTATGCTCTACCCAGGGCTAGTCACTGCTTCAGCCCCTAGCAATGCACAGGTTGGAAATGCATGGCTCTGCCCTAAGCCCACCTTAGTCCCCATTTCCTTCAATCTCACACACATTCCAAGCAATCCAGTTAGTGCTTCTTCTCTTGATACTGAAATTGTGATGGGATCTGATTAACCTGCTCCTGATGGATTCAAAACAGGCCCAGCAGCTGTGACTTGCACAGTCAAGAAGAAGGCAGGAGGTATCTTTCATGTTTGAGGGAGACTGCATATTTATCTGAAGAAGCTGGTATTCCTGAGCTTAAAAATAAAACATGCTACCAGGAAAAATGTCCATGTCCCACAGTACTTGTTAGATTTTCTGTCACTCCATGAATGCAGGAAACACTGTCAGCCCATTTACACCTTTGTAGCTCAGTAATGAAAGTCTTTTGTGAAGGAAAAAGAAAGAAAAGCCTAGAAGAGCTAAGCCAAGAAGAGAGTTACACCCTAAACTGAGCAGTCACACAGTCTTCTTGTCAGTGGCTGTATCTCAGTGAACTTTATAAGTAATTCATGATAGTATTTTTTGGTTTTCTTACTCCACAGCATAGTGGCACTGTCCATTGAGACTGTGATTCCTTGTTGGGCTTTACAAAGAGTCAATGGCTGACCAAAAAGAGACAAAGATGGTTTGTGAATCTGTTGAACTGAGGGGCTATTACATTTTTAGCTAAATTTGAGAGGAGGAAAACGTCATCTAGAACAAAAGGAGCATACTCAACCCATATGTCAGAGCCTAATAAATCCTGTCTTTAATTTTGGGATTGTGAATGGATCAATTAAATGGATGTTACATTCCTGAATGAACCCTTGTATTTTTTATCCATCTGACGCATAAAAGCATTTTCCTGAGTGGTAACCAGGGGCTCAGCAACAAAGCACTCTTGAGCCCACTTTCATTTCCTTTCCCCAAAGAGCTCAAGTCTGAAATAGTCTTCAGATTAAACCAGAAATGAGGACTTGACACTTAAGCAAAGTAATAAATGAAGCCTCTCCACAACAGTGGCACTTCTGGCTAAATGATAAAATATGTAGACAAAAGCTTTTCATTTGGAGTATTTCATGAACATATTTCTGAGAGGTAAGAGCACTTCAGAAGCCGAGAAATATATTCTCCCCCCTTTCACAAGAAATAATTATTCTGTAGAACATAGAAAGTGGCAAGGAACATAATTCACCTTCCCACTCTGGGGAAGGTGATAGGCTCTCTTCAGAGCCAGGAAATCAAGTGAAGCCAAACACTGACATCGCACCTGCAGCACCAACTCACCTGTACAGAGTTACACCCTGAACTGAGCAGTCACACAGGCACAGATGAGCCGGCCAGGACCAGCATGACTGCACCTTTGCATGGCCACGATGAGCAGCAGGCTTCCTCCAGTGCAACACTGCCCAGAGGTGAAACATGATAATGGAAACAGCTGGGCAGAAGAAAGGAAGAGCAGAGGGCATGGTGACAAGGGTCTTCTGAGACACCTGGTGCCATGAGCTGGGTGTGCTCTGCCCCAGCTGCTGCCCTGCACTCAGGGGTGTGCACGGCAGGTCAGGGAGCCACATTTTCTGAAATGAACCAGGAATGCAGCAATCCCCACAGAAATATGTCACTAAAGACAGCAACCATGCTCCTGGCACCACTGCAGTTTCTCCCTGCTCTCCACAACTGATAACACATACCAAAGGCAGAGATTTCAATTCCTGCTGGTTTTTGACACTCCAACTTCCACTCTCCTCCCAGAGATTCACAAAATACCAGCTACCTCCTCCTCATCACAGAGCTAAAGTTAGTTCAGCATGTGAATATTTGATCACTGCAGTGACAAACAGGAAAACTTATCTTTAATTTTGTTTGTCTGTGGGACTATCTGCTTGCCTGTGTGGTGTCATTAACAACCCCTGGGATCTGTAGCTCCAAAAAAGTCACCAAGAGGATAAAAAGTTTCAGCACTTCCCGTAAGAGACAGGCTGATCAGGACACTAGGGAAGAAAAACTATTCATAACTTGCATTTACACAGGGCTCTTCCTTAGTTTCCAGGCACCAGAAAAGATGGGTTCATTTTCACCCCTCCTTTTTTGGATGTGGGAAGACTACAACATTGAGAGAGCAAATAACCACACTGAGGTCAGACACCTGTGGAGCAGAACAGAGGAGCTGGGGCTTGTTTATACCATCCTCTGCCACCAACACACAGTGACGCAGCAGTGAAGCCAGTTTCAGAAACCAGCTCCAAATCTGGTGCTTTAAAGAAAAGATGCTTGTGTATCTCATGAATAAGCTTGTTTATTCTGCTCCCTTCATGACCATGTCCCTCACCTGCAGGGCGTGCTGCAGAGAGATTGTCAGGTTTCTCACATTCACCTGGCACTCAGTTATTTGACTCCTGCATCATGCAGAGTTCCATTTACATAAGGAGCTTTGCAAGGCATCTCCAAATCAAAATCACATGAATCAAATCTGTGGGCTAAGTAGCTAACAAGTACAGTCGTAATGGAACAGGGACAACAAGATTTTAGCTTGGTTCTAGAGAACCAAATCAGCATTCACACAGTCTGTCTGCCTGACTCCAGCCTGCCTATTGTCTTTGAACCTGCTCAACACCACCAACCAAACACAGAAGACAACTGAGATGTCAGACCTTTGCAATTGCTGCAAAAATTGATAGTCATGTAAAAGAGAGATGTCAAAAATACTTCCACTGGAGGAAAATCCACCTTTTATGAACCACAGAAGACTCCACATAGAAATGATCCAGTTGCAAAATATCTAATCTAAAGGATTTACTGATTTATCTGACAGTATAATTACTGTTAAAAATGGAAAAGAGAAAGTTCCTGCAGTGTGATAAAAGTTTTAAAGGAAGGAAAATTAGGGGTGCCTAGATTTCCAGACACAGCATCCCTCTAAGAAATAAATCCCAAATTAGTCAGTGCCATAAATAATCCCCTAAGAGCCCATGCTTCGGAGATTGTGGGCTCAATTATTTTTGTCATGAGACTTAGAAGAGATTAAGCAGATAGGGGCAGAGCATGCTGATTAAGGAAAAAGTGGTTTGCTCAGCAGATGTCTTGTCAGAACCACATCCTTTAATCTGAAGTACAAACACCCTAAGACTAGCATTGCAATGATGTGTTTTAGCCATTAGAGCACAGATTATTCTGGGGCACAGCAGCAGGGAATATGAAGGAAGTATGGTCATTAGGGTGCAGAGGAACTATATGGTAAATATCTTTCTGTGAAAGGATAAATGTGCTTGTCTAGGCAGTTTCCCATCAGGAGGAACTTAGGCACAGCCCTCCCTCGTTGCCAACACTCAAGCAGTGTTGTGGTGCTCTGAAGATGTGCCAGGGATGGACTCATCTCTCTGCTAGACCTTTTTCAGGAAAAAGATGCTCTGTGCAGAGCCCATGAGCCAAACAACAAACTAAGAACAGGACCAGTGGTGTGACCCCAACAGAAACCACCCCCGTTCCTGGGAAGCTGGAGACAGATCAAACTCATCTCTCTCCAGAGAGCATTGACACATGCAGATTTACTTGGGCATTGAGCTCAACTCCATGGCTCAGATTTGGTTGTCTGAAGAAATCTGTAGCCAATCAGAGAAACTGAAGATGAGGCTAAGAAAGTGGAAATCTTAAGTCCTGTCTATGTGTTCACTCACGTAACATGTAAACTTGTCTACATGAGAAAATCTTTTCATTTTTATCAGCTGTAATAAGGTGCTTTGAAGTGTTTGTTCACACAAAATTAAAAATAGCAATTTCTCTTTGTCCAAGTATGGGATAGACTCAACCTTGTTCTTCCACAGTTCAAAGGAGACTTCGTGCAAACAGGCGCTGTGCAGTCAGGAACCAGAGACTAGAGACAGTCTTTTGCAATGTTAAATCACAGTTTCATCATAACCCCAAGAAAAGTAACTTTTTCAGCAAGAAACCTGGGATAGAAAGCCCACTGACAATTCTAGTGCTTGGTTCAAGCTGGCTGCAGTCAGTACATTGCATTAAGATAGCCCAAGGAGGGATGGAACTTAGATTTCTTTGCAAACTCTTAGTATTATAATTGCCTTTGTTTCTTCCTCCTAATGTAATTAAATTCTGTGTAGGATTTGTCAGAATTTGCTTGAAGGCTTGAATTTTTGATGGGACACTAACTCATCTAAACACATGTTGTTTAACAATATAAAACAGCATGGGAACTGCAGTACAAAGCTCTTTCATTTCTGAAAATGTAGATACCTGGCAAAGATTATCTTCTGTACAGTATTTTATCCATCATATATAATATTACATAAAGCTAATTTACCTGAGACTTTAAAAATAATGATGTTTCCCTTTTAGTTAATCTGTTCAGATTTCTGAGCATTAGTTTGGTGGAAATCTTAATAGGGTTTGATTAAATATTAACAATGTATTATTACCCATACCTATGTTTTTCCAGCTAAATGTACAATGACCTGAGGGTTCAAGAATCTGAGTGTGTATATTTGAGGGAGTAAACATGTGCAAAAAGCCATTGCCTTGAATGCAGGCATGAAATTAAGATTAAATAAACAACTTCTGTCTATGGACGTGAAATCCCCACACTGATGGGGTCTGACAAGCAGGGCTTGTCACTCATAGAGGTTTCCTGAGGAAAGGCTCAAGGGACTTTGCTGCAGGATGCACACAGGGTGTGTGAGAGAGCCCATCTCTGCCACCCCATGGCCATGGAGCACCCGCAGGCACTCGCAGAGCGCCTGCTGGGGAAAGGCAGAGGAGCGTGGAAAGCCATGGGGGCTCGGGCAGAAGGCATGAGGCAGTGTAAGATCTATCAGAGAACTCTCCTCACGGGTACTGTGTCTGCACCTGAAACTCAAAGGACACTGCCACCCTGGCACTGCCACCCTGTCCTTCTGTCCCTGCATTTCCAATGGGGAATGTGACTGACAAGTTCACCAGATGAGCAGCTTGAAGGTACATTGAACAACCACAAAGCTAAGGGCATTTTCCAGATGTCCAACAGGACTGTCACATCCAGTGCACGAGCAAATGGAATGGGTCAGAGTGTCCAGACAGTCCTTCACATTACATTACAGCCTCTGGATATTATTTGCATCCAGCAGCCTCTCCTGTTTAATTCCTCCCAGTTCCAGCTCCGTGCTGCTTCTGAGCAGGAAGCAAAACAGCTCTAGAGGTGCCAGCCTTTCCACATCACATTAAAATCCTTGGCAGAGTGATGATTGCCCAAACAAAAAATTTAAATAAGTATTTATCCAATCTACAACATTCTTTTTGGCATTAAAAGAAAAGAAAAAAAAAAAAAAAGAGCATCTTCTTGTCTTATTTAAATTATAGTAAAAGTTTCAGTAACATTTTAACATAACATTTGACCAAAGATCTCTACAAAATTTCATAAACTTCACAAAACTCTTAATAAAAGTTTTAAAAAATCAGATACCTAATAAAAGTTATCTTTAAATATGTAACCAAGTACATGAACAAAATTTAGAAAAAAACATTTCCTTGATTCAGCTAAATTGTGCTCCAAATCCCAGTTCAGTGAGTCTTCTGCTGACTGTACTGGGGCTTACACCTAATCTATAGCTAGTTTCTGGTAGAGCAATGAACATTTTATTCTGCATTGACTGTTCACCTTGGTATTTGCAGAATGTGACTAAAAAGGATATTTCCACCTGAATGCTTTAGGTTTGCCAGAGGTGTAGAAATAAGTTTTGCTATCAATTTTTTAAATGAATATTATTGGCCTCCTACTGTTCATGTTTCTTGCTGCAGATTTCACTACAATCTGATGTATAAATTGTGTACTCTGGATATGTGCACAGGCATATGTATTCGTGAGAATAAATAGAAACAAACAATATGGAAAACAATGTGTTAAGTGATCTCCAGCCACCTAAAAGGTGCAATTATTTTTTGCTTGGAATAGCAAAAATTCAATTAAGTAAGTAAGTAAGTAAGAAAATTAATCTTAAGATGGCTTTGTTGGAAAACACCCCAGCGCAGAGGGCAAATGGGAGGTTAGAAACCCATAAGGAGGAATGGGTTTGTGTTAATTTCCTTCCTTCAAGTCTGTGAATATGTTTTGTGGATACCAAGTATTTCACCCACAGAATATAGAAGGGTTTAATGTTTGTTCCTCCCTCCTTCACAGTCCCACTCCAGCTGCTGGCCCAGGCAGCCATTGGAGATCTATTATCAGCTGATTCACCTTTGAGATAGGTACAAAAATTATACCTAGATAAGACAGTGTAAGGACTGTGAGGCTGTAAGGCTCATTTTATACATGAGCAGATGGAAAGTTTCATCTTGGCTATTCCAGGAAAACACACTTGAGTTACTTGTATAAACATTAACTTTACTATTCACTTTCAATGCATCTCAAATGACAGTTAAACTAGAAACTGTATTTCCAGCACCATCCACCTGACATGTCCAGGCTTATGGCTTCCAGGCACCATTGTGTTTATTGCTTAATATGCTTTCAGATACACCCTACACCTCCATCACACACGTTATGAATGGATGCTGCACCATTTGAAGGCAGAAATTAGGTCAGAGGAAAGCAGGAAAGGCCGTTGAATAAACCATGTCAGGAAATTATTTGGATAAAAACACACTGAGGAGAGGTGATGTATACCAATATACAGAATCTGCCTTTAGCTTGAAATACTGTCATATGAAACCTTCAGTCTGTATGTCACTTCAGTTTGAGCCATTAGCCATTTTTCCCAGTCACCCTGTTCTGGAGGGAACATGTCTCTAGAGACAACACTGGATGATACAGTCATTATTTATCATCATGACACCCCTCCCGGGACTGTTAACAAATGGGTCCTGGAAATCTGTCAAGACCATCAGTATATTACAAAGATGGCAGAGAGAGTCAATATATAATAATTCTTCCACAAAAAAAGTGGTTTAAACAACGTGCTATTAAAGCCTAATAGCCTATTCATCAGCAAAAAATCAGAACAATCCTTAGACTCAATGATCCCATCAATGTTTAGGTCTTCTATTATAGGCTTTCAGAGCTGATTAACTAAAATATTAATTCATATAGGTGTGCACATACACATATACACACCTCTTCATGTGCTGGAGGTGAAAACTACAGTGCACTTTTGTGCACACAAGAGAAACAAACCTGATGGGTGAAGGCTGTCAGAACAGCAGTGGTACTGCCACTGCTAATGTCCAGTTCATAGTTTTTGTTTTCTAGTAGGCAAACCATTCACCAATCCCTGGTCTCATACTGAAGTCTTTAGCAAATTTAAATGTCTCTATTCCTGATTTAATCAATTTTAGGATTTCAAAATCCTGGATTTAGCTATGCCTGCAAGATTCCATTGAATCTCTATGGTTTTTGTGTAACCCAGATCCTGCACTCACAAACCACAACAGGGACTGAAGCTGCCTGTAGGACCCTGCTCCTACACCATAGCGAAATACATTACCTGATAACATCCCTATAGTTTGAGTTTCCAAAATATACTTGAATCAGCATTTTCCTGGAAAACTCCTCATTTTTCTTCTGATTCATAATAGAATACATTTTTCTTCCATGGATACCAAATTTCAGTCAGCACTGGTAGTTTAATGCTATGACTTGGGCATCTGAGTAGTAATTTGCAAACATCTACAGATTATACAGTCTATAAAAAGAAAGATCAAGATATTAAAATTACAAAAGCCAAATGTGTCTCTTAAAAATGGTTTAGGACTTTGAATGTTGTACTACATTAATAAAACAATAAAACTTCCTTCCTGATTATTTGATATTACTTTTTAATGGAATTACGTGCGAAAGGGATAAATCATATTTTAATCCCACCAGGAAAGAGCAGTGTATCTTTCTATCCAACTACTTAGAATTCTGTTAGCATTATCTTAATTACACTTTACTTCTTGCTGCATTTGAATGACTGCTTTCCTTATACATAGCACATTTAATATTTCATTAGAAGGACATTTGATTTTAAAATTACTTAAAATTATTCGTTTTATATTTTTAATTTAATGATTAAGTTGACAAAGGAAAACACTGGTGTATTTGTAACAGGAAATGACAAAACACCCTACTACATTTTACTTATTTCTATAAAAAAGAAAAAAATTGGAAATAGTCTTTTCAGTCGAGAAAACAATAGCTAAACAGTGCTGTAAAGTTGATTTTTGTATCTACTTTAGCATTCCTCTGATACCTACATACAGATAGTTTTGTTATTTTCCTTTTGAGGATTTTTTTTAGTTAGTTCATTGACAGTGATTCTTGAGCCATTTAATTTCTCCAGGTTCTGCTGTTTCCTGTCACTGTCTGCCAAATGGGGAAGTACAGAATCTAAATCTGTTAAATAAGAAGTAATATTTCTGCCCAAGAAGAAAGCACAAAAGCCAGAAGTCCACTGAGGTGAATATTCATTTGTCTTTGAAATGAATGGTTTCATTTTGGAAGGTGCAACACCAATGCAAATCTCATTAGCTGTCCAGGGGATATTTAAAAACCCATCCACTTTATCAATGTATCAAATATAGATTCAGCACTTCAGTGTAAAGTACTAGCAAAAGTAACACACTTGTACTTCTTGCCTGGTAATTCCTATTGGGATAGACACACACACACACATATATACATACATACATATATATATATATATATACACACACATTTGGGGTGGGTTTTTTTTGTGTGTATATTACATGTATTACCTAAACCATATATTATATAAAGTATGTGAACATTATTTATCTGTTATATATTACACATTGTAGGGTATTTTATTATGTATATAATTTACTTTTTTAACTTTTTGTTCTCCAACAGGATTCACCAACACACTTAGTACATGATGTATTGCATCAACTCCAAAGAAGTTAATTTGCCATTCAAGAGGATTTTGTTTATAAAAAACTTAACATTTCCATAACTTTGCACATACTTATATGTCCAGATCTTTCTAAGTATGACTATGCTTTGCTAGTTACACAATTATTCAATATTTGCCATTTTTAATGCTTTTTTCAGAGGGACATTTGATGTTATTCAGTGAAAGTGCTCACTAATCTCAAGCTAAAGTTGCAATGCTACATGGCTAGTGGTGATGAGCAGAAATAAGGCTCATCAATCGTAAAATCAGGTCTAAACTACCCTGATACATCACTATTTAGCATTTGTGGAATATGAATGTTTTTCAGAGCAGAGCTGCAGACAGTTCCTTGCAGAGGTCTGTGCTCTGCACACCCACCGCTATCCATCAGCCGCGCAACAGAGAGGCCACTCCTGCTCTCCCACAGGAACACGAACCCCAGGAACGTGGGTGTGTTCCTTTGTAAATCTCTACAGTAGTTAGCTCAGATGGGCAGGCTTTGGTAACGAAACCAACAAAAAACCCTGCAGTGCTGCACTACAGCAATGCACCAGAGGTCATGGCCACAGCCATCTGCTGGAGTGCCGCAATAAAAGCTGCCAACCCAGATCCAAACTTTCCTGAAGATGTAATAGCAAAGAAATGGAGGCTGGATTGCTGGATATAGTTAACCAAACATACATGGAATGTTGGTGTTGAACAATTATCCAGAAGTAGTAATGCATGAGATTCCACCAACTTATGTTTCAGTTTCAGTATCACATCATCAGTAGCACAGAAACGCTCTCCAGAAGACTTTTCCAAAATAAAACAGGAATGCCAGGACCATATTTAGTGAAACTAAACTTAAGAGCATTTCATTGTCAGATGAAGGCTCCACTGATTACCCTGTAAGGTAATACTGCAAATATTTATTATTCATATAGTTCAAGAGATTAAGAAAAGAAACAAAATTAAACAAGGTGCTATTCTCATCAGCGTAAAACCCCAGAGCAGTTTGTCTATTGCATGGTCACTGCAAATATATTCTGCAGCAGCAGAGATGTTCTGCAGTGCCTTAGAGATGTAAAAACTGTGGAGAAATATCTGACACACTAACAAACCTGATCACTGAATTTGTTGTTACACTAAACTTTTACACCCTTCCAGTGAATTTTCCCTCCCTCAACTATGAAGTGATAACTCATTCAGTCCAGGCTATTTTTCAGAGCAGATATCAATTTTTTACAAAATTAAGTGTCTACAGAGAATAGATGCCACTCCTGATACACTGGTACATGTAATTCTCAAATATGGTCTTGTTCATACAACAGGAATATTGCTTTTCATATTCTGATTTGCATTAATAATGATGATTAACATACAGGTCTTGAAAATATTGCATCCTAATAATTCTCTCTGTAATGAATGAGTAAGAATATCCACATTTTCACAATAAGGAAGTCTGCTTTTAAAAAGTCACAATTTAAGAGTCTGGGAATGAATTCAGCAATTTTTTAGTTTTGAGGGCTGGGTCCAAGCCATTAAGCAATATGATATAACTGGCTTTAAATAAATTGCTACATACAAAATTCAAGTCTACTATGTGAGTGTGCTAAAAATGACACAGGGGTGCATGTCTGAGAAGTAAGATTTTCCCAGGCATATGTTAGAGACTGAATTTGGGATAGGTTTCTCAATGTACTGTTAACAACTCACTATCTAAGGATGATCATGCGGTAAATCTCAACAGTCTAAGCAGGTACAATTGTAATTCCTTCCCTAGGTAGCAGCAAAAAGTACATTTTGATGTTAAATATTGATTTTATGTATTTCAAATAACTGATGAAGACATCTCATGAAAAACAGGATCTGACAAGAAAGCACATTTGCACAACGAAAAGGAGATTATTTACATATTAGTACTCTCTAACACAATATGTATTTAAAGCCATCTCTCTGACACTGTTGAGGGACACATGCTCAGGGGTAAAGTCATGGAGCTGTCTCAGTAATAGCATATGTGCCCCTGGCACAGAGTTTACAGTTCTAGTTTTTAACCAAGATCATCTCTTCATGGTGTTTTCCTAGTCCAGAGGATAAACAGAGTACCTCACAGAGCATCTCTGTGTCTAACACACATTTCTCCAATTCTGCCTACATTCATGTTGGTTTAATGGCATCAGCTGCTGTGCCAGTGCCATCCTCTCCCATAGACTTATGGTGACCTTGCAGAGGTCTAGATTTAGGAACAATTCAAACCGACTGAAATCAGAGGCAGTCACGGGTCACAGTTTCAGAAGGATATAAAGTAATGTTGATTTACAGGGATTAAAATATTACTCTCTTTTAGAGTAGTCTTGAAATTCATAACTGTATAACCAAAACATGTTTCTTGGTAGTAGAAAAGCTTCTCCAAAAACTTTCTTTCTGCCTGGATCTTGAATTCACCACTTCATTCTTCACGTGCTGGGCCCCACGCTGCCATTGCAGAGCTGTGGACTCACCTCCTGCAGCTCTGCATCGAGGGGTACTGGGGGAAGCAGCTGATGCCCTTGCAAGGCCAGTCTGCCATTTGAGTCTGTGGAATTCCAGCTACACAGACACAAACAGGGGTTGCTCAAGATCTTTCACTAAATTAAATGTCTCATATTCAGACCTGTTACATTTTAAAATCTGAAATAGACCTCTGAGTGGGAGTATTTCATACATTCAGAATTAAAGTAATATACTGGATTTATTACACTGGAAGTCCATTTCATCTGAACAGTTCAACCAGGACAGCCCTGCTCTTTTCTGGGAGGTTGTTCTTGCATCTGGCTGCACTTAAATACTGGAGTGGAGCAGGCAGTGAAGGGCTGGGAAGCACAAACACATTTTTAACCCTCTTCTTCAGAGAGCACTTTTCAGCTCCTCAAGCATCACACCCATCTCACTAAGGAGGCTGCTGCCACTGGCACATGCTGCAGGCTAGTGGCATCGCTGATGGAGGGAAGGCAGCAGCACTCCATCACCTTGGCACATTCATTCTCCATATTAAAAAACCCTACAACCCATCCCCCACCCCCCCACACGTAATAAAAACTAGGATATCTCAGACTGCACTATAAATTATAACTACATAACTATATATATATAGCTATACATATATATTTATTTATATATACATATAAATTGCTAATAATAGTGGTGGGGTGGTGGGGGGGTTGTTTGTTTGTTAGGGTTCTTTAGGGGGTGCCTTAGATGCCAGGGGGCTTCTTTCTGTTTTTTAAATCAAGGACCCTGCACACACCTTCCCCTGGGTTTAGCTGGTCGCACCAAGGTTACTAAGTAACCTTGAGTTGTATTCAGCTTTTCTACTGTTCTTTTGAGAAGGAAATTGAATCCCTCCCATGTTTGAGAAGCCCAGCTTTCAGTTTAAATAGGATTTTTCAAGTATTAGCATATCAAACAGTATAGTTGACAGCATGCAACATAAGATTAGCACATTTTATTTTTTTCTAAGTCTTAGCTTCCTTCTGTCCTACTAATTTGCATTTTTAGTGAGAGCAAACCAAAGGCAAGCTTGGTAACTATCTGTAGGAGCAAGGCACCAGGTATATTTACACAACAGCTTAATTTGCTTTCAGGACTCAAAGCGTGGCTTTAATCTGCTTGGTCCTCCATGACCACTGCTGGCCCTCTGGAAGCCTACAAGACAACAACATTTCAGCCCTGACCCCTGGCAATATTTATCAGTGCTGAAGGGCTGGATCCAGGAATGGCACAGAGGATGTTAGAAATGTTAAAGAAGACAGAATCCTCTCCTGATCATAAATTGTTCAGGGGACATGCCAGGTCACTTAGCATGTTAAAAGGGACAGGGAAATAGCAACTCTGCCCCATTTCTGGATTGGCACCAAGTAGAAGTGGTTGTAGACATTATGAGTTTTAGAATCTACATTCTGCAGCAATATTTTGGGGTTTTAAGTCTTATTTTAACATTCTGTTGCAAATTTGATGAAAAGCTCACAAATTTAGTATCAGTGTGGAAAGTGAAATAGTTGCATTGATTGTCTCTACATGTTTAAAGACACTGAATGCAAAATTTGGTCACAGATTCATTGCAGGTATGGATCTCAATACAGATAGCCACTAACATTCCACAAATAAATGATTTGAGATAGACTTAGTAACCAAGAAATAATATATATTAGTAGGATATGAGCCTCCAAAACTCATGAAAAACATTGTAGGTCTTTACTTGCTTTTTTAGATATTACCATCTATGTAGGTAATCCTTATATCACTCCTGTGACTAGTACCAGAACAAGAGTCTTGTGGTATAATTGTCATGAGAAAAGACAGACTGAGGCAAATTACATTCATTTCTCAACCTCAACTATATTGCTAGGGCTACTAGAAGCATTACTTCCTAAAAACCTCTCAAGTATGACATATATCATTACCTTCCAGGTACCCATAACTGCAGTCAGTGAAATGTTACATTACAGTGATGCCAAAGCTCCTCAATCAAGTTCTGCTTTTCCTGCATTAGGTGATTCACTGGTTCATGAAAAAGCAGCTCCATTATGGAGCAAGGTCAGCTCCACAGTGCCCATGACAGCTCATTAAACTGCGTGGCACCTGCTACCCATCCACAGGAAAAAAACCTCAGCTCTGAGGCTTAAGAAGAAAGGATTCCTGAAGAAAAACAAGAAGAAAAAAAAAATCACAACAGAAATGTACCAGGATCTTTGCTTCATCTGACATCAAGAGATTTCTAGCAAAATTAAATGTGTGATTTGGTATTCCTTAAGTTGCCAGATAGACATCAACTTTACACTGGGAGGCAATTAGTGTCATTCATAATCAGTGTAACCAGAGCACTCGCAGGTGAACATATCCCAAAACCACATCCCAAGTATGCACTCAGTTACACAGTTATACAGAGATCTGTATGAAATTTTGAGAAGTAAAAGGAAAGCAATGTACAGACAGCCTGGGAAACTTCAACATCTCTCAGAAGTTTCTGTCAATTAGGTCTTTGAAACTAGTCTATTTCAAGATGTCAGACCTTTCAGTAGTTAGATCTCAAAATCATCTGCTTTGAGTGTTCCAGAATAACAATTTCTGGGCCTTTAATTTTGTCCAAATTCATATTTGATTGTCTATTCTCATCTGTCAGTGCATTTATTCAATTTTAATGCTCTTTATACTCTCCAGATAGGCAAAATGGTGTTTGAAATTTACCTGGTAGAATTTCACCTTCGTTCTCTCTACCTGCTTTAAATGGGAAAAAACCCCCAAAATCACAGCACAGGAGAGGAATCCAAATCATGTAGTTTGAAGTTTTTTGATCAAATCAAACTGTTCACCATTAAAGGCATATTTCTGCTGATCCAACTCTAGATGAGTAGAACAAGACAGAAGCAGATCTTCCCATCTCTTCATGCTTTTATCTAAACAAAGGAAAGTAGTGCTTAAAGGTTGTTGTTCTCCCATTTACAGTGTTCTGTACAGGGCTGGGACAATTATAAAAATGGTTATGACAACTCTGGGGTGGAAAAATGACTCTGTGAAAAAGAAAATAGCATGCATGACTGTAGTTATTTTCCCATCTAAACTCAGTTTTTAAAAATCAGCCTTTCTTAAGAGATTCACAAGCTGAAACAAAAATCCTCTACCCACAAAGGATCCCCATGTATTAATCAAACCAGAAAACTGGTGTAGCACTCATGAATATACAATAGGTTTCTCCAGGACAAACATTAAAAATATCCCACTAAGTTATTCCAAAACATCTATGTAAGGCTATTTGTAACATTTGAATATTCTGAATGTTCCAAAGTGTTGGGGGTTAGATTTGGGGTTTTTTTCTTCTCACAGATTTTTTTCCCATAAGTTTCCAAGAGGCCTTGATGACTACTTAGTCAGAACAAAAGGAGTGCTTGAGGGATATGGCAGCACAAAGCTACACCTATTGTTTCTGAGTCCCTGGGAGTGTCCCTCAGAGGGGAGAGATGATGAGCTTTGGGAAAGGCAAAAAGACAGATCTGGGGGAGGGGGAGGCACTCTTGCTCTCAGCGCCGAGGAGGACGGTCAGGCTGCCCCCCGCTGCAGGAAGAGTTCATGGCCATCACTCTGCCTCTGCCTCGTCCTGGGAAATCTACCCTCATCTCCTCGTGTACCCGGGAATCCTGAGCTGGCTTTCTCCAGCCTCTCCTTCCACCACTGCTGCTTCTTCGGAGCTTTGAGGTTCCCCTGCTACTCTGTAGCCCTGCACTGCCCAGCCCTGCCGGGACACCCCTGCTGCTCCAGCTGCCAGCACAGACCTCATCTCATCCACCAGCCCGGGACTTTCCTCCCTTCCAGTTCGGCCTCTCGGAGTCCTGCAGGGGCATCCAGATCAAACTGCTCTGGGCTTTTGTAAAAGAAAGCCCTCAAGGTTCTCGGTTCTGTTTATTATTGATGCTGTAGTTGTTGTTTTTTTGTCATTTTGTCATATATACTAGTAAAGAACTGTTATTCCTACCCCATACCTCTGTCTGAAAGCTCCTTTTTTTTTTTTTTAATTGGAATAATTTGGAGGGAGGTCCTACCCCCTTCCTAGCAGATATCTGTCTTTCAAACCAAGACACAAAATCATGTTCTTTGTTGCCTAGTTTTTAAAGATCAGCGTTTTTCACCAACAATGGCTCCTAAAAGTAACTTTGCAGATAGGTATAACTGGGTCTGTCTGGGATGCAGTTAATTTTCCTTACAGCATCCCAGCCATACAGCTCTGTGCTTTGGGTTAGTGGATAAACTGTGCTGATAACACACCAATGTTTTGGCTAATGCTGAGCAGTATTCACACAGCACCAGAGGTTTCCTTTCTCTTTGCCTCTTTCCCCTTTGTTTCCACCCAAACCTGCGGGGCTTAGGCTGAGAGGGGACGTGGCCAGGACAGATGCTCCCAGCTGACAAAAGGGGTATTCCATATTCCCAGCTCAGGGAATAAAAGCTCAGGGAAAAGAGAAAGGAAGGCTAATTAGGGTTAAGGGATTTGTCTTCCTGTTGTAAACACCTGCCTGCTGCTAGGAAATAAATTTCTTATTTTGTTTTGCTTGTACACACAGTTTTGCTTCTCGTATTAAAACGTCTTCATCTTGACCCAAGTTTTCCTGCCTTTGTCCCAGTTCTCTCCACCATCCTGCTGGGAGGGAAGAGTGTAAGAGCAATGGCTCATCCAGTGGCAGAGGCCAACTCATCACAACAGCCCAAGTTTGAACTCAGTTACTTCAGTAGTTCAGACAACACTAATTTATTCACACATGGTGTTCAGCTTTCAGATACTCAAGTTTATTACAGACTTAACACAATAAAACATAGTATAAAAAAAGTAGATTGCAAAGTCTTCACATCATGGAATGCCAAGTTACAAAAATTGAAGTCATATCCTTGAAAATACATGAAAGCTTGTGGGAAAATATGGTGAGATAGAGGGGAAACTTGTGGGAGACAGGAAAGAAGGGGAGAAAAATATTAAGTCAGTTAAGAAAAAAAGATATACGTGATCCAAGCTTTTTAAATAGAAAATTTAATATCATTCTTTGAGTCAAACAAGCCTGTCTAGAAACATATTCAGAATGAAATTAGGTCCAGATTTTGAACCTCTGAATAACAAGATCCCTTGTGCCCCTGTCAGCTTACATTAGCTTGTCCTACAAGTCATCCCAAAATACTCTTTGACTTCTAGAGAGTTTATCATGCTTTAGTGGATAGATTGTTTGCTACACAGTTACAAGAACATCTTAAGTTACAAAAATAGTTATCACTCATTAGTATTTCTATACATATCTCAAGCTATTATATGCACACTCTGTACAGTGGATGTTAACAGCAGTTAAATTTGCTTCCTTAAAACAAACAAAAGAACTAAATCACAGTCAGTCAGACCCAAAATACTCAGGCACCATAATACACTTCCATGTGTGGTACTAAACATCCCTGCCCGTGCAAAGCAATAGCAGTTTCAGTACCCAGGAAACACATGCATCCAAACTGTAGGACCCTTGTGATGGTTGGAAGAGGAGAATGTGAGGATCAGGATGCTACTCCCACTGAACAGTCTCCCACTGGACTGCAGGGCTCTCCACACAAAGGGTGCAGATCCCATGCAGACTGTTCTTCCTGGCCCACAGGCCTGCCTACCCATGGGAAAGCAGATTCACATGGCAAAAGCTGCAGGTAGTAGAACTACCCTAAACTATCCTCTGGTAATGATCAGAATTCCCAAATAAACATAAAATAGGAAGGGGACTTCTGAAGTGGAACAAACACTGGAAGTTTGCCACAGCCAAATAATTGTTCTCAACATCTTTTGGCTGGGATCTCTTCCTTCTTCCCTGGGGCGAAAGAAAAAAAAATGAGACTTTTTGGAATGACCAGGGCCATCACTAACAAACATTTTGCTGGTTGCAAGTAGTCCATTGCTTAAGTATATTGGTTGCACTTGCAATATTTATCCTTCCCTTTCAGTAGTTTAAAGCCTGGAAGCATTACTAAGGTTGTGGCATTTTGTTAGTCAGGCAAGTAAAAAATTAGTTCTTAGAGGTACCATTGCTAGTCTTGCTCATCTCTTAACAAGTGCAGTTCAGCTGATGTGAAGCTTCCTGCAGCTGCCCAACTCTGCAACAAGTCACCCATTTCAGAAGGTGCTGTCTGGGGACAGATATCTTGCTATAGATAAGAAAGGGTGAGAACAAAACCACAAACCACCACCGCTCAAAAAATGGAGGAAAAATAAAAGAAGTCTTAAATGCTGAATAAGATATAACACTACTTCTCTTTTAATGTGTTCTGAATATAGAAATTTCTCTCATGCCACTCCACGCACCATCCTTTCTATCATGAGGGCACAACACTTCAGTCAGGTCAAAGACCCTCATGGTTCCATCCAAGCACTTAAAGGTGTTTAAATGGTTCCCTTTATATACCACATGCTAAAAAGCCCAGGCATGTTTGCAATGCACTACTATGAAAAAATATATTCACTTGTAGAACTTCAAGGATAATTTGAAGCAAAGTCAATTAAAACATGTACTCAAATCTGCCAATATCAGGCTGCAAAATATAAACACTACAAGGTTGATATCAAGGTCATGCACACATCAGAAGTGCATTAAGAACTTCCAAGTTATACCACAGAGGAAACAGATACTTATGGTTTGTCTTCACATAAGATTAGAAATTAAGCAACCTTCCCCATGACATTGAGATGAGTAAAGAAATTATGAATGAACTTCTACTGGCTTTTTCCCACACCAGGAATTCAAGAATGTCAGTATTTCATCTTTTAGTAAGAGTGCTTCCCTTTGAATTTCTGCAAATAGATATTTGATGGTTAGATCTTTGATGGTTTGGATCTTGGATGGTTATTTATTCATTCTTTTATTTTTAGAGCAGTGTATTTGAAAGGTGCAATAACTTTATTCTCCAATGGCCAACATTCTTATGCAGCTAAGTGTTCCATACTTACTTGAGTTAAAATTTTGAAATTTTACAGTTATTTTAAACAGAATACATTAAACTGACTTTCAATAGTGCCATTACAGTGCAATATCTGGGCTATATTTCTTACTGTTTTAAAAAATAACTAACAGAGCTTCCATTTTAAAGTGCAACAGGTTTTGGTAAAGGAATTGCTACAAAGTATTCAAGTGAAAAGAATTCTACTAGAAAGAAACACACTGCAATATTGGTAAAAGGTATTTGATAGTGTTTGAAGACTAGAGGAAGTTACAAGTGAAATATGAATCACTTCAGAAGACACACATAAGATAAACCAGGAAAAAATTTGTAATTTTTCAAGCCAACTTTCTGGTGAGAATTGTATTTATTGATTTACAACTGAACTGAAAGGCTTGCCTTCTTTATTTTAAGATTAAGATAAAACAAATATGAAAAATGAAAGGTCTGGTACTTGGATGTTTCCAAGCTCGGTCACATAAAGCAAGTACAAGCTAAATATTCACATAGCTGCTTACCTGCTTATCTGATGACGTTACATTAAAATCAGTAGATAAATTGAAATACTTGCTTTACTTGGTTAATAATATGCTGACAGTTATGCAAGGGAATGCTACCATTTGGAATCTTAAACCTTCTATTCTCTTGCTACTGGCTTAATTTGAGAATTCAGTGGATCTTTAACCCACAGTTTGTTTCTAGAGAGGAGAACTCTTCATAATTCAGTAAATCTATCACAAATTAATGTTTAGATATCCTAGATGAAAAAAACTGAGTTTTATCTTCTCCCTTCTGACACCTACATGGAAAGAATAACTCCACTCAACTTTTTAATTTAAATCAGCAAATTCTAAGCACTTCATGCAAAGTTAGGAACAACAGATTTATCTATTGATTTTGCTCAGCATGTCCACCAAAATCAAAAGCCAGTTTGAGCATCAACATTGCATAAAGTGTAACTTCCCCCTGCCATGCTTGTTCAAAAGCAGCATTCACTACTGTCACAAATTAAGTTAATCACTGTGCCATTCCAGTTATTTTAGATTACTTTTCATCCTTGGAAGTAAAACTTGTTTTAAATTAATGTAACTATCTGCCTACAGCTGTTTTCTTCTTTTTCTATTTCAAAAAACCACAAACAACAACCCCCAAACAAAAACAACACTCTAGTGTGTAAATATTTAAGCCTAGAAGAAAAGAGCCTGTGTCACTTGCAGGCAGACTTCAGTTCTGATATGATTTAAACGAGAATTCTCTCTCTACTCTCCATTATTAGCATATCTTTCTACAACAGGTATCAGGAGTTCACCTCTCTGCTTCTAGCTAGCTCCCCACTCTCCTGGTCTTTAGTTATCACCTGTATCTTTTCAGGCTATCAGACAAGCTTACAAATGCATTTTAGCAGCTACAGGACTGAACCTCATTTTCACTCCAGAGAGGTGAGTTAGTTGTGAAGTAGTTTCCCTCATGACTGTGAGCTGTAATAAAGAATGTTTACTTTTAAGGGCCAAAAAATCAAGAATAATCTTCTGAATATAACTACAATAAGTCATCTCAATTGACTACTCCAGTTATAGAAGTTCTCTAAAGGCGAAAGATGAAGTCTTCATCTTATCAACAACCACATGAAACCGACAGTTGAGGTTCCAAAAGTTTTCATAGACTCTCAAAGTGCTCATAGCAACTCCAATAGGGTAGGGTGGGGGGGATTATTATGGTTACTTAATGTCTTTCAAATCAGTCTTTCATCACCCACATTTTTCCCCATCCACCCCCTTAGGTCCATCTACGAGAGACCAGCAAAGAAAAGACTAATGTAGACATGTATCTTCGCTGAAGTACTGGAGCATCAGAGATTGTTAGTGGCAAGTTACTCAGAAGCCTTTTTCTATTGAGTTTATTGCCATGTCATTTTGTGTAGCTTATTTCCAGGAGATAGGAAGCATAAAACCAGTAACAGCTATTTTAAAAAATACATTATTCATTACAATGCAAAAGTCTCAATAGTACCTTCTTACAGCTGCATCTCACCCAATTCAGAAATAAAACCCTGATCTAGCTAATTAAAAAGCTTACTCTCAGAACAGTCAGCCTTCAGGAGCCAAACAACTTTGGACTCGAAGTTTATAATCACCACGATTGACAATTACCCCAGAAATTCGCATGTGCAAACTGTGCTACAGAAACTGTTTCATGCTGTCAGTCAGTAATCTCACAATTGCATAAGCATTTACTCCTACAGAAAGAATTGCTTTATCTTCCCTTACATAACTTTGCTGTGACCACTGAGTGCTCTGGAGGTACAGATAACTACTGCATTTGCTTACTGAGCCTGCGCAGGCAATAAACACAACCCAGCATACTAACACTTAAACGTTGCTTAGCTACATAGTATATTAAAACAGTAAAAAATCACAAAAATTTACACCAAGCTCTCCAAACCCATGCTCAAAGTTTCCCACCTAGTTCCAACCGCACAATCTTGATTTTAATACCTGTTCTAAAAAGCTTACTCAAAAACAGACTGGTAAAGTCTTGCTCATTTTCTAGAGTATTTTTGTGTTTTTCCTTTGTCAGTAATTGCTGTGGGGGTTGTTTCTTGTTTAGTTTTAAACCCAGCATTAAATCCAACAATATATATTCTCCTTATAGCAACCCAGAGGTAGCAAGAGGGAATATGAGTGAAAATAAGCCAGATTCTAGAAACTGCACATTCAGCTATAGTGTCATCCTAAAGAGCTTTCCTGGCTTTCATAGACTGCATGTCACCCCTAGTCATGTTTAGCAAATAAAGTGTAGAATCTCAAAATAAAGGACTATTGCCACTGGGTTACTAATAAGGAGTTTCATATCCAGACACCTCAAAGTAATCTTGTTATTTAAGTAGTAAGACTGCATTTTCAATTGTCAAATGTCAAGAACTGAAGTATAAACTTAAAATTTATGAGTATTATTTTTTTAAAATGCTCATTAGTGACACACTTCACCTAAACACAGACATACACAGTTATTCTAAGTTGATGTACCACACTGCAAGGAAAAGTCTCAGTTCTGTTCAAGAATCTGATATTCACCCTCTCCCCCCCACCACACAACTTGACAGAAGTGCTTACAGTAACAGAAAGCAAACAGAAGGGGAAACACAACATTTAACAAGTGCACCTATTTACAATTTGCACCTTTCCCTCCTTGCATCTAAAGTGTACAGATCTCCACGTTTGCTATGCTGTACATCGCATGTACTCTCCCCTCCACGTGACACCAGCTCTATGCAAAGGATCTCTGCAAGCACCAACAGCAGTCATTCCACACCAGCCATCAGGTGCTTTTACTGTGGAGGCTGAAGGACATTTAAATACTCTGACTGGCCCAGCTGGTAGGTCGTGTTTCCTCCACAGTCCACATACTGGTATCTCTCCTGGGATATTTGCTCAGGGTGGCCTAAGTACGAGGTTGTCACTGTCACTCTTAAAAAGACAGAAGAGAAGAGATTTTGAGTTTCCTATTCTAGAAATCACTGTGCTTATATTACTAGGGTTATTAAGGAAAAAGTTTTAGAACAAAGTATGTTTTAAGTAAATTTAAGAACATTACTGATTTACCACTTTAGATTTTCTCCATGAGAGACATCTGGTTCCTTTTCTTAAAGATGCTAAAGCTGAGTTTTACTTGTAATATCTACCACTACAAATAATATTTTTCGTTTGTCACGAGAAAGCAAATGATTAAACAAGCTACAAGCCATGCTATATCTTGTCTAAAGACACGCCCCTGTCTCTTACCAAGGAAAGACCCCACCATGCTGAAATTTATGCAATGTCACAAAAGCAGACTCTGACAGAGTACTAAAGCCAGGAACTCCTTCAAGATCAAAGATCTCAGCAAGTTTTGAACAGTGGCTGATATACAAAGTAACTTTAAAGGTTTTGAGACATCAGTAGCCCCACAGATACAGCCCAGCTGCAGAGCAGAGGCAGTAACAAGGATTCTCAATCCAGTCTGCACCACCAGAACCTGTCAAAACACATAGTTCACTTTCTGTAACTATAAAGCTACTACACTAGATAGCAAGTTGACTTCATTTTATCTATGTTGCAAAGACACCAGGATGATTTGAGTATTTGAGTATGTAATACTATTTGAGTATTATTTTAATAATAATAATTATTAAATAATCATTCTTCTGAAGTTGTTTCTCACACATAGGAAGAATACCATACTTACTGCATCATCACTACTATGTTATGTACTTTGATAGATGGTAAAGTACAGAAGTCACTGCAAAAAAGGGAGAACAACTGTTAGATTCACATCAAACTTTTCCAGGGTAGTTATCTAAAAAGCAAGACTTCTGACTTCAGCTGGAAATTCTGCTGTCTGTATAGAGGTGCTGGTGTAATGGTAACAGAATCATTTACCAGTGACTGTATGCTCCCCTTTTTTGCATTCATAGTCTTACTTTCACATGTGTTTGCTGTACTGTCTTCATATGTGTTTCCTTTCGTGTAATGTTTGCCAACAGAAGTGTCCTCAGATAGTGTTCATTCCATCTTCCAGAAGCTAACCAAGGTTAACCTGAGTCACTACATTTAAAGCCTGTCAGTATCACTTTGTCACCTTTTTTTTGCACTCACCCACTTCTGTATTATGCAAAGTAACCTTTAACCAACATACAGAGATTCCAAAGTCAAGGTTATTGTTCTTTTGCAAGATAACCTTTTCAGACTTCCATTTTCTGACACAGGCCTACATACCAGTCATAAAGAGCACCATGTAAGTGCATACTTTTAACCCCTGCTTCTTAAATCATTGCTGTTGGTCACAATTTTATCAGCTCTAGAATGAAAAGCATGTGATCATTGCAGTAAGATTACTTGGCAACCACCTACAATATCTGCATGCCTTTGTCATTCCTTCCCCTTGCACCAACAAAAATAAGATATAAGGAGTCAGTAAACTCAGCTCATTCAAACTGTAAGAAAATACAGCATTATCATGAGTTTTACAAAGGCTATGAAGCTTATTTATTCCTCATGCATCCAAAGAGTGAGCAGATTCACAAGATTCAGTGTTCACATAAAGCTAACTTACATACTCTTAAAAGGCAACAGAGGTTCAACATTTTCTGTTGATTTGAAATTTGTGCCTCTCTTGGCATTTCACACCTATTTCATTTTATTGCAACACTTCAAACCATAAGGTTTTCTTCCACCCCAAAGGGACTGGCATCCACCAGAACTGCACAGACCTGAAGTCTCAATAGTTAAAATTAACTCTTTCTGTTAATCTGGATTTCAGTGTAAGGGAACTAAAATTGGGGGTTGTGAACAAGATATAATGAGGTAATAGTCTGTTGGACAAATGAACTTTCAGAAGCTGTGAATAAAACCACTGAAAGGGCAGGCTGTAAACATTGCTTACCATTGTATAACGTGTGAAGAAAAGTCTAATTTGCATACCACTAAATACACATTTCCTTCTACTGTAGAGAAAGTTGTGGGAAAGTTACTAGAGAATTTGTCAGGGGAACACACCTGCACTTTCACCCCCATAGCAGCAGGCCTAACTAGTGCTGAGGCCTGAAATACTGTAACAGAGATACCATTTAAAGGGTTTACAGCCAGCTACAGCAAACTACTATATGAATGAAGCAATTGTGGATTACCTGTCTTGCAGTACTTAAAGAAAATGCCCCAACAACTTTTCAAACAGATTCCTGCTAACTTTGAAAAAAGTTCTTTTTAACACCACTGCAACTTTTAATAAGATCCATGTGATATTTACAAGTGAGTATACTTACTACATGTAGCTCATTTCATCTTGTATGACTGTGGGCACCATATAATCAATCTAAAAAACACAATGAAAAAGAGATGAAGACACAAATAAGTAGATTTATACATGAAGATTAACACCTGTTTGATTTTGAGAGTCTAAGCTACTTACCTGTTTCATATCCAGTGGACCAATGTTGGTGATGTTGTTTAACCGTGCTTTGCCAATAACTGTTTTTGAAAACTGGACTTGGGCTGTGATATTTGCTACTTCAACAGAGTAATAGTTGTTATTTGTTATATTGAGTGTGTTCTGAAAAAACAAACACAAAACAGTAACAGCTATCCATTCTGTGTATCTTGATGAGCAACAGTAATATCAGAAATTCTGCACATAAATTTTCTTGCCTGCAAGGATTGCAGAGAGGAGCGGGGACACAGACCATCACTTGACTCCTTTCTGAGTTTGTTTAGTGAATATATTGAGTAACACAAACTTCTGCACAACTTTCTTGGTAACAACTGTCCACTTCAAACACTGCATTTCTTCCTATCAACAATTACTCCTTCCAGGAAATTCAGCTATCAAAGGACCTCTTTCTCCCACAGCAGCTTTGCTTTACTTAAAATCAAGAACTCTACCAAAAGTCTTTAGGCAATCCTGTATCAATGTCATTACAAAGAAATCAAGAACTATGTGGGAAAAGCTCCTTTAAGTTTTCATGTGGATAAGAAAGTATTTTTCCTCAACACCAATTTTGACAGAGGCATAATACCAGGGCAGTAGCAAATAGCATTCCTACATACACACACTACATTTCAGACATATTCCAAAAGTAACACCGAGAACTCCAAAGTTACTATTCCCTTGAAAAGAGAAGACCAAGTGCCAGTTTGCACTACACCTCTATCAGCTATAGCTACAGCAACCAGCCATAACAGGCTCAGTTACATTTTTCAAACTGGTCACTTATTCTAGTTCTTAAGGCACCAGCTAAGCTTTTCAGCCACACCAGAGTTTCTATGTACATTAAACTCTTAAAGCAGAATCTCCTGTTGCATTTATGCATTACAAACACCCAAACAGTATAAAGTATTATTTATATGAAATAATATAATGATTGTTATTCATAATAAAATCTTACTTACTGTAATATTTAGATAGATTATCCGCCTCTCCTGTTCGTAAGTGACATATACGGACTTCACACCAATGTACTGAACGTCAATCGAGCGAGGAAACAAGAAAAACACAGCCAGCCCAGAAAGCAGTAAACACACAGTTACAGAAGCAGTCACATAGAGCTTTCTGGAGGAAAAAAATGCACATATCAGAGTCAAAGCACATTAAAAATGGTGACATGCTATTTTCTTTTAAGTGATAATGAGCAGGACTAGTCACACAACTAATTCAGTCTATTTCCAGCTTCCATTAGCTTCTAAAAAGGGAAAAACCCCTATGCTGCACTTCCCATCTACCTCTGAAACAGCTGTTACTCTTGCACATACATCAAAAATCACATTTCAAACCATGTGGTTATCCCAACATTTGTAACTTTCAAAGGAGAATGAAAAGGTAAATATTGATGTGCTTTGAAACAAATCCACTTCCTCTTAATATTTATTTATAGCACAGCTTCCATCATTGTGGAAGCCTCACAAAAACCACACCCAGAACACAAAATAGAGCTCTTATGACAGAGAATCCTGACTTCCAGAGAAAGTGTTCGGACTTAGCTAAGGAGCAGGAAGTTCACAGTCAAGCTAATACAAAAGGATATGTTTGTGTGGGCGTTGCTTTGTGTGTGTGTCTGTGTGTGCGTGCATAGGAGGGTGGAGTGGTAGTAGTGGTGTGAGAGATAATAAAAACTTTCCACAAATAAAAAGATCTGCTTCAGCTCCAATTTTGTCCAGATTTGAACACTAGAATAATGTTTCTTATTTGTACTACCATTACATCAGATATATTATCCAGAATAGTATTATGTGAAGCTAATATATTTCTTCTTCCTGGCACTCATTTCTGTGTACTACAAAAGTATCAAAACATTAAAAAAAAAGAAGTAAAACCCAAAACATGTCAGAACAAGAAGCCCTGAGCATTCTAGTGAACCCTCTAAGTAGATCCTAGAAAAAATATTTAATATGCTGTATCATAAGTTGTTGATTTTTCTAGCTGCAAAAATCAGAATGTTACAAATTAATTTTAGGTGACTTATTTTGTAGTAGTGGCTCCAAGACACTCCTGATTAACTCAAACTCTAACAGTGAAGATGTGTCTGCTTATATCAATTAGGATGCTACAGAGATTGGGCCATAACCACATCATTACCGTAAACATGTGCATGGATAGGTCATACAGGATCCCTTAGCTGTGTACCTAGCTAAGATGTACTGTGATGGATGTATGAACACCTGTTAATAAACAACTCTCCAAGAGTTAGAGGTTAAGGCTGCTCTTCCTGTAACGAATGTAAGAAAGCATTCCAGTGATTTTTGTTTGCTTTTTCTTATTGCTAGCTCTTTTGAACTGTTGAATTTTAACTAGGAGAGAATAATTAACTGTAGATTCAGGTATCACAAACAGCTATTGACTTACGTTCTTCTTGGCCTCAGTCTCTGATCACTGTATGGAATTAAGGCTACCAGCTGATTTTCCTGCCCTGGAAACAAAAACACCCTTTCAGAATTTAAACAAAGAATAAGCGTTGTCGCAACTCTTTTAAACAAAGAGTACAAGTTACAAATTAGTGGCATCAAAGAATAACACTAAAGATAAACATTTAAATTCCAGATAAGGAGCCAGGTCGAATGCTACTGTAGCTGATGTCACTTTCTGAAATAGAGCATGGCTTATGCAACATCCAGCTGAAAAAACACCAAGTCCAAAACAGCAATAAATTCTGCCTCTGTGCTGCACACATGACAGGAGGCAGCATTGCCTCTGGCACCACTTCCTGGACAAAAAGAGATGTAGAACAGCTCTGAGCTCTCTATGCCAGACCCTACTAACTCATGGGACAAAACATTCAGAAGCTTGGGCAGTAAGAACTGGTCCAGAAGGTATTCTGCATGTACTCTTCTGAAAAGCAGGGGTCAGGTTTGGTTAAAAAACCCCAACAAACAACAAGCCCAAACTGAAACAACCAAAGTTGTCAATACATGTGACCTGGGCAACACAAGCTATGCATTCACTGCATAATGGAAATCAGGAGTATATAAAACCATATTTATCATCGTGCTGCTGAGCTGCGGCCACCTGAAGTCAAAATAAGCATCTATTGGAATTTCTCCATGAAAGTTATGTCACTAGACAACATTTTTTTAACAGGGTATCTTAACAGCAGAAGAGCACATGCACAGATGAGTAGTTGAAAATACACCTGCTGCATCTGCCAGTAGAGCTTTTGCTATTTGTTGTGGAACTGTAAGAGAACAGAGGCCTCAGGGCCAAGTCAGATCTGCAATTTTTATGCCAAATGCAGAATTTGATCACTGAGTTAATCAAGCACTTGGCAATGATTCCATGCTGAATCACTAAGCCAAGCAAAACACGCTAACCAAGCATATAGTAGCATGCAAAACATCAACCTTCTAAAAAGCCTGTACCAATTTAAAACACATTTTCATCTCTACTTCAATGAAGCATCTTCAGCCTTTGAAAAAAATAACCCAGTCCTGATTTCATACATCATACTAAAAAACTAAAGCTGTCCAAGTAACAAAACATAATTTCATGGATTTATTATAGTTTAGCCATCATATCATGTATTAATTATAGTCTTACTAGTCATGCTGTCATTCTTAATTTTTCCCCTCTCCCCTCAAATGACCTCCAAATGTGGAAAAAGCTATTTCTGCATTTTGAGTAAAACATGCTATTAACAAGCACTTCAAATTAACAGCACAAACTTCTTTACCCTTTCTGGCTAAGGTAATTTTTACTTTCATAGCTTTTCCAGGTGTCAAGTTTGCTGAATTCAGAGGTACTCCAAGAACACATTGTAGTAGAAAGTTTAACAGCTAAAAACACAAATCTCCTATGGCACTTGCAACCACTGAAATACGAGATGCAAGTGTTTGGGAACTGTATCATAACCCAATCTCACTGAAACACTTCCAGAAGGGCAAAATGGCACAGACATCACTCAAGTTTCCTGAGCTGCTGGTCAAAATCAGTTCCAAGAGCTTTTACACCAAATAATCTATTTTGGATAAGAGGTCTGCCAAAAGCAAACTCAAGTATGAAACCATCTCATCAGTTCATCCCCAGTCAAAGGGAAAATCTCACAGCTGAAGCAAAAGGCTATGCCTTGGCCCACTGCATTTGTCACTCTCCTGCCTGGTTTCAGATATCCCACACTCTCCTTTCACAGGTCTCTTCATAAATATTTAGGTAGCTTATCATTTAGAACAGAAGCACAACAAAGCAGCATGTTTTACCAAGAGGAAAAGCAAAGGATGAGGGTAAAGCAAACAAAACAGGTAAGGAGACTAATGCTGTGTAGCCAACTCCTTCCTGAGGCAGCCAAAGAACCTATACATTTTTAATTCCAAGCTGGAGTTATCCACCTAGCAAGCAAGAGTGGGACAAAAGGAGGATAAAGGAAAACAAGGGGCATTGGCAGCAGTGAGGGCAAAAAAAATCACTATAAATCAGGGAAGAGGGGTTGCAGCCCAGGTCAACTTTTCCATCTCTGTATTTGCAGCCATTTTTGCAGTTATGTATGGATTCAAATAGTTTAAAATAGGTAGTCAAAAAAAGATGCAATAAAATGTCACGAAACTAGAGGTTTACTAATCTAACTTGCAAGAGCTAAGGTTATGTGTGGATTCAAAGCTGAGGAGGAAGAAACAGTTGCACAGTACTGACTAGAGGAGATCCAAGTTGTAACAGTCAAGGTGTAACAGCTGACCCAATTTGTTACACTCATCAAGTGTAACAAAATGCTCAGTGCTAAAAAAAGTCAAAAAGATGAGAAAACTTCATCTTGACTTGAAAAGCTATTTGTTATGAATTATTACAACTACCTATGGTTATGATGTAAATGTATAGGTTAAAAAAAAAAATAAAATAATAAACACAGAAACTTACCCCGTGGAATTCTTCCTGTTCCCTGGCAGGTTGGGCAGGTGACACTGTCTCTCCCTGTAAATTCCACATAGGGAAACTGCGACACATCTCCACATCTGCTGTCTTCATTGTGCACTTCCGAGTGAACTAAGCCATTCCTCACGTTATCAGACACTGAGCTTCCATCATAGCCATCTTCCTTGCACGTATGCATAGGCAGGTGAGAAAGTGACTTTCCCATGTCTGAAAAAAAGTCAGAAGAAAGTTTTCAGGAAGAATGGTTCAAACATGGCTTGCATTTATTCCTCTGCACCAGGTAACTGATAGTGTGTGGCCACAGTCTGACAAGACTCCAGTTCTCCTCTGTTCAGATCCCTTAAGACCTATAAAGCACTGAGGCTTTTGTCAAGAGGGAGTCAATCCCAAACTGTGAAGAACCTGAATTAACTGGGAGTTTTATTCAGATTCTCCAGTATGCAAAAGTTGAAAGGGGATCGATGAGAGACTTTAAAGTTAGACTAGTACAACTGCTGGCTAAAGTTGCAACAGCTTTTCAAAGGATTGTTGCTGTACAGGCTTTAACACAACACACTAATCATTGTATTAAAAAAAAAAAATCAAGGCTGGGCCATAGAAAGCAATTTTGAGTAAATTCTACACACTACAGACCCAATTTTAGTAAATTTTTTAGCCTGGACTTGTTTCGAGAACATAGGATTGGCTATTAGTTTCCAAGTTAGAAATATAAATCGCCTGGTACTTAAACTGATGATTCCCTTTAATTCAAAAGAGGATTAATTCCTATGGAAGTCAAGTAAAAAATGGGAGTTACTTATCAGCTGCCAATATATAGCATTTACAAAGATTTGTTCAAAAAAGAGTTTTACTCACAAAAGCATTTGTGTTAACTATGTGTATTTTTATTTTTTCTCATTACTGTAGCCTTTCAGCCATGACACTGAAAATACCTTGAAACACAGAACATTTGAAACTAAAGTCTGTAAAAAAGTGCAGTAAGCAGACACTTCTCCAGTTTGCAACATGTGGGAAACAACCTCCAAGATAAAAACAAATAAACCTCTACAGCAATGGCAGTCCAGCTTAACCACATAACCCATTTTAGTTACTTAACACAGAGCCAGCAGTCACTCAGTTCATCAGTGTTTTGAGGAACTGCATGATTTTAAAAGTATATGCAAAACTGCACTTTTTGTTTGTTTGTTATGTTTTGTTTTTTTCCAGTAAGAGGTATTTTTAGAGTGGCAGCTAAGAAAAAGGAAGCCCTAAGAGGAAGATTAAAGAGGAAAATAAGTCAGAATATTTTAAACCAACTACTCAAGCAAGAACAGATATAGGTCAAATATAGTGATGGCAATGCAATCACAACATTAATTTATTACATTGCCACAAAGGCTAGGTGAATGTGGGAAAAAGAAAGTAAGAACCAATGCCAACTAGTCCCGGTTACTGTCCCAGCAAATATGCAGGATTATTTTTTGAACTTATGTCATTAACCTCTTACAAGCAGGAAAGCTATTTACCCTTCTGCTGCTACAGCACTTTTTAAACATTATAAGTTTGGGAGCCATTCAATAATGGAAACTGTTGAACTGAAAATTAAAACTACTGAGCTATTAGAAAAAACAACCTGAAAAAGCTGCTTACACTGTTGACAATTATTTCATATGAGGTTTTTGTTTACTTTTCGCCTTGCAGCTGACCTACAGCCTTCGAGCTATGGAACCTGAGTTTTGCAGCTTAGGCAATAGCTGGCACAATTATAGATCTCAAAGCTCAGGGATCGTGCTGTTCTGCCATCACTTCATCCAACTGACTACATCCAACACCCACTGAGAACTGAGTGCATCTTCTAGTTTTAGCCTTTTCCAGAAGGGAAAGTTCACACACTCCCTGATCACACTGTGACATGAACCAAAGTGCAGCAGCCAAGGATGACTGAGAACTTCTTTCAGGAGCACATCTTTTATTTGAATTAAAGTACTAATGCAGCTACACCCTTCAATGCCAACTGTACCTGAGCTTCAATAACTGAATTCAATGGTGCCAGAGACCAGGGAGAAACGTCTCAGTTCACCAACAGGAAAACACAGAACCACCTTCAAGCAAAATTGGATTCACCAACATGCTTTTTCCTCTTGCCACGCCTGAACCTTATTCCAGCTGACCACAAATCAAGAACTTCAAGTAAAAAATGGGAGTTATTTAAACATAGTGTTGCCAATATATAGCATTTATAAAGACTTGCTTAAAAAAGAGTATTACTCACAAAAGCATTATTGTTAACTATGTGTATTTTCATTTTTCCTCATTACTGTAGCTTTTCAGCCATGACACTGAAAATACTTTGAAACAGAACATTTGAAACTAAAGTCTGTAAAAGAGTGCAGTAAGCACTTTTATACAGCACTTACAGGCTAAACAGTAGTAACTCTGACAATATAACATGTATGTCACAGCTTCTCTACTGTCACCAAAGTCAGCAGTCCTGCTTCATGAACAGCTCTGCTTTGGTCCAGTCTCTCTTGCAACTGATGTTACATTCCATTCCCCTTGGACTTATCTGGGGTTTCTGTGAATTCACAGTTTGTTAAAATGAGTTTGGTAAATTCAAAATGTTGTGACAAGTGGTTTTTGTTTACTACTGCACCCTTCAACTTGCTGTGCACTGCAGCACAAGGGTACATGGACAAACCCAACCAGCGTCACAAGACAGACTGAACCACATCCTGAGCCCCACGCAACACTAGGGGAGAAAACCCCTTTGTTTATAAACTCAGTGAAACTTCATAGAGTCAAACGAGATGTTTATACTCCTCCAGCAAGTTAGGCTGGTGTTCTTACCCTTCATATGTAAACATATAAACTTGAGATTACAAACCTACTTCTTTTTCAGCACAACAAAACATTCCGAATCGCAACAGCCGTCTGCCCCATCGGCTGTGCCTGAACCGCGAACATGACAAGCTCCTCCGAAGCAGAGGACACAGGGTAAGGAGTGACTTAGCAGCCACAGCCTTGCCCAGCTCGGGGGCCACGACCAGCGCTGCCTTTCGCGGCCCCTTTACAGACCCACGTCTCGGACACTGCCTGGGCGGCAGGGCGGGCGCTGCCAAAACAAAGGAGTCAAAAATCCTGCGGTTTAGGGATTTTCTCGTCCATCAGCGCCAGCTGCCCTCGCAAACATGGCGAAGTTTCCAGCCGGCAGGCTTGGACCAAGGCCCGGCGAGCTCGGCTGCTGCTGGGCTGCCCGGCCGGCCCCGGTGCCCGCTCGGCCCGGGGTGGTCTTGGCGCGGGAGGGACCCCGGGGCAGAGCCGGGCAGGGAAGGGCCAGGCCGGGCCAGAACAGGCCGGGCCAGAACAGGCCAGCCCAGCCCCCCCGTCCCGCCGCGGGCCGGCCCAGGCCCCGCCGAGGCCCAGGGGCGGCGCGGCGACCCCCGCCCGGCCGCAGCTCGCCCAGCGCCCCGCAGCCCCCGCCCGCTGCGGGAGCGCCCCTCCGTCCCCACCTGCGGCGCGGGCTCCGCGGGCCGGGCCGGGCACGGCACAGGGGCAGAACCGCAGCCTCCCGGAGCGACGCAGCTGCCGGCGCTGGACCCGGATCGGGCGTGTGCGCAGCCGCGGGGCGGGGCCGCGCCCAGCCCGCCCGGCCGCGGGCGGAGCCGGCTGCGCGCTGCTCTCCGGGGCCCCGCGCTGCTTTCCTGGGCCCGCGCTGCTTTCCTGGGCCCGCGCTGCTCTCCGGGCCCCGCGCTGCTCTCCTGGCCCCGCGCTGCTCTCCTGGCCCCGCGCTGCTTTCCTGGCCCCGCGCTGCTTTCCTGGCCCCGCGCTGCTCTCCGGGCCCCGCGCTGCTCTCCGGGCCCCGCGCTGCTCTCCGGGGCCCGCGCTGCTTTCCTGGCCCCGCGCCGGGCCAGAGCCGGGGCGGGCCGAGGCTGGGGAGCGGCGGTGAACCGCTGTCCCGAGGGTGCGGGCCCATCCCGTGTCCGAGAGGGGAATCAAGGGTAGGGAAAGGGGAATAGGGAGTCGCGCAGCCCCGCTTTGTGGCAGTTGGGACTAAAGGCGACAGAGCTCCACCCGGAGTTTCTCTGTCCTATTAACAGAATCATCTAGGTTGGAAAAGATCTCTAAGATCGTCGAGTCCAACCTATGACCAAACCACCGTGGCGCCAAGGGCCACGTCCAGGCCTTCCTTAAACACCTTCAGGGACAGCGACTCCACCACCCCCCAGGGCCGTCCATTCCAATGTCCAATCGCCAGTCCTGTGAAGAAATGCTTCCTAATGTCCACCCTAACCCCCTCTGCTGCAGGTTAAGCCCGTGTCCTCGCATCCTATTGCGAGTTTGCCGTGCTGCCCGCAGTTATGAGCGCCGTCTCCTTCTGTCCTCAGCTGCGTGGTACCTTGTGAGGCACCATCGCTATTTTCTGTGTCCTCTTCAGTAGCTCTGGTGGAGTTCCTCGCCCCCCTGTGCTCCGGGAGAAAGGAGATCCTTATGAGGGCAAAGCGGTGGCAGGTCAGCAAGAAGAGGTGTCAGGAAGGAGTGCAGTGGTTTTTCATCACTTGAGGCACATTATACAATGTTACTTGTACAGGGGATGCTTATCCAGGGCGTGGGCCTGAGATGTTCTCCCAACGATTTGCCAGACAAGATAAAGTGCGTTGGAAGTGAGTAAATGGTGATGGATTCTCTTCATGGGTCTGCCTCTTGGTCCCAAAAACCATTACCTGCTGTCTTTGGAAATGCTCCAGGCAGCTCTGTGGGAATGTGTAAGGGATGAGATCCGTGCAGGTGGAGACACAGCTCAGAAGGAAAGCAGGAAGAAGTTCTGCCTGGTTTGGGAACCTTGACCCAGCTGCAGGAATGAATCAGGCTGGGGGTAATTGTGTGATTCACACCGTGTATTGCAGTGCAAGGACAAGCACAGGGTCAGGGGTCAAGGGAGAGAATGAGGAAGACAGGTTCTTATGACTGTTCGGGGGGATCACGAGGCTGGGGCAGGGTGCCAGGCTGCTCCAGAGGCTGGCAGGAGACAGGCTGCCTCCAGCAGCTGCCCAGAGCAGGTGCAGCTCTGAGGCCATCTGCAGCAGAGCCATGCCTGCAGTGTGTACAGCACCTGGCAGTGCTGTGATATGAGCAGCACAGAAAAGAACTTTTTCCCAACCAAGCATGTACTTAGAGAAAAAAGATTTTAATTTATCGTTAACCAGGCCAATGCCAGCCCATTTATTCTTTTTATTCTTGGAACCTCTTGGTGTTTTCTGGGAGTTTAAGAAGTCTTGGCTTGCAGTAGTCTCTAGCTTTCATTATCCAGTTCAAGCAATGGTGAGTCTTGCATCACAGCTGGCTTGACCCTACTTACCTAGCCAGGCATGATCAAGCTCCTGGCAGTATTGGTAAAAGCTGACATGTTCCATGTCTTGGTAGATCTCCACCTGAATCTTTGGCCCATCACTCTTCAAGGTTCCTGAGGTACCCATATAAAGCTCTTTGTACAGCAAGATTGACCATGGTATTTTGTGAGTTCTTAACTACGAAACGGTATGTGTCAGATACCTTGAACAGGTGCCTGGCATGCTCAGGATCAATACAGAGTTTGTATCTCACTTTAAAACATCAGCAAATCCCAAATTTGGAAGGCTCAGGTCTAACTAGTAATTTCACTGGCTATTAGCTTTTGGGTCTTGCTCAGCTTTGCATTGATCCAGGGAGCACAAAATGCACTGTGAAAAATACGCATAGCTTTCAGCTGTACAAACAGAAAGTAAGAACACCAAGTCTTTGTCTTTTGCATTGTTTTAAATAATAGCAGCAGCCAGTCATTGACCTGAATCATCACACAACAGGAGATATGCCAGGAAAGGTCGAGAAAAGAGGTTTTTCGAGTAGCTTTGGGAGATCTCACTGAATTCTGGCAATTAAATTCTCTCAATACAATTTTTTTCAAGAGAAATATTGCTAGTAAATTGTAATTAGCATGGAGATTTTTATCAGATTGGAATTTTGCACCTTAAACTGCAGCAGATTTTATCCAATACTTCCAGCCCTCAAAGTAACTTATAAGGCCCTATGCAGGCAAGAATATTATGAGTGCTGGACAGAGTTCTTTCCCCTGCCATGAGAGAAACAACAGTTGAAATCAGTAAGGGCTTTAGTGATACTTCTCCATTACTGTAGTAAATAGACAAGTTTCTGGTTAAAGACTTACTACTTGGCAGAGCCCTTCCTCCCTAGCTTTGACACAAACAGAATGGTTTGGGGTTTTTATCTCTTTACAGCTGTCATGATGAAAGGGAACATATCTCTGACTATCTGTTTGCTTTGTGTTATTTTCACTTTGTAACTACATGTTAAAGATAGCACTGTAGAAAGAGAAATGGAAACACTGTAAGGATCAAGCTCAGCCATAAACCCTCAAGGTCACCTTAATTTGGTATTGGTCACCTTTATTTGGTATAAGGTAAAACAATTCAAGGAAAAAAGAATGAATAACAATATAAACGTAAAATGTCACACCAGCTGTATAGTCTTGGAAAAAAAAAGAAAAATATGTCGTAAAAAGATATAAAACTTAGAAGCAGTGCTTAAATATGTACTTAAATGTTACTGAAATGAGACACTGAGGTTGGGATAATCAAGACAGGGTCCCTGCAATTATGAAAGAGTATTTTGCAGTAAAGAGGTACAGAATGCACAACATCCAATATTGTGTGAACTGAATAGATTATGTCTAGATGAGGATTGCATGATTAAACAGAGACACAGAAATTAATCAGTTCAGAAATACATGGTAGAAGGGTGGTATGCAACACTAGTGCTAGTAGGAGAGGTATGAAACAAATACTAAGATGGCAGAAGGAGAGAAGCTGAAGCTGAAATCATCACCTTTGGACTGAGTTATGGGACAGCTGCAAATAATATGAGCTCTTAGTTCTCATAGATCACTAAAGGAGTGCAGTTTATACTTCTGAGAGTACATCAGTAAAGAAATCCAAGCAATGAATCTGCTTTCAAGTTGAGTTTTGTGGCTGGGATATGATAAGTGAGTCAAGGCCTTGAAAGGTCTGGGGTTAGCAATCCATAAAGGAGCTGATTGCACCAGTGTGCAGCCTCCCAGGTCCTGCAAGCAAGAGACTCAGACCCTAGAAGTACCAGTGAAGAATTATATTTACTTCTAATTTTCTCCCAAGAGGAATAGCAATCCACTGACCTTGGTTATTGGAAAAAAAATTCAGGCTCTCCACATTTATTTCATCCTTTAGTAATATAAGCTACCAATTCTGTGGATATTGAAGATAATGAGGCCTGTTTTTCTATGGAGTTTCTTCTTGGCTGGCTATTATTTACTGGAATTATATTTTCTGTTATGACTCCATATACCTAACATCTTCTACTGCTGAGCATTTTGACAGCAACAAGCAGGCTGCCATGCTCAGAAGTGGAAATTTGTAGAAATCTGCTGACTGGCTAGGAAGCTATTTAATGTTGTCTTCTAAATGTTCAGTTCCTTGTATCTCCTGCCTGGTTATCTATTTCTATGAAATTTCTGTAAGTGATATTATCTCTCAAACCCCACTGAAGCTGGATAATGCTTTCAAGGTTACTGGAACTTGGGATAGACAGAGATTGCAGAAACCTTGTTTTCATAGCCTACCAGGCTGTAATTGGATGGCATCCTATCTGAATGCTGAGCTGGGAACAGAACTCTTTTTTATCTTCAAGCAATCTCCAAGTCCAGAAAAACAAACAGACAAAACAAATAAACAACAAACAACAAAATCAACAAACAAAATAATGTGAAAACTGTAATCCCCATCTCATCTAAACTGTAAAGAATGGGGGATTGTCTCCATTTGTCTGTTGCTGGTGGTAAAGAAGATACTTAAGATTTCCTGTAATTACTTTAAGTTCATCATTACTTCATTGGGGGTTTTGTATATACGGAAAAGCAGGCTTTGCAGAAACATTACAGTTGTTTGTGTGGATTTGGTTTCTCCTCCACCTTAAGTAGTCCAGGGAATAGTTATGTTGCCATGTTGTAAAGACCATGTGTTTTTCTGAATTTCTCTCGTTTATGAGGACACTGGAAAGAAAATGTTCATTCCCTATACTACAGTTTTCTTATCAAGAAACTTTGGAAAAGAGATACAAATTAACCAGACAAAAATAAGAAACCTAATTTTTAGTGATTTTACTCTTTTTTCCTGTTTTTTTGCAAGTCAACCTAGTCCCAGGATGCACTAGACTGATTTATAAGGGTTTGCAGCAGTGACAATTGCAGTTTTGCCAAATATGATATTTCATCACTGAATGGCAGTTAAAGTAACACTCAGGCCTAAACAAAACGAAGAACCCCTTTAATACTAACATATATTAAAACTTATGTGTATTAAAACAAATTCCACTGTCTTATTTTGGACCTTTAAAAGTTTTGTTTTGAAACATCCTGTTTCCTCCTAAAGTATTATCTATACTTGAGAATTGCTGCTTTTAATGGTATTTTATGGTAAATATTTTAGACACTATATTTGAATGTGATTTGGTACAGATACTTTCAATGCTCTGTATTTTCTGATGGTGGAGCCTGAGCACTGAGTTATTTTGCATGAATAAAACATAAGCAGTGTTTTATAACTGATGTGTTTCTGATATATTGCACAGCTACAAGTAGCTGTCATTGTTGCAACACTCCACTGTTCTGCTGTGTGCTTTATAGTTGCTCTTTGTTCATCACATGTGCATAAACCTTAAATTCTGCATTCGTTAACAAATGAATGAGATGATTATATTTTGTAAGAACATGGGCTTTGCCCGTTCCTCCACAACTTTGATGCTGTATAAGAACTGTGTTGCACTTGCTGCAATACATGCTTCCTATACCTTCTGGGCAAAATGGTCCTTATTTCTCCTGTTTACATATCCTCACCTTTCTTTTTGAAAAAACATTACCTGAATATTGATGAGGAAAACCTAAAACTGACAGCAATCCACAGATCTAGACAAAGAATAGATCTTTGCATTGACTGGGATCAATGTCCTAGTGATTATACTTTTAATGGTTTTGAATAGCTTCTTCTGAATAAGGTTTTTATAAATTACATGCAGAACCATTTGTCTTTACCTTAGAGGAGTGGCATTGGGTGGCAAATGTGGCCACCTTCAGCCATGCATATGGGCATAGAATAATACTATTATCAGCAATCACATTGGTCTGAGACTCATCTAATTTACATGTGATCTGTGCTGCGGAGTCTGATGGAGTAAAGTACAAACAAGGATATTCTATCTTTATTATTTCTAATGCATGACTTGTCTAGCTTTATTCAAATTGGCTTTCTGTGGAGCTAAACCTTTTACTGAGAGACTTTAAATTGTGTAGCTCCTCAGGGGAAGACTTCAACTACCAATGGAATATTTGGCCTTTAACCACTCAAAGTTATTTGACTTTAAAAAGAATATATCTTAAAAACATATTTGTGAACAGTAATGGCATATATATGAGTTGCATAAACCTCTGAGAAGATCTAGTTTCATTTGTCTGGAAAGTTGTGTGAGTGATGATGACTGTCTCTCACTTCACTAACAACAAAATCAATATAATATTGATTACAATATAATAAGTAACTAGGTTTTGCTGGTTTTTCTTTATGTTTTTAAGTTGATCAGCACCAAGAAAATCCACTTTTACTTTAAAAGTTCCCATATTGTTCTTCTAAAACACCTTGGGAGAAACCTGTTATTGAGTTCTCCATCCTTCATTTAGGACTGTCCCACCTGGTGTAAGACTGAAGAGTCAATTTGTGCAACCTTCTGCACAGTTTATTCCACTATTTATATAAAGATATTGATTTTTGCATCAGTCTTACAGATACATGAAGTACTTTTCTGAGCTACAAAATATGATAACAGATAAGTAAGAGATAACAGAAGATGCAGCATCAGGAGCAAAAATGTGAACAGATAACCTTGAGGAAAATACTTCATATACAGCCTAAAGCCTGTTCCTGGCATTTTAGCTTAAGTGTTCTTTATTGTATGCATTGCAGCAGTAAATATCCTGTTTGTCAGTAGCATACATCAAGGCATCTTTGATAGCCTGCCTATTGTAGCAAAATGATAAACTGTTTGGTCAGCTTTTAAAATCACGTTGTGTTAGCCTGCCAGCTAACCAACCTGCAAACACATAGGTATTTTTGGAATGCTGTTCAAAACACTACCAGTGTCATGGTTTTGTCATTATGATCATGTCTAGCCCCACACAACCTCTTCTGCAAGTTTGCCAGGTGAAGGTGCTAGAAGATGTGAGGTTTTATTTCTTGGAAAATAGATAGAGGCAACCAGTACACAGAGGCTACTTATGTTTCTAGAGGTTTCCAGCAAATACAATCTTTACTTATTACTGACTGGAGCAGAGTCAGAAGCTTTGTAAGGAATTTAGAAATTTGTGTCTTAGAAATGGAACACCCTAAATTCCCTTACTTCTTAACAGAGACTTCCACATAATGGCGATGGTCATTTTCATTCTTGCCCACTCAGGTGGTCTATAGCTTTAATACTTCATTTAATAAACAAAAGCTCTTTTTTTCCTATGTCTATCTCTTATAAATTTTATATTAGAAAACATTTTTTATTTTAAAAAACTGCATTATAGTTCATGAAGGCAGATGAAAATAAATCGGTTTTAAGCAAATGTTCAGCTGAAGTTTATCCTCTAAAGTTCATTTTATTTCTTTAGAAAAATACTTTGATAATAATTTTAGTTGGGATATTTACTGTACCAAAGTGCTATCAGAGACACTGTTCCTGTTCATGTTTCTGTTGTAATATGCTCTGCAGTATTTTAGTGGAATATATATAGGAGAGATGGTACTAAAAATTACTATTTTAACTTATCATGACCATCAAAATAATTTGTCATGGAGAAGATGATCATACAATTGCATTGTGTTATCTTAATAAGTATAATTTGTTATGTCTGATTTTTTGTCCTCTTTTGCACTTCAAAATAGGATCCTATTAAAATGTTTTTCATTACTGTCATGAGAACTGCATTGAAATATTTTATTGATAATTTAATCAAGCTATTATTGCAAGATATCTTACTACAAAAGTAGTTCAGCTTTTGTGGTGGGTTGACTCTGGCTGGGTGCCAGGTACCCACCAAAGCCATTCTATCAGTCCCTTCTGGACAGGGAAGTGAAAATATAGCAAAAGCTTTGTGAGTTGAGATAAAGAGAGGGAGAGTTCTCTCACCTATTTTTGTACAGGTGAAACAAACTCACCTTGGGAATGTCAATTGAATTTATTGCTTACAAAATGAGAGCAAGATAATGAGAAATAAAAAAAAATTAAAAACACCCTCCCCCCACCCCTCCTTCCTTCCCAGCTCTACCTCCTCTCAAGCTTCACCTCCTACCGCCCAGCAGTGAGAAGGAAACAGAGAATGAATCTTATAGTCAGTGCATCACATGTTCCTGCTACTGCTCAGGAAGAGGGATCCTTCCTCTGCTCCACCATTGGGTCCTTCCCACATGAGACAGTCTTCCATGAACTTCTCCAGTGTGAGTCCATCCCATGTGGATCACTCTTCCATGGGCTGCTTTCCTTCAGGCACAGTCTGCTCCAGCGTGGGTCCCTCACAGGGTCACATATCCCCCCAGGAGCCTGCTCCAGCGTGGGCTCCTCTCTGCACGGGTGTGCAGGTCCCTGCCAGGAGCTGCTCCAGCGTGGGCTCCTCTCTGCACGGGCCTGCAGGTCCCTGCCAGGAGCTGCTCCAGCGTGGGCTCCTCTCTGCACGGGCCTGCAGGTCCCTGCCAGGAGCTGCTCCACCATGGGCTCCTCTCTGCACGGCTCTGCAGGTCCCTGCCAGGAGCTGCTCCAGCGTGGGCTCCTCTCTGCACGGCTCTGCAGGTCCCTGCCAGGAGCTGCTCCAGCGTGGGCTCCTCTCTGCAAGGGTCTGCACGTCCCTGCCAGGAGCTGCTCCAGCGTGGCTCTCCCATGGGTTTGTTTCTCAGGCATCCACCTGCTCCGGCGTGGAGCTCCTCCATGGGCTGCAGGTGGATCTCTGCATGCCCCTGATCCTCCATGGGCTGTGGGACACGGCTGCCTCACCATGGGCTGCACCATGGACTGCAGGGGAATCTCAGCTCTGGCACCCGGAGCACCTCCTGCCCTTCCCTCTCCTTGGTGTCTGCAGGGCTGTTCCTCTCACATAGTCTCACTCCTCTCTTGGTGGCAATTACATCTGCACAGTAACTTTATTTTTTTCTTATCACAGAAGCAATGCTATCATAACTGATTGGTTCGGCCTTGTCCAACAGCAGATTGTACTGGAACTGCCTGGCACTGGCTCTGGCAAACATGGGCAAAACTTTGTCAGCTTCTCATGGAAGCCACCCCTGTAGCCTCCCCCACTGACAAAAAAAGGGTGACCTTGCCACCCTAACCAAATACAGCCTAGATGGACAATCTACAAAGTGTACGTTCCTACAGAATAGTGTCTTTAGTCAGTACACAATGACAATGTACTCATTCATGTAATACCCAATGTAATTTAATAATTTTTAATGGAAGAAGAGAATTCCATTCCAACAAAGAGCAATGCCATTTCTAAACATGATAGTACCATATAAAACTATCCCTGTATTTTGGTTTTGTAATAGGGGAGAGAGCTTTAGTTGAATGGCATAGGGAAGATTTTAAGAATACAGACCTTAGTTTCTTAAAGATTAAACTTTTCTCTCTTTTTTTTTTTTTTTCAATGAATCATGCTTATTTCAATATGTACATAGTGCTCACAGATCTCTGATTCTAGATAGAGTGTTCATTCATAATTGATTGCTTCTCTGTTGCTATGGCTTTAGATTTCAAAAATTAACCTCTACATTTTCCATCCTTTTTTGAGTGGTGGATACCACAAATATTAAGAATTTGTTGCTAAATAGATTAGAGAATTTCCATTTTATCTTGCAGCTATGACCCTCATAGAGCTTTGGTTGACCTTAAGTCTTGTCTTAGCAAAGGATCCAGGATTATAAACCTGCAGTTAAAGGTTTGGTGTCTCAGATAAAGCAACAATCATTCAAAATAAGTAGATCTAACTGTGCACTTCATTTCTACTTGTTTAGTATGTTCTGTGTCCTATAATATTTTAACAGCCAGTTTCCCATGTGTATACATATCCTAAATAGTGTCACCATAATGGGAAATAATCTAAAATAATCAGAAATAATTTTGTGCCAGTTGTGAATGGAAAAACAGCTGTATAACATTTCTAGGAAGTCTGAGGAAGATTTTAGCAGTGGTAAAAATACCCCTTTGACTAACTACAGGTAATTCAATTAATAGCTACCTTGTTTGAAATTGGAGCCAGAGTTGTAATACAGGTAGCCCAAGTATTCAAAGGAAAATGTACATTTGTGCTTGTGCATAAGGCAAACAGCAGAGTGGATGACATGAACTGGCCTAAATTAGACCATGAGAAAATAAAACTTAGCAATGAATATGTTTAAAACCATATATAATTACTGATTAAGTTGTTTGCAAAATGAGGGGAAAACGAAATGCTTGAAGGACAGATTTTATGAATTGAGGAGTTCACAGTTTATTTTGGAAGTGTAAAGATTTCACTGATGTAACACAGTCACTGAAATCTGTGTTTCTGAGAATGTTTATATGCAAAGTAGAGTGTTTGGACACTTCTGTTAGCAAGCATGAAGAGCAGAAGATTTTATCTCTTAATTTAAATTAAACGTATGGAAAAAGTTGGCCTACATTTTTCCAGTATGCCAATTTGATTTTCTTTCATGTAATTTCATGCTCTGTGAGAAGAATAATGCTCTTCAGGGAGAACACACCAGTATGAAGATAGGTGGACTTTGGTGGGCAAGGATATCTAGCTAACAACTAGTCACTTTAAAAAACAAGGACAAGAAGCAAGAGGAGCATTAAGCACTGGTACAGCAACACTGAAGAAGAGGAGAAAGCAAGACAATAAGAAATGCAGGAGTCCTTGGGACAATGACTGATGGCCAAGGAAATTCTGAAGTATGGCACTGAACCAGAAATTTGTTGCTGAAAGAGCAAAGAATGCAAGAAAAAAGATCATCATAGAGCTCATAGGGAGGTGCAAGCTTCTAATGGAACATTTGAAGGCACTTCAGAAGTTCTGTAAAACTTACTAGAGCAGATTGAGAGAATGAAAAAAATTTATTATATCACATAAAGGAAAGGGGTCAAATGCAGGGAAGTGAAGAACCAGAGAGGAATGAGTGGAAAAAATGGAGAATAAAAGAAATCAGTCATGAGTGAAACAGGCTGCTAGCCAGTACAGTTCCCTGGATAAACATTTGGGCTTGATTACCTTATCATGTGGTTAAACTATTGTTCCCATGTGGATGTGTCTGATCCACAGTGAGCTTTACAGCAGACTAGCTGGTGGCTGGGATGAGCATCCAGGGTGCTGACACATGGACACTGAAGCTGCAGGTCCAAGGGGCCCATAGCTGAGGGGACAGTGACTGGAGAGATGGGTCAGCTGGCAGAGGGGCCCATTTGTGCATGTGTCTGAACAGCACAGCTGGAGTAGCTGGAGTTGAGTAAGAGGACTCTGAGCTTGGTACTGGAGGGGCTGGGGTCTGATAGTTGGTGACTGAAGAGACCACAGACCTGGACCAGCTGGCAGCAAGCCTTGTGTGTCCATGCTAGCAAGTATTGGGCCTGGTTAGCTGCCAAGTAAGGCATGATCAGGCCACCAGTTTTGTTCATGTTCATGTTAGTGGTTTTGGTGTAAACCTATGGGTGTGCAGGGGCCAGTGAAGCCACTGCCATCTCCTTGGGCTGCTCTGTGCTGCCAGATATATGTCTGTGCACATTTGGGATACCTGCCTAGCCGACCTTCTGGACCTGGGAAAGGCCACAGCAGCATACTCAGCAGCAGGAAAAAGCCCTGGGGTCCCACAGCCCACCAGACTTAGCTTACCTGACCAGCCAGCTCCATGTCCTTATATCTGTGTAACTACACTGTGTGTGGGCTGTGTACAAACAGAGCTGCATGTTGGCACATGCACTTGTCAATGTGGAGAACTCACTATGTCAGTAATTTGTGGCCTTGCTTTTTAGCTCATTCTCAGAGGTGGTGATAATGATTTTATAAACATACATATGTCCCAAAATTTGAAAACTTTCTGGAGATAACTGAAGTTAATATGTAAGTGCAGCAGAGAAGTCTGAAATGTCTGTCTGAAATGTAGTTGTGTTTATAGGAGCCCTATTTATATACTATGGTAGCACGTTGATTTAATGTCTTATTTCAAGTCCACCTTGTGGATCTCTGGGAATGACATAGCTTTTGCCATCAATATGATCAGACTGAAAAGTTGTTTTTCTATCGTCATTTTTATTCCCAAAGGTACACTTTTGACAGTTGATTTGTGACAGCTGACATCTCAAAGCTTATATATGGCTCAAGAGTTAAGCAGCACAGGGCCAGACAGAATGAGCTAGCTATAATCTCTCAAACATACAATACTCTCTGACATGGAGTGTGAAAATCATTGACTTGGGAAGAGTGTCATATAGAAAAAACACTAAATTTAAGTTGAAAATTACTTGAGTTTTGACTTAGAGAATGTTACACTTCTAAACTGCCTGGTATATATTTTTCATACCCTTCTCTTTCTTTTCAAGGATCTAGTATTAAAATTTTTATTCCTGTATTTCAAATCCACTCACATGTCCCTGTTGATGAAGAAAAAGGAGGGGAGGGAAGGGAAGGGAAGGGAAGGGAAGGGAAGGGAAGGGAAGGGAAGGGAAGGGAAGGGAAGGGAAGGGAAGGGAAGGGAAGGGAAGGGAAGGGAAGGGAAGGGAAGGGAAGGGAAGGGAAGGGAAGGGAAGGGAAGGGAAGGGAAGGGAAGGGAAGGGAAGGGAAGGGAAGGGAAGGGAAGGGAAGGGAAGGGAAGGGAAGGGAAGGGAAGGGAAGGGAAGGGAAGGGAAGGGAAGGGAAGGGAAGGGAAGGGAAGGGAAGGGAAGGGAAGGGAAGGGAAGGGAAGGGAAGGGAAGGGAAGGGAAGGGAAGGGAGAGTCAAAATCTTTCCCATCAGTTTTCAGATTTTTTCAGGGCTGAGCTAGAAAAAGGGACAACTAAACTACAAAGACCGACTGTTTTCTGTATTTTCCTGGAAAAGGATAGTTGAAATGAAGGCAGAATTTATCAGGCTTTTTTACCAGGAAAGGAAAACTGAAATTGCTACACCCTGAGTTACTATACCAAACCTTTATATCTGTTTAAAATCAGTTTGATGTAAAGCTGTATTTTTCCTGATGGGAAGAAACATATTTTGTATCTTAAAAAACCCAGAAGCTTACTTTGAAGGTTTGGAAATATTTAATTCCACTACTAAGTGTGATCATATATAGATGATGTTTTTAATGCCTTGGTATTGATCAGCTTGGACTTTGGGTGAGAATGGGCTGCCTTCCTCCAAGAAAACAAATGATGAAACAGATTTTGTAGGTAAAATGTAACTGATGACCACTAAAAATGTACAGATGGGTAAGAGGGTTAGAAGCAAAGACAAATACATGGTCTCAGTATATGATCATCTAAGTATGTTTTGAGAATAGTTATGGTCATAATATGGAGAGAGAAAGCTGAGTGCCTGGGAAAGGTTATTTCAACCTCCTTGAACTGGGAAATTTCCAATAATACATGAAAGCAATTCCCAGACACTGAAAGGATTTTTTTTTTCAGAAAGTAGGAAGGACTTTCAAAGAAGCCCAATTTCATAGAATTGTAGACTCGTAATTATAATCATAGAATAATGTAGGTTGGAATGGACCTTTAAAGGTCTTGTAGTCCAATCCTCCAGCTGTGAGCAGGGACATCTTCAACGCCATCAGGTTGCTTAGAGCCCAGCCCACCCTGACTTTGAATATTTCCAGGGATGGGGCATCCACCATCTCTCAAGGCAACCTGTGTCAGTCTCACCACCCTCATAATAACAAATTTCTTCCTTATATCTAGTCCAAATCTACCCTCATTTAGTTTTATATCATTACCACCTGTCCTATTGCAACAGGCCCCATCTTTCTTCTAGGCCCCTTTACATATTGAATGGTCTCCACTGGAGCCTTCTCTTCTCCAGGCTGAATGACTCCAACTGTCTCAGCCTGTTTTCACAGGAGAGCTGCTGCATCCCTGTGATCAACTCATTTGGCCCTCCTCTGAACTCCCTCCAACTGGTCCATGCCCTTGCCATGCTGGGACCCCAGAGCTGGATGTAGCCCTGAAGGTGGGGTAACACCAGAGCAGAGCAGAGCAGAGCAGAGCAGAGCAGAGCAGAGCAGAGCAGAGCAGAGCAGAGCAGAGCAGAGGGGCAGAATCCCTCACCCTGCTCCCCACGGTGCTTTTGGTACAGCCCAGGACATGTTTGGCTTTCTGGGCTGCAAGTTCACATTGCTGGGTCATGTCAACATTTCATCCACCAGTATCCCCAAGTCTTTCTCTGCAGTGCTTCTCCCAGTCTCTTCATCCCTAGTACTGATACCAGGGACTGTGCTGGTCCATGTACAGAACTCACTAGGTTCACATGGACCCACTTCTCAACCTTGTCCAGGTCCCTCTGGATGGCATCCCATCCCATCCCATCCCATCCCATCCCATCCCATCCCATCCCATCCCATCCCATCCCATCCCATCCCATCCCATCCCATCCCATCCCATCCCATCCCATCCCATCCCATCCCATCCCATCCCATCCCATCCCATCCCATCCCATCCCATCCCATCCCATCCCATCCCATCCTGTCCCTCAGACATGGCAATGGCAGTGCTCTGCTCTGTGTTGTCTGCCAGCTCACTGAGGGTGCTCTCAATCCCGCTGTCCATGCTGCTGATGAAGATATTGAGCAGTACTGGTCCCAGTACAGACTCCTGAGGGCAGCACTTGTCACCAGTCTGTGTCTGGGCATTAGCCTCACTTGTGGTAATTGGCTGCCTCATGCATCAGGGATCAGAGGGAAGACGTGCCATTTCTACCCAAAACAGATCAATAAACAGGTTTCAGTAGAAAGAGACATATATATACTCTGAATGTATTGTTTCATTTAAGAATGTTTAAGCAGGGATCAAGACCAACCACAGTGTTGGGAAAAGGCTTGCTTCCCTTCAGTAGGACAGCTACTTTCCATTTTGACCTAATAAAGAGAAGCTGTATTGTTTGGTTCACTAGAGTACAGGTCAGGAAACTGAGATGTTTTATGATCCCATTGGGATGGTATCAATCTCGCTGAAGTTATAAACTGAAGTACTTCTCACTGAAGTAGAGAAAAATATTAATTTACAATCATGTTTTTAAAACAAAACACCTATTAGAGTATTTTGGAAGGTTCAATACTGCAGCTGAGTGCCTGCTGTGCTGAGCATGCACCTGTTCTTAGGTTTAAGTTATTTTATTGCATTTCTAGGTCTTACTAAAGATTACAAATAAGCATAAATTCTGAATACCCAAGAAGGGTAGTTTTCTCCAAACACCTGATGTTTGGTGAGCACCAGGCACCACTCAAGCTGTAGCATGTGATGCTCGGGGGGTCTTCCTGGCTCTGGATAAAAAAGTGCATTATGAAGACTAAGTCTTCTTTTGGATGTAGATGGTATTCTAAGTACTTTTTAAATTCAGAGTTTAAGTTCGCTTTGAAGATCTCAGGAGAAGCTAAGCAAGCAGAAGGAGACAGAAATCACAATCTGAAATTTGGTTACTAAACTTGGAGATATTCATGCAGGATGTAAGACCAAGTCTGCCTTTTTTTTTTTTTTTTTTTTTTTTTTGTCTCATGTACCTTTTAATAAAAGAGGGTCTACAGGTTTATCTCTTTATAACAATCCCTCCCTTTTGCATTTGCTAACTCTGCTGTCTGCCTGTACAAGCACAGGCTGAGCAATAGCAGAATACTTCTGTTGCCTGGGGTTAGGGTGACTTCAACAGTGGGAGAATCCTTTGGCAGTCCCTGTCTGAGTATCCCATCAGTGCCATCAGTGGCACCAGTTAGCACGTGTGAATCCTCTTCCAGCTCAGCATTTTTGTGGCTTATAGTCACTGATACCTTAGACTAAATGTACTGGGTGGATTTATCTTCCTTTTGTTTGTTTCTTCAAGCTGCTAGGGCTAAATAAACAATGTATTCTTTAACTTTCTATCCATAAATTGTTGAAACTTGATTATGTTTGTCTTTGGGTAACAAAAAGTTCCATTAAAGTAAGCCGTGTAACATGTGTGAAGATAAGAGTTTTCTTTGCAGTCTGATTATGGCTTTGGAAAACAATTTAAAGCCTACTAGCAATTGTAAATCAATATATGTCAATTAAATGAACATGTGGCTGCCAGATCAAATTTGTTCTGTATTTATTTACTCAGTTTGGCTGCTACTAGTTATTTCACCTTTTATCAAATACAAGCAGCATGAAGCTAACAATGAAGAATGATGCAAATGTAATGATCCTATTGACTGAGTCAGAGATTCGTGACTTGAGAGATTGACTGCTCCTACTGAAACAGAAGATACTTAGGTAATGGACTTAGATGAACTAAATATCAACAGAAACTCTTACAGAATGGGCATCATGGTATTCTTCTCCTGAGAATATCTAGATAATAGTCAATTCTTATCAGCAGCTGTACCACAGCCCTGCTTCTGGGAACTTTAAAGCTCACCATAATGGCCTTTACAGCTCAGAAAGTTCAGAAATACCACAGAATGAAAACACAAGGTAGTCTCACTTTAAAATTCCAAAAATAATTTACAGCTATGGTTTTCCTCAGCCTTATGAAAGATACAGCCTCTTCTTTCTTTTTCTTTACCAGTTACATGGCCAGGTTTCCTGTGATTTCAGCCTAGCTGTGATCCTACGCTGCAAGTGGACAGTGAATATAGAGAGCTGTCAAGTACAGCATTATTCCCCCTTTGGAACAAATGGGGAATCAATACAGCCTGACCTCATTATCTGCTGGTGCATCTGCATTGCTTTTATAAATTGTTATTCCTAATAAGTGACTAACTCATCGTCCATTTGTCTACATTAATGTGATTATTTCATGTTTTTCTCTATTTCAAACAATCCTCTAGATAATTGCATAATTACAGGAAGGTACCATTTCTGTGATATTATGGCCAAGTAAAATGTGTGATAGGAACTTTGATTCACACACTAGAAGCGCTCTTTCCACTTACGCTTCTAAGAGGTGTAAATAAGATTTTCCTCTTTCATTCAATGGCCAGTGCATATGAAATCTCATTTTCCTGACGGAAAAGAAATCCAGTAATTTATTTACATGAACACTGAATCACTCAACCAATCTTCAATGCTATATTTTAAAAATACATGTATAAGGTAGACTTGTTAATTTTCTAAGCTTAGGAGGCAACTGCCAGTTCTGGTGCCCCAGACACATACCCAGCTCACAGCACCAAACTGGTTAGGGGCCTCACCCTTCACCTCCCCCTGTGCTAGGGCTCTATCTTTGTTTGGTACATGGTTGTAATTTGAGTAAGAGATACCTGTATACAGAGAGAAAGAATCAAATATAAGATCTGATAGTAATGCTCTTTCTTCAGCACTAGCAGGACACAACCATCAGTGATTTGCCAATAGATTGTCAAAGGTGTAATCTAGCTAACTTTCTATAAACTACAAAAGCCAACCAGTTGCAGTAGAATATGCTGTAGTCTCCTGAGGATCACTTACATGGACTTTTATCTGCCCATGTACCTACAGACACAGTGACAAAATGGTCTTTTTGTTCCTGTGGTTTGCACAGAGCAATGCAATCTGTTCGTTGCTATAATGGACATTAATCATTATTCATACATATGTGTGGAGTTTTTGTTTATTGGTCAATATGACTTTGATAAGAGGCATCATTATTACAGTCTCCATGAGTTAATGAAGTGGTTAATGCTTCTGTCACATGTCTTGAGAAGGAAAGCCAAAGAGTGGGGTGAGATGATGCATTGAAACTTGCATTGAGCAATTCACTGGGTTTGTTTGTTTGTTTTTACTGAAGCCTTTTTAATAATACAGTTATTTATATTTTTATGCCTTTTTTAAAAAAATAAAAAATTACATCATCTGATTTCTGGTTTCAAAACAAAAATATGTCCTCCATATTTTATCCACACAACAGGGACAGTGCAGTGGCAGCCTGCTGACATGCAGCCAGATTCAGACTCATCAGAGATCCTCCATTAAGAATCAGAAGACTCACACAAATGTATAGTTTAATTTTTTATCTTCTTTCCTGTTCAGCTGGTTCTGCCTAGGCTCTCAGACTGTATTCTGACACTGAAATGCTTACACTTGTACTGATCTGCATATATGTGAGATGTTACTGGGAATACAAGGCCAAAACCTGAAAGGCTTTGAGTCAGTGATGTTCATGTGCATAAAACTGTGCCAACATCTGCAAGATCAAGGCTCAGGGGAGCAATCAGCACAGATGGTTTTGTGTGGTACATATCTGTCTGTTAGGGCCTCGCCTGAGACCAGCAACTCATTTTCCATTGGTCAGTGAGTAACGTTTCATATCAGCTCTAGTTTATATCTGGTCTGAACTGAACTGGAAATGATGAAACGGGACTTGACCTCTTAATGGGCCCATTTCTCTTTCCAAAAATTTGAAATGTGAATACATTATTTTTTTAATAGACTTATTTGAAATTAATTTGAAAGTCATGCTTTGGGTACTATTCCTTTTATTATACATTCTCATGAAACATATAGTAAGGATAATTGAACTAAATGAGTATTTGAATATTTTCATGGTCTAATTCACTGTAGTTCTCATCTGGCCAGAGTTAACGTGGTTTGGGTTTTAGTGTTTTGGTTTTGGTGGAGTTTTTTTGGTTGGTTGATTTGTTAATTTATTCTCTCATTTTAGAAAGAGGTTTTCAGGTTCTGCTATGTTACACAAACCTTTCTCCCTCCTCAGAGGTGGAGTGTAACTTCTTTTAGGACTACAAGGCCATTTTTTGCATGCTTGTGGCCTTTCCTTCCTGAAGGCCCAGTGAGTGACTTTTGGTCTCCAGCTTATTCCTTTGAGAACCCAAAATACTTTCAACGTATAATTCAGCTAAATTAGCAAATCTTGTTTCATTAGAAGCCCCTCACTAAATGAGCAGGGAGCCTAATTAGATGTCAGCCCCCTGGGGTACACCAGCACCTGCAGAAGCGGGCTCAGATCTCAGGTGTAAGCCTGGGGGTGATTTATCTCTCCCCTCCCACCCCTTCCCTTACCAGACTTATTATTTTACCTTTAAATGCTGATGGATTGCCAGCTCCTGAGCTGTGATGGATTCTGTGTGGCAGGGTGGGTGACAGTGAAGCAGCTGTGTGAGAACAAAGACTGGTTTGTTGGTGCTTGTGTGATTCTATCTGTAGGGGTTCTTTCTTTTAGTGGCAGCAATTTAGACATGCAATAATTCAGCAGTTTTGTAGTTATGTTAGACTTCTGCACCCAGTTTGGGAGAATAGCAAAATTTTGGCATCTCTTTAAAAAAAGAATGTTTATAGCATAACTATCTTTGTTAAGAGCACATTTCCACTATTCTTCATCGATCCACTAATCTTTTCCTTCTTAGTGCAGGGGAATTAGAGTAACAGAACATGGATGAGGAGTCAGGTGTGGTGGGGAGAAAAGCATAGTGAAAGGAAGTAGGAAATACATCATAAAATTATCTATTTAAAATACTTTCAGCATTCTTTGCTGTTCAGAAGACTTTCTACAATACTTGCAAAATGCTGTTTTCTGCATATTATGTAGAATATTTCTCCTATCTGTTTGTAACTTTAAGTACACACTGCAGTTGGATGGATAACATATTTCAATGTTGGTATTCTTATTTAAACTAAAATGCAAAACTCCATTCATTTTGAAGACAAAGGAGACCAAGGGCAAAGTAGTAATTAACATGTGAAAAAGGTTGCTGGGGGAAAAACCCTTTATATATTTGTATGCTAATGTGAATTAGAAATGAATAAATTTGTGGACTTTATTAAAATGATTTAATATTTACAGCTTTATTCAATATTTGAAATTATGCTACCAAGTTTTTAGAAACCACTTGTGCTCTCAGCAAGTTGACACTATGAGAATTACTTTTAGTATTTGTTCTTTAGTCTTCTTTATAATCCTTCCAGTTTTACTTTTTAACTGATCACAGTAAAGATGTGATCATTCTCCTACTCCCTTTAAAGGTAAACTACCCTAAAACAATTTGCATGAATCTATAATACCTGTTATAATATCTGTTGGCATATGGCTTCACTTACAAAATATAAACACAGACGTTATGAACAGAACTTATGGGGGATTTTTATTTATTTGGTTGGTTTTTGTATAATTGAAAAAACGCCTGAACTTTTAACCGTGTTATCAGAAAAAAAATATTGATGTAGCTGCTATTGGGGAGGGGAATAAAGAGAAAGCAATATGGAGTTAATGGAAAACTCAGTGAATTAATGGGTTCTTCTGACAGCAATTTTCCATCAAAGAGACAAGCTCCTGCTCTATGGTAGTAAACAAGAAGGAACCACAGAAATTGCCAAGTTACCTTCTAATTCTCAATTATTTTTCAGGTAAAATAATAAAAAAACACCACAAGACTACTTAGGTTCTTCGGTCTTGGATGTGTCATAGCTTGATCTCAAATAGTCTGTGCAAGGTTATATAAATAACCAAGGCTTCACCAATGAAGTCTATTTTCATTCCTATTTCTCTGTAGTCTGTAACAAATTTACTCCTTTTTTGTGTGTGTTACTCTGAGTTGAAATTGGATTTTTGATTACATATTAAATTTAAAGGCTAACAGTTTCTGAACAGAAAGGAAATCATGCTTAAAAAGAGGAAGAGAAAATGGAAGGGAGGCTGTAAAGGAAGATTTGACTTTGCTTAGTGTTCCCAATCAAACCTCATGTTAGCTGGTGCTTTTATGGTTTGAGGCTTTTTCCACCTAAATGATTTTTATTTATGGAAAAAAAGAAATCTTATGAACTTTAAAGAACTGAACTGTGGTCTGAAAGAAAGGTAATCTTAGATCAGATAGAGAGGTAAAAAATTAGGAAAAAACATTGTGTCCACCTCAAGTTGGAGAGAGGGTTTTTCTTATTGTCTTTTCAAAATTTTAACCTACCTGAGAAACCATCTGATTTCTAAACCTTCAAGGGGTGTGAATTTTCTGGGGATTGCCTTCTACCTATCTGTAGTGTAGTTCTGTAGGGCACATGCATGCACAGATGAAGTTTGTGAAGTAAATTTTGAAAAATATTTCTGAATGTTTTATAGATACAGAGATGAATTCTTGCATTTCATACTCAGTGTTGTGAACTGAATTCTTCAAAAAGAATTTCCTATTGCTCATTTCCACTGTGAGAAATATCATGGTAACATACTTAGCATCTGTGTTTATCCAGTATATCAACAGATGCATTACTTGGAATTACACCCTCTCCTTTAGCAGTTCATCTTGCTGTAGCAGAATCCTTATGCATGTTCCAGTCAGCAGAAGGCATAGGTTACTTATTATAATTATCTAAAGTTATAGCTGTCTTATTATTGTTATCTCAAGAGCACTGATGCCCAGTATGCTTTATTTTCATATTCAACCTGATAAACATAGTAGAACAAAAAGTTTCAGGAACAACTGTGGTTGTCTAAACCAGCAAAGCTACATGGCTGGAAGTGAAATGACAGATTGCATCTCTTACTACTGAGAGACATAGGGAATTTGTTATATTCTTTATTTTAGGAATTGTTAAACAGGACTGAAAATAATCTCTATTATTACCCTTTAGATTCACTATCTTACAGAAAAAAAAATGTTTCCTGCGCTTTTAAGATTCTTTTTGTACTCAGAGCATGGCTATGTAGTAGAAGTAAAGCATCATAATGAACCAAAATACTGTTCAGCTGAACATTTATTGGCAGGACTTAGGAAGTAACATAAATTAGTTGAAGTCCATTAATGCTCTAGGACATGTTTTGGAATACAATATCTGTGGCAGATTATATACAAGGATGATGTGACTGTCAAGCAAATTAAATGAATCATCTCCAGTGTGTGAAGTGACAGAATAATAAAATTTAAATACAAATAATGACTTCATTGATCTTAATTTAGGGTCTGCACCCTAAATCAGATGCAGATATGAGGTAAAATAATCTGAAAAATTACATTTGTTCTGTAAATTCCGGAAAATGATCTGTTTTCCTTTTTTTTTTTGTCTGAAGGATATTTAAATACCAATTTTTTGTTTGATCAGAACAGAGCTGAACAGTTCTACTAAAGCTAGACCTGCATCAATAGTATATTTTTAAAATATATATTTTTTTTAAAAAAAAGCGTTATGTCAAGTCTAATATAATATTGTCAAACAACATATTGTCAAAAATGTGGTTGGCTGTGGGCTACTCTGCAATATTCTTGTTATCAGAGCCAAGCACTTAAAAAAGCAGATTGTTGGGAAAAACCTTCTCAAAACTGATTCAGAGTTAAACTGAAAAGTGTAAGCATTTCTAGGCTTAAAATTTCAGCTAACAACCTGGGTGGGAATATGACAATTCCTAATAGTTGTTTATGGATGCTTTTATAATTGCAGTCCTGCTGCTTAAATTAACTACAAGAAATTCAGTTAACAAGGTAAATCTGACAAGTGGGTCATACAGAGCCACCTTCTTGATTTTTCTTTCTTTCATTCTTTCCTAATAAATGAAGAGAAATTCAAGCTGTTTGTGCTCAGATCTGTAAGATCATTTGCAATACAAGTGATTGCATTTCAAATAGGATTGGGGGCACTTTTTTTTTGCCCTGAGTTTTGAGGCCAGTATTAACATTTCATAGTTTCCTTAATAATGGAAGGCACAACAGGGAAAACCAGTATCTATCTAATGAAAAAGAATATCTAGTGATTGCTATGAATAAACCAAGAGATCTTCTAAAGTGTGTAATGGCAAGCTGCAGAGTTAAATGAAAGCGAGTGATGCTCATTAGAGCCTGCTATGACACCTAGTTAGATTCATTAGTGCACAAACAAAGGTTTAAACTGCAGAAGACAGGCATGTAGTTTCATCTGCAATGGGTTGTAAGTGAACAAAAGGAAAAGGGAACTATTAAGAAAGAAAATGGTATTGCAAAAGTGCTATGTGGGAAACTAATTCATTGCTGGTTGCTTACCTTAAAAAAATTCTCCTTGGGCCACTTTATTTATAAGCATCTAAAAATCACGAAATCAAAAATGAAATAATTAAAGCCTCTAAACTTACCTTCTGATTGCTAACAAGCTTTTTGCTTTAGGATTACCTGTCTCAAACCCATAAACCAGCTTTCCATCAAGGGATACTTCTGCTGCTCTGCTTTCCAGCAGGACAGCCTGCAGCAGGACTGTGTGATGATATCCTGTTTCAAAGCATGCTGCCAAACTTTATTTTTTTATATTACTTCTACCCTCATTTGTGTTAACATTTTAGGTTATTAATAAAAAGAATACTAACCTGCTAACTTCTTGGCACTATTTATGTAACTCATTTCTTTTTGACCTGGCCAAATACAATGGCCTAGATGATTTCATTGCCTTTTTGAGCTGCTGGCACAACAGCATTGAATTTAATAATATAGCTACGATGGCAGCTCCTTACAACAGGAAGGGAGTTCCTGGGAACTCCTTTGAAAGGGACTTCCTCCATTGGCACCCACAGCGAGGAGCAGGCTGGGGCACACTCCTTTCCTGGGCAGGGAGAGGAAGCCGAGGGGCAGTCACTGCCTCAGGATTTCTCAGCTGGAAGGAGGTGGGAAACCAGGACCAGAGGAACTGGGCACAGGAGGTGCTGTCCTGCCTTTGGTTCTGCTGGTGGAGAAGTGGTGAAGGGTGGAGGAGCAGATGCAGCCCAGCACTCTCAGGGTTCTGTCAGTCCTGTGTCTGCAGCATCCCTCACCTTCTCCAGAGGGGAACTCTTTACTGCAGGGAATGTGAATTGGAGAGGATCCTCTTCCTCCTTCCTCAGTGGTCAGATATATGACTACTAGAAACCCGCAGCAGTCACTAGACAGAGACAGGTGAATTTTTCTCAAAAATATGTATAGATTAGTAAAAAAGTTAAATTGGTCTTGGTGCTAAAATTATTAACAATAATTAAAAAAAAAAAATTTTTGTCCATCTACAGGCCTGCTTTGCAAATGAGCTGCTGTAAATACTGCAGACAAGCATGCAGAGTTATATCCCTCCTGTAAATTTGCAGAGCAGTTGTCTGTTCTGAGTTTTGTCAAATGGCAGGAGGCTGCTGTTTGGATCTAGCTGCTGGAGTAAGAACCTGTTTTGCAGGAAAGTGTTTTGGAAAGAGTAATTATGTGGGAAGAGTCATTTAAGTGCACTACTTCATCATAATTAATAATAACTGAATGAATGAGTCTAGTGAGATTGAATTATTAAGCCAAATTCAGTGCTACAATGTGCAGCAAACCTTAAGCCTTTCTGCTAGAAGGCTTAAAATTTTTCTTAGATGTTTGAAACTCCAGTGTAGCTTTGGCAATGGTGGTGATTTATATAATAATAAAAACCTGAGTTCTTTCAGTAATTGCCACATCTCTTTAAAATTTCTTGCTGTCAGTCACAGCAGTTTCAAAACATTTAGGCAACTTCTGGGCCATCAGGTTTGAAGTGAGGCAAATGATGGGTTCACACTTCCAGGCATCATGTTTTATGAGAGCCTGTTGAAAAAGAAAGGTCACCAAATGCCCCAAAACAAAGAAGGAATTTTAATTATTGGTCTTAGCAAACGAAATAATTCAAGTTATGCAAATTATCTGAGTAGTGTCAGGTTAACTCCTAACACCATAAATCAAACATATGGGTGAGCCGTGTAACCTTGTGAACTAATCAAGGCCTTCACAGATCTCAAAAGGGTATTCTGCAGATTATAGGTTCTGAAAATAAGACGATCAGGGGTGGGGGGTAGGGTTGCCTTTCTGGACAGCTCTCAAACAAGAGGAATCCTGTGTTATGACAGCTGAAGAGCAGAAATTTTCTGGGGTTCAAGACCCTCCTCAATGAACTCCTTGCACAGGTTTGGAAAATTCATTCCTTTTCTAATCAACCCAGCACTGCTTTGGCAGCAGGCCTTGTCTCTACCTATGCATTTTTTCTAGAGTTACAGGAGCTAGAGTCTCTGATTAGGAATCCAAACAGCCAGGAAACAGAAGAAATTGAAAATAATGCTTTATTAAGACAAGTCAGCATGCTGATATGATGACACAAGTGTGGAAAGACAGAAGCATCGTGACAGATGCTTTAGTGTAATCCCAATGTGGATATATTGCAAGCAGTGCTGTACTCAGTGGCAGTGAGGAGCTGCTCTGCATATGGATAAAGCAGAGGGATTAGAAGGTACTGTGTTACTGTGGTCAAGAAGTTATTAAAGGGAAGTAGTCACAGGATTTCTTGACTTTGGGGTGACCACAATTCTGAGACCAATAGGACTGGATTTATTCTTTCCAGCCTCTAGCTCAGTGTTCACTAAGCTCATTTAAATGAGAACTCAAATTTATTTGGAAGAGATATGAAGTGTGAACTCATCCTTCTGTGCTGCCAACATGGCCTGAGCATAAACAGAATGTCCATTTGGTTTTATCACAGTTCATACATATGTAGTGCCAAAGTCAAAGTGAATGTGTTTTGTTGAGTCCAGCATTTCTCTTTTCATATGGTGTCAAAAGAATCTGTTCCCTTTTAATTTTTGATGGGTTTTGTTTGTCTGTTTTTTGTTGGCTTTCAGTTCCTCCAGGAGTCATCCCAAAAACATGTTCTACTGGGACATTGTGCTGCATCTCAAGTGCTTAAATGCCTGCTGAGTGATGTGTCTTGTCCCCTGGTGTGGCTAATGGCAGGTGAGGTGCAGAGGGAAGAATGTGCCTACCTCAGTGTGTGATGCTGACCGAAGCAATGGGAGAGACTCCCCATGGCAATTCCTTTGCAGCCTGCAGCATGGGATTTGCTTATCCCATCTCTTAAGAGGCAGAAATGCTACAACCATAAAATGATCCAGCTAAGTAGAAATATGGAGGTAATGTAATACAACACTGTTACAGAGTGGGTAACATTAATGAATATATAATTTAATATAGGTAAGTGCAGGAATGAGCTGTTGATTAAATGAGACACCATTACTTCTTGTTACTGGGGATTCAAAAAGATGGAAGTTTATTTCTGTGCGACTCAGTTATTCTTTTTTCCTTGACTGCACAGTAAACAGCAGTCTAACTAATGGGCCTGACTCTTTTAAGGATAAACAAGTGCCACCTTCCTGTCTAGGCATGTATGGTATGTAATGACCAACTTTCCAATTCAATGCCTTTGAAAGCCATAGTTAAAGCCCAGTTTTCAGTTTACAAAGATCATTCAAGAAAACCAAAAACTAGTTTTGAACAGACAGTGTGCATCCAAGACATTTTTTAGTGTAGTTCAAAAAGAAAAACAAGAAGAAAAATAATTGCTGAATATCTAGACTAAAAATAAATGATACATCTTTTAGGGATATTAAAGACATGTGGTAACAAGGATGACATTTTCCATCTTGAAGATCTGAAAAAAAATGCCTTTACTGTTAGGCATAAATCAAAAAGACTTTTATTTAACATTTTACAAAACAGTATGCCAACTGACCTCAGACCTCAATGAAACTAATTGTTATTAACATACTTTATGCATTCGTGTCATCTAGTCAATCACACTGGGAAAAAGACATTTTTAAACAACACTGTTAACAGGATTTGACCTGTTTCATCTTGATCAGTTTTAGATATTGTAACTTAATAATAGGTAGCCCATCTCTCAGAGCTGGCAGAAAGTTCAGGGGTTTGGAATGGTTTGGAGATGCAGTTAGATACAATAGCCCACAGATGGAGATGCTGCTTTCTTTTGATATTATTTGGTTATTATGCATACCTCTATAGACGGAAATTTAAACAAGAGGAAGGTCTCAACAGTCATCACTATGTGACTTTCTTAAAAGAGAAAAAAAAGTAAAATCTATTATAATGCGTTTCCTTTTGAGTTTTATGAAAGCTATTAATGTGTTATTAAAAGATGAGTTGAAAGATGAAGTAGATTGTGCAGATAATAAATTCAGCTTTGGAGATGGGAAATTACATTTAATTTTAGTATTCAAAAGAAATTTAAATATCAGGCTATTTTTTTTTTTAGTCATCTTAGGTGTTTGCAATATTTAAGATAAAAATCTTTATTTTTGAAATAACAAATGATAGGTGTGTCAGTTATTTGGGGGTTAATATTTGTATATCTATTCTTTACAAGCATTGCTGAGTTTATTCTTTTTTTATTGAACTTTATATCCTTCATGCCTTATAGCTCTGTCTCATAAAGTCCTCTGTCATCTATTCCCAGATAAATACTACCCTGTGTACCATTACACACTTTTACGATTTTTTTCTGCATGAAACAGTGATTCTTGATGTATTTCTGCTTCCATTTCATGCTATCTAAGCCTCTATAATTCAATTGCATGCTTTAATCAGTGTTACCATGAGAGGATAAATTTTCTGTGGTTTATTTAAACTACATTTTAATTTTGCTGTTGTTACTCCCAGGGGTCTAGAAGGCTACAGCTGACACTGGGAGAAAAGGTGATCTAGCACAGGCAAAGTTTCACAGTAATGAAAAAAATTTTTTTTGGTTTTTTTCAGTTTACCACCACTCTCTCAGAATAACCTGCATTAGCCATTGTAGGAATTCCAGTGACAGGAGCATGTCTACAATATTTTTAACACAGATTTGACTTTAAAAGGAGGAACCAGTTTTAGGGGAACTGAAGGCGTGGTCATAAATTATTTAAATGTTGCCTCACAGCAGGGTTAGGGTTCTGAGAAACCATATAGTACTAACTTCTCCTGACTTCCAGGGATTAAAGTTTATTTAGAAACTGTCTTTTAAGCAGTATATTGCATGATGTAATGCCCATAACAGTGCAGATAAGGACAATTCTCCCCATGTTGTGAGAAACAATAGGGAAGGGCTGTTCAGAAAACTATTTTTTTTCCTGCAGAAAAATCAAATGTGAATACTGCAGAAAACAATTTAATGCATGTAGTAGCCATGTCCCAACAACTTCATAACTCAAGATGAGCACTGCCTTTTGCAGTGTAACTTACAGATTTCAATGTTTTAACATGGGGGTTTGAGGCTGGTTTTAGAAAAGATCCTGTCTTCAGGAGCTGTTTTCCTATTTTTCATTTTTTAACAAGTAAACCTTATTTCTGAATAAAGCAGCAGAGCGGGATGGAATTACAAGAACCCCAACACGGAAATAACATATAACTGGGCCATTATAGGAAATGACTATAAACTTCAGGGGCACTCAGTGACATTCTTAAGACTGGTGAATTAAATTTTCATACTTACTGATTTGGCCATTGAAATATTGTATCATACTTTTTTTTTTTTCCCTTTTAAATGAATGGGCTTTCAAAGTTTTACACCAGCAACAGTTTTCTACTTGCAGTTTGTTGGGCAGACAATAGATTTATGTAACTACAAAATGGTTGAGCTGAAAAGCAGCTGGAAGTAAAGTTTAGAAAGCCAGATGAAAGTTGGTGCACTGGCATGCTGTCCATTATCTGCTCACCATTAAGATTCCAGGACTTAAGACTGTTAAAATTTACAAAAATTAGGTGGCCAAGCCTGGCAATGAAAACAGAGGGTGAAGTAACTGATACTGGTTGCTAAGCTATGAAAAGGCTTTTGCTAAGAGGTCTGTATGAATGGAGAGCATAAATAGCAGCATCTTTGATATACTAAAGCTGCTAATTTCCTTATTGGTTCTTTGCAGATGCAGTGCAGGTTGCCTTCATAAAAAATATGTTTGCTCGTGTCTAAAGGGTGATTTTCTAGTGAAAATGACTGCTTGGCACTTTCTGCTCTCTATACCCCCCTAAAGGCTGTCTCTTAAGTACAATAGAATCCCTTTGGTTTTGTTTTTAAGGGCCAGGATAGCCTTTTATGCTAGAACTCTTAAGTGCTTAGTTTGCAGGTGTTCTTTTAATTTTTTTTAAGCAAACACACCACATAGAACTAAATCAAAGTATGTGTTCATATATATATACATATTTTAAAAGCTGTTATTTTAAGCAGCATAATTGAAGGATAGCTATTTGGGAAATTGTTTCAGGCAACTTGCAGTTCTGCAAATCAAAAAATAAAGGCACAATTAAGCTTCACACACACAAAAAAAAAGTAGTCTAGAAACTCAGAAGGTTCCTCAATATGTAATATTATCAGCTGACTTATTTTTCTTAGTTTTCACAGATGAATCAAACGTAATCAGCTAATTCATCTCTGCAGAACACAAAATTACAATTGATCGAGTTTGTATTAGTAAAATGAGTGAATTGTAGTACTGCCTAAAATTTAGGGGAACTCTATTTCTGTTTCATGCTAATTAACACAGCATCCGTCCCCTCACTTCTCTTCATAAACAAACCCACAAAACTTTAAACCACAATTTGTTCCAGAGATGTGCATACTATGTCCATTATACTTTTTAAATAATGAAATATAATAATTGATTCTTCCCATTTCTTCTGAGAGGGAAAAATAATAAAATCATCATAATGATCTAAGGAATCCAGTCATTACAAAGGCTTAAGACAACCTAAAGTAGAAAGTTTTTTTGAGAACTCTAGAATCTCACTGAAGTTCTTCAAAGCTAAGCATATTTTCTAATTGCAATTAAATCGCTCTATTAGAAAGGCAAAACAACTGTGGCATACCAGATTCCATTTATTTCTCTTTGTTTGTTTATTTTATTTTGGAGGGGTTTTGTTTGGTAATTTTCTGTTTGTTTGTTTGTTTTGTAGCTTTGTTTTGGTTTTTGTTTCTTGGGGGAGGGATTTGTTTTGGTTTTGATTTTTTTAAGTGGAAGATTTTGCTGACGTCCATCTCCATCACACATAATTGCTTACTTGGCAAGATGAATGCCATCACTAAGATCATCCCTCACTTCCTTCTTCTTCCCCCATATTATGTGCTGAGCATGGTACCATATGTGAAGAATATCCCTTGGGTCACTTGGGGTCAGCTGTCCCAGCTGTGCCCCCTCCCAGCTTCTTGGACACTCCCACACTCCTTGCTGGTGGGCTGAGGAGCAGAAGAGGCTTTGGCTCTGTGTAAGCACTGCTCAGCAATAACTAAAACATCCCTGAATTACCAACATTTTGCTGCACAAATCCAAAATATAGCCCCATATTAGACAGTGTGAAGAGAATTATCCTACCCCAACCAAAACCTGCATAATTCCCTTCCTACATTTTCTCTGGAAATGGAAAGTAACTTGAAACCTAAGAGATCAAAGGGAGTCACCAATGAAAGGGACTTCCATTTTGCAAGCTGGTTAATCTTGCAAATTGGTTAATTGTGTGTGCAAGCAGGTATTCACTAATTGGATGCTCAATTATCCATTTTTCTCAAACAATGGAAAATTGTGTACATAAAATTAAAGGTTTTATGGACAGCTAACTCTTCCCCTGGTAATGAGATTAGGCAGAGGCCATCTTAAAAGACATCATCAACATTTCAAGGCTTCAGAGAAGTCAAGGGGATGAAATTCTCTTATGAATAAGCACTGTGTAGCATTGCCTAACAATTAAAGTATATATGTGGTAATATTAATATCAGAAAGCAGCAGAACCCAATATAAATGATAATTAGGAGAAATGACAGCTCTGCAAAAAGGAGCGATAGCATCATTAGTGCCACTAGGGGCTTTGTGAAGCACACTCTTGACTGAGCAGCTATAGAACAGGGAAGGGGGTGGGGAACAACAGCTTTTGGTCAGGCCAGATAGTTCTCTGGAAATTCAAACCATTACCTAGACAGACTGTAATGATTTTCTCATTTTCAGAAGGGTTTACGTATGGCTTTTCAATGTGTTTTTAGTCAGAGATTTTAAGCGCTTTTTGAAAATAGGACTTAAGCTTGATTCCTGTGCTTTTCTTTTGTCTTCTCTCCATATTGTGTTAGGACAATTACTCTACAGCTACAAACTGATAGCACTGGAGGCTTTTAAAAATACATTCAACCTAAAATATAATGAAATATTTTTTGTGGAGTAGAAGATAGGATTACAGAGATCCCATTTAATGTTTCTCTCTTCCTGTCACCTGAGGATTTTGTCTGCTTTGTGGGGTTGATGTGAGTTTTATCCGCATTCATAAACAACTTCCTAAGCTCTGAAGTAAATCTAAGAAGGGATAAATAATAAAAAAACAACATATAAAGTTGAATACTGTTGAATATATTACTTTCTAGCCAATACTATGCCCATAATTTTAAACTACATCACGGGTGAATAAAAATTTTAAGTTGTTTTATTTAGAATATATAATGGCCAATAGTGCTTTCATTTTATTAAAAAAATAGAAGAAATAATGATATAATTTTCTGCATACCTCAGAGCCTATAAAGATGCTTCTGATTGGGTGCATCAGTCTTGTCAGCATGTGGTGTGCATACAGTGCAAGAAAAACAAAAGCCTGTAACCAAAGTCCAAAATCCCAGAAGTTCTCAGGTACTGAAACAATTTTCTGCTTTGATTCTGCATCCTCTCCCTCATCCTCCTTTCCTCCTCTGTTTTTCCTGTGTGGGTGATTACTGTTGAGTTTTGAGTAGGTTAGAAACTGTGGACAAAGCAAGGCCTGCTCCAAGTTCCATCCAACTAGGAGTCTTGCAATCTTCTGAGTTCAGGTTTTTGGATTTGGTTTTTTTTTTCAATTGTCTAGAAAACACCAACACTACAAAAATTCCCAAACTCTAGCTTCTAAAGCCTCGAGCCTTACACTGGACAACAATTTAGTTTCTCAATGCAGAGTTTTTAGTTCACAAATTAAATTTCTATTATTAGTTAGGTTATAAACACTTGTGTGGCTTATCAGCCAATATTTCTGGCTTGCAATTACGCAAATATATTTACGTGAGCTGACTGATGTGACTAGAACCAAGCCTAGGATGACAGGTGAGAGTATAGCTAGATTTTGGTCTAGAATTGGTGGAGCAAACAGAATATTCTGAGTCAGAAAGGATCCACAAGGATCATTGAGTCCTTAAGTGAATGAGCCATATGGGGATTGACCCCAGAACCTTGGTGTCATTAGCTCCATGCTCTGACCTACTGTCTAACCCCAACACCTACTGAGCCAATCTCAGGGTACATCAGACATGGCAGCAAAGAAATAATGTCCTCATCAAATCAACAGCAAACTTGGCTTTGAACCTCAAGGATGAGAGGCTGTCTATTATTTACTTATGTTTTATAAATCTCTTTTTTGACATTTTATTCCATTTTAGATAATGCTACTGATTTCACTTGTAGTGCTTGTGAACAGAATTTTGTGTAGGATAAGACAGCTGAGTTATTTCTGCCTTTTCTCTTAGCTACACTTATCCTTTCATTACATGCTGTGACCCTATTGCCTCATTTAAAAACAAAAAATCAACTCTGATCTGAGTAAAATCTCAAAATAAATCCAAAAAAGAAAAAACAAACAAACAAACAAAATCCCCCCAAAACCAAGCCACCAACCCCCAAATATTTCTATAGTCAGGAAAGGAAATTTCCCTAAGGTTTTAGAAGACCCAGTGATAAGAATAGACATGCACAGTTATTACCTCCCCCAAGGGATTTTAGAAGATACAAACACAGCTCTGCAACCATTTCTGCTGGGCAATTTTTATTATGATTTATCTTCTTCTGGTAATGCCTCTGTGATACTAGTTTAAAGCATGACAACACTCTGTATGACAGTAAAATATCTTTGAAGACTACTGCACAAAAAGGTTTTTATATTCTACATAGTCTAAAAAACATGCTAAATACTCCATATCCACATTTCCAAAGTAATCCTTTATGGACCATTCTATACCATGACAGTTTATGTTATATCACTGATCAAGTCAGCTTAGACAATGTGACATATTTTCTGAGGTATTAGTATAATGCTCTATTGAAAAATTACAAAATTAGTATTTGTGTATGGTTTTCAATAATGCAGTCTACTAGAAAACTGCTATCTTTTGTAAAAAGAGCATTATCACAGTAAGATTGATAATAAAGTGCAAATGAAAAACTCGCTGTGGAAAATAATTCCTATTTGGCAGATACACCATATTTTGATTGTGTCCCTTGGAATAATGAACCATTTTTCTGAGCCAAAATCACGGTGAGGTGTGGACTGCCGTTGGCCATTCTTGAGCAACCCAATAAAGGAGAGGTTTAGAATGAAGTTTAGAATTGAAAATTATGTTGTTTATATTGTAGTGCATTAAAAAAGACCACTTCTAATGGTCATGATCAATTCATATGTCTTAGTGATAGGATGACTTGAGACCTGCTTTTAACCCATAATCCATAAAAGTTTATGTGGTCAGACCAGATGCAATAAATTGTTATGTAAAGCATACTACTTATATAGCGTCTGCATAGGCATTAGGTATTGCTCTACTTGAAAAAAAATCAGTTCAACTTTATGGCTAAAAATTGAAAGAAATGAAAGCCTACGTGAACTTTTCTCACTACATCTACTCCCAGGGCCAAATAGCCTGATCTTACTCCATGTAGCTATAATAAGTGGATTCTCCTGAAGGAAAAGTAGGGCTCACTGAATGATGTTACATTTCTTCTTACTGATGAACTACTGATTTTTTGCCAGGACACTTAAGGCTGTGGTTGGGGATACATTTGTAGCTCTCTAAAGGCAAATTTTGGAAAATTTTACCCGATCTACTTCAACAAGCCTGAATTTTTACTGTTCCTGAATTAGCTATGAATTGTGTCCTTTCTGCCTTTGAGATGTGGCCCTTTGTTGTACATTTAAGACTTGTTCATTCTGTCAAAATTTCAGTCATGCTACATGTCTGGAAATAGGATTATCCTCATCTTTCCTAAGGGATGATGAGAGTAATGAGCAATTAGTTCACAGAGGGCCAGCTTTTCATGTAAATCTCTTCCTTCCATGTATCTTCTGCTTTCGTTAACAGAAATTGACCTTTATTTTTCAAATTGCCAGCTCCCTGGAGTTTCTCTAGTCTCCAAACTATACTGAAAAAAATAAGCAAAGAAAAGAGAATGGTGCAGTAAATTATCCTTCGTCAGTTTAATGCCAGTGTAAACCTGAAAGTGGCAAAAAAATTTTTCTCTATTTAGTAGTTAACTAATGTTAAGGAGGTTCATTATTATTAAATAAAGGTGATATACAGCTGGTGTTTTATACAGGCATTACAAATGTAGTAAAATTGTGCAATGAAGGTTCTTGTCAGGTTTTATAATGCTAAAGTTGACATGCTTTTGTTTGGTATATATTGAATGCACAGGGAATGACGGAGCTTCAACTTTCCATGTAAGTCATTGTGAAAGAAGAGCAGGAAGTCCAGTGCAGAGTGTGTTCTGTGAGTGTGGATCCAGGAGCAGACTGTTCTCCTCACACTTCTTGTACCTTCAGCATAAAGCAAGGGAGAGGTGTGTTAAAATACTGACATTAACTTGGGATGAAACAATCTGCTTTCTTCCCCGTGTGGAATATAGATGATCAGGGATATATATCCCTTTGAAAAATACGCTGAAATCTTCATGAAATTAATAACATTTCTCTAATAGCAGAGGTAGGGTAGACTTTGAGCTGTCCCATCTCATGGCTGACAAAAGACATTCCTACAAGTCTCCTGCTGCAGCTGTGTGCCATCCTGTCCTGCTCATAGGAATGTGCTCAAAACACATTGCTGGGAGAGCCAGTATGATAAGATTTCCTTCAAGAGACCAAATGTGTTTATTGGCATGGCAAGCATAGAGGATCACAGACAGGAGCTGATGCTTCTCACTTTATTTCCTCTTTCAATTTCTTAAAGTGTCAGTGTGGGAATGGTTCTATTAACCTCATTGATATGAATAAAATTTTCACTGCTTGTTGCATAAAGCTTTTAGCAGCAAGGTTTGCAGGCCTTAGGCAAAATAAATTTACCTCAGAAAGTAAATCCCCATGGGGATTAAAATATTAAATATTATCTAGTTCTGTTGTGAAACATTTTCTTCCTACACTTGCATAAATGTCATTTGCAGCTCCCAGCAGCCCCTTTGTGCCCACTGTTGCTGTTCTGCCCTTTCATATTGCCCAGCAATACGATTTTGAGACCTTCTTTCCTCCTTTCTTGCCAGATGTCTCCAGTCTTTCCTCCTGTCCCTACACAGCTTCCCATATTTCTTACTCTTGACATCTGAAAATATTTATTGCTCTGATCACCATTGCTGGAGTTAGTAGTAGATATAAAATATCATGATATCTTTCTTAATAGCTGATTCAAATATCAGTTCTCCTAAGGCAAGCCTTTATGACATAGCAAGAATTTCCTCAATGACCAATTTATATTTCAGTACTTTCAAGTATTCAGTTTTTAGGGAATACACAGAAAAATAGATTTGAACAGAAATGTCCAATGTCAGTTTTCATTCAAGTATATCTTTTATAATTATTTCTAGTAGATCAAATGTGCTGTTAACCATTCAAATGACATTTTAGGAAAAGAAAATTCTCCAGCAGAAGAGATTCTGTTCAAAGATTCTCATTTGTTAGGAAAACTAAGAAATAGGTTTCCTAATTTGTAAATTTCAGATATGACAAAAGACATTTTTGTTTCTGAGGCATAACCAGAGACATCCATAAATAGATGGAAAAATAAACATAATTTCATGTTTTTCTGTTGTAGGACATGTGGCCAAAATACCAAGGGAATGCCTTCAAACTGCCCTGTTGCTTACACTTGTAAGGAATAGGCTGTGAATAAAAAAAGAAATTACCAGATATTTGATTTTATGTTGGGGATAATGTTTCACATAGGGGAAGGAAAAAACCATTTATTCAGTAATAATTTGTTTTTGATTCTAACATAAAGCTAGAAGACAATGGTTTGGAAAAGAGCAGGCAAGTGTTGAGCTGCATGTTAGGCGTGGATAATGTAAATCTGTCTGTGCTTCACCATTGCCTTAAATGCTTCCCTGTAATCAGGGGTGTAGCTGTGTGTGTGGTGCTGGAAAATTAAAGCTTTCTAGACTGAACAGCAATGACAATTAGGATCTGAGGCTAGTGATTTCTTGAGTAGACTTCTGCCCACTGGAATAACTAATTAATGTCACATAAAGCATAGGATACATAAAATAGTGACAACTCAGTCAATTTATCACAGCTTTGCTGAACAGAGGCAAGAGCTCCCTTACTGCACACCAGTTTGTTGGATGGTTTAGTTCCTTGACCATGAACATGTACTTTCTGTTGTCAAGTCTCTTAGAGATGATTTTTTTCACCATTTATTTTTTGCATGATTACAAAACTTTTGAAAGGTTTCACAAGTTCTTAAGAGATTTATCAAGAAGATATTTCTTTAAAGTCTCACAGAACACTTCAGCCAATTTCTTTTCAGTTTCTTTTCTCATCCTTGGTTTGCTCTACAGGGTCTGAAAAAACCCCCTGAAATGATGAGCACACCTTGCAAGGCTGATATATTGTTTAGAATGTGATGGTGATTCTGCATCCTAACAGAATATTACATTTCATAGCTGCATGCTTGTTTCCAGTGCGAAATTAGGATTCTTTCAAACAAGAATGTCTGTATCCATGAGATGCTTAAGACTTCACCTGATACATATTTTTAATAAGATCTATATACGTGCATATGTGTATATATAGAGAAAGAGCATATAAGTTATGTAGTGAACAAACAGAGAGTAAGTTAAAATACAAATAGTGTTAAGGCGCATACCAGTAAAGGTGTCAAATATTTTAAGATGAATACAATGAGTAGAAACCCTAGTTTTCTCTTTTGCTGAAATGGAGGACAAACCAGAGCTTTTGTGAATGAAAGGAAGAAGAGTTTTAACCCAGGCAATCCTTTTTGAGTATTGCTTCCTTTCTCAGCCTCCCTGCAGTACTGCCCCTGAGAGCTTCAGTTCATGGCCTATCTCAGAACAAGTCCCTGTGGCTCTGCTCAGGCCACATGCATATAAATACTATTAGTTTTCAAATACAGCTAAGAAACTTCATCTCAGGCAAAAGTCATTATGGTCAGAGCAAAAACCTAATATTTGGTATAAAACATTTCTTTAGGGAAGGCTTGGGAAACTAATTTTGCTCTGTAGGTAGTGCTGATACTTTAAAGTTACCAAATGACCAACTTGTATGGCCAAATGGGTTAGAAATGATTTGACCTTTATCTTTGCCCTTTCAAATAGAAATAAGAACTTAGGATGAAGTTTTGCTTTGACCATGCTGATTTTTGTAGGATTTGTCATGAATACCCCATTTAGAAGAGGGATGAGTCATTTTGACTATCCATTTTTAATACTCTGAGAGAGAAGGGAAAAAATAATCCCAAAAATAAGAGTTTTGCCTTAGAATATTAAATTTAGTGTTATTTATTAAAAAATAAATAAGGAAAGAGAAGTGAATTTAGGAAAGGTTAATAATATTTCTGAGAGGTCTCAAGAAAAGAAGGCTAAGGTGGAGGATGTAATTGCCATCTTCAGCTACTGAGGGAGTGCTTACAGGGGACACAGAACCACACTCTTCTCAGGTGCCCTGAGAAAGGATGGGAGGCAACAGATCCGAGCTGCAGCAAGAGAAATTCTTATTAGGAAAAACAAAAACATTCTCTACAATAATCAATAGTCAAAATTGAACAATTTTCCCCAGAAAACTTGGAATCTCCATTCTTGGTGATTTTTGAAACTAGGTGCTAAGGAAGCTGATCTAGCTTTGAAGTTGTACTGCCTTGAGGAGGGAGTTGAGCTAGATGATCTCTCATCAGCCTAAATTATACTGTTTAATTATATTGCTGATTGTAGATAGTGATATTTCTGAATCATAGCAATGATGTGCTTCTCCACTTGAAGTGTTACCTTTGCCCTTGTGATTTAAAAATTAAACAACTTAAGCCTGATTTTCCCCTAGAGTTTGCAGCAAAATTAGGAAAGGCAACACTTGTGTGCAAGGATGTTTCTACATCATATACTGAAGCATTTTAGAGATGATTCAGGGTAGAGTGCTCAAAAAATCCAAATGCTGATTTTTAAAAAGAAGGCACAATTGATATTTTATACATTGGTTTTCCTAGATCTAATAAAATACAATATTTTTTCTAAAAGAAACTTCTAATAATGGATATTAAACTGGTAAGCCTGGAGAACATTTAGTTTACATGTAATTTTAGTTTTAATGCAAGGAGTTAACATTTGAATATTTTTAAACTGTTGTAAACGCAGTGTTTTGAACAGTGATACTGCTAATGTGATAGAACAGATGCTATTTTTGCATTTATAAAGCAGGTTGCTGTAAAATTCAGAATGTTGCTGTAGATTGATCACATTATTGCAGGACATGCAATCAAGCTTACAATTACTCAGCCACAGGTATTGGGGCTAAGCTTATATTTAGACAAGCATTTGACATGTCAGTCAATATGATACCATGAAAGATTTACTGAAGTCGATCACACCATAACTCATTTTTGCCATGTGAAAAAAAAAAAATAGGGAAGACAAATAGAAAAAGTTCTCCTCTCCACTTGGACTATTTAGATTCCACAGAATATCTAATGTTCCTTTAGGAGTTATGAATAAAAGTTGCATCAATTAATTCCTTTCCTCAAAGTGCATGAAGAAAAATAAAACCTAAATAAAAAAATATTTTGCTGCAGTAGTTACTGCTTACTGCAAATAAAGATAAATCTGCTGGGGATATCAGCAGATAATAGGATAAGCCTCTTGCAACTTTTTCTGCTTATTTCAGAAAGGGCATTAAAGTTGTGATTTGGGTGCTTGTTTTCCTGGCTTTGCTTCTCATCCATGTCCTGAAGGATGAGAAGTGTGAAAAGTCTAGTTTCTTTTCTGGGCTTGAAGTTTCTGACATCCAGGAAGGAAAACTAAATATTTCAATTATTTAGAAGGAGAAATGTAACAGTGATTGGAAAAGCTTTTCATAATATGAAGTGAATATTCATCTTTTTAAAATACACTTTTCTTCAGGAAAACGTATGAGGTTCTGTCATTGATTGTTTAATAATTCCAGACATTGATGATTTACGCCAGACCTGGAGTGCGCAGTGTTTGCCTGCCATCTGTCCCAGCTAATCTCCAAATTCCATCTACAAACGTGGATGACTTACAACTTCCCTGATTAATGTCATCTATCATTTTCTTCATAACACAGAGCAATTAATCTCGGCTGGTCCCAGGGGTCCACCGCAGTAATAGGTTTGTGGGGGGTACAAACAACCCGCAAAAGTCTGTTTAGAAATAACACCCTTAACACCCTTTCGTCATCCCCCACCCCACTCCCCTTTATTCTTCTTTGATTTATTATTCCTTTTTGTGTGTGTGTATGTGTGTGTATCTCCTCTCCTGTCCCGCCCGTCCCCGTCTCACTCCCGTGACGGGCCCGGCTCCAGGGGCTCCAGGGGCTCCAGGGGCTCCCGGGGGCGCGGGGCCGGCCCGGGGGGCGCAGACCGTGGCCCCACACCCGGGGGGCGGCGGGCAGGTGCCCGCACGGGCTGGCGGAGGAGCAGAGGCGGCGGGAGGAGGAGAGGGCGCCCGCAGCTGCATTGCGGACGGAGCCGCCGGCTCCCGGGGAGGGGCGGCCCCGTGATGCCGGGGGCGGGTGGAGGCCCGCGGAAGGCGGCGTGGGCGGTGCGGGGCAGCGGGGGCGCGGAGCCTCCGCCCCGCCGCAGGAGGGAGGGAGACAGGCAGGGAGGTGCCGCCGCCGCGTCCCGGCGCGGGCAGCGGAGCGGCGAGGGGCGGTGAGTGCGGCGGGCGGGCGCCCACGGCAGCCGCGGGTGCGGCGTCCTCCCGCTCCGGGAGCGCCTGCCCTCCCGGGCTCCCCTCCGGGCGGCGGCGGGGGCGCCCGGGGAGGTGCGGGGTGGGGCGGGAGCTGCTTGCGGGCGGCCGCGGGGCCGGGCTCTCACCTGCGCCCTCCGCCTCGCCCTGTGCCCGCCGCTCGGCTCAGTGACCCCGGGACCGTGCCCGCGCTGCCACCGCCCCGGCTGCCACCGCCCGGGAGGTGCCGCGTTCTGGCTGTTCCCGACGTGGAGTTGCGAGGGAGCAGGGCGGGCGGCCGGGAAAAGTGTTTGCTGGGGGTTCTTGTAGGTGTCACGCAGAGTTTAGCACTTTTAGAGCGGCCGCTTGGCTGTGCGCACCCTCTTGGTGGGCAGGCAAAGCAAAAATGCATGACGCGAAGCCGTGGCTATAAAAAGTAAAAAAAGCTGTCAGAGCGGATTTGCCCAGCGCTCCGTGAGCGAGCCTTTGGCCCGGGACTGAAGCTGTCAGGGTGCTTTGTGATGACAAACAATTGCAATTTTAAGAAAAAACCCCGATCTCATCTGTCAGGTTAATTTGTGCGTGTTGCGGGAGCGGGGCTGTCGCTGCGCCCTTTACACGCGGGCAGAGGCAGCGCTGCGCTCCCGGAGCGCTCGGGCCGGCCCTGACGCGCCGCTGCCGCTGCCGCTGCGTTCTGTAACGGGGCCGGAGAGCTGATGGTGCGAGCGTAGCGAAGAGGCGGCTGAAAAGAGACCAGAGGGCACGGGGACAGGCTTATATCGGGTACACGACTTCTGGAGGCTCTTAAACAACCAAAAGGAATGTAAAGAACAAGGTATAAGTAAAAAAGAAAATAACTCTTGTAGTAAAGGCTGTTGGCATAAAGTGAAATTCAGGTCACGGGTGTTTCCTTTTAGTAACTCAGCCTAAGTGAAATGTAAATCTGTGTTATTACGGAACCTGAGAAAAGTGGCTCTGGGTTGTGGCTTTCTATGTTGTATGACCTATACATATAACCTATAATCCTGCCTAACACAGATTGGGAGACTTAATTCTGACTGAAATTTCTGATGTGGCTACATTAACAATTTATAAATTAGCACTAAGTTTAAAGGAGCTGCACTGAAGAAAGTTGGCTTAACAGATTTGTACTTCATTAAGATGTCCACTTTCTAAAAGCTGATCAGGTCATCCTTTAGTTTTAATGTGTGTAAGATAACATATTAAAATAATTTGCTGTGTATGTATAGGTCATAGGACCTATCCTGTCCTTTCCTGACTTTAGTTCTCTTTTCCAAAGTTTTCTATTGAAAATGCCATTTTTTTCTAGGAGGTGTCTTTGAGAGCATCTGGAAGAGTCAGGGACAAATGTTATGAAAGTTGCTTGAGGACGTCATGCTGTGCTTTGGGAGCAGGTGATTTTCTTAGGTACAAGTTGTCCATGACTTGTTCTTGCTTCAGCTGTACTGTTGCCTTTATTTTGAAACGATTTGCTTTCTCTCAAGGCCATTGATATAATAATAGACAATAATTTAAGACTTTCTTTAAAAATCCAGATTCATGTGACTGGTTAATTTTGTGAGACCTATTCTGACTTGAGATTCAGAACAACTGTTGAGATGTCTCTTTCTGTTAAGTTATCAGATGTTTAATTGCTTTTTTAGCACTAATCTGGGGTAATCCAAGTTTTCTGGTGAGATGGTATAGGCTATAATTCATCACTACTTTTTCTCCTTGGAACAGATTAAGTCTTAATATTGTCAGGGGCTTGCCTTTGTAAAATAAGAAAATTAGAGCATCTTTAGCAACTGTCACATCATTTCTGATGTTTTATAATTCATTTTCCTGGGTAATACCAGAAATTCCAGCTGTGCTTAGGAACTTGGATTCCACATTTATCTTCCCACACTCGTGCATTTTATGACGAGGGGGACTAGTGGGAGGCTGACAAAGTGATAATACTCTGACATAGTACTTCTATAGGCTATATATCACACCAAAATATGTGCCATATTTTACAGCAGTCATATGCAGTGTGTCTGTCACAGCTGGCCTTAAGAGCTGGGGGGAGGGATCTAGGATTGCTGCAATTAGGCCCTCCATCCAAATCCACAAGAGAAAAACAAAGTTTTTATTTGGATCCTATTGAAATATTTATGTGGACAGTAGAGAAAGGGATAACTTTAATTACTAGATTGTACTTGATACTAAAAATTTTATAGAATGAAAGAATTCAACTGACGTAGTAAAATCCCATGCTTTTCATTCTTTGTAATCCCTTAGGCCAATGTGTGTAGGGTGAAATACCTTTTCATTTTTGTCTTCCTGACTGCTTTAAACTTTAAAGTAATTGGTTTATCACACTTAATCAACAGTTAATCAATATCCCAAATGTATTTGGACTGTAATGAGGAAAAGAAAGAATTTTAGGTTTTGTTCTAACAGCTGCAAAATTGTATTAAATTGATTTTTATCCATAACACTCTACCTTCTCCAGCTCTATTTCATTAGGCTGACAAGTAAATGTGTAGATAATATAAAAGATATCCTCGAATTTCTTACTTTAATAGTATGAAAAAATTCTTGCTTCTTCATTTACTTTCTTCTGTGCTTGACACTTTTACCTGACAGAGGTTGAAACCAGGATTAAATGTCTTGTAAAGGAGATGCAGGAAAAGATGAGCTAGAATGCTAATACTCACATAGATCATAGGTTTCAGTCCACTGTGATGGATTGTGCTGATGTAAAAGTTACTCTTCCTTTCAGAAGCAAAAATATTCATGAGTTAAATATATTCAATATCTTCTTTGAGCTGTTAGTTTATCATAAGCATAGAATGCTTGTCAGAACTGTGCCCTCAATTCCAATTATCACATACAAGGAAGATACCCAAATAATATAGGAAGTGGTTCTCACACTTATTTTGATGTACAGAGCACGGGCAATTTTACAGTAGAGTCAACTTGCCATTTAAATTTTGGTTTCAGTGCGCCAGTTTTTCTTAATTGTGTGTATTAGACCACTTGGAAATAATTTGCCTATTACAAGCAGAAAATTAGTTTTGTAACATATGAGTGTCCACTTTAACTTTCATATGGTTGGCTGGTGGTGTGTGGATATATAGGAGCTTTCTTGAAATTTATGTATGAAAACCAAGTCTCTCTTTCCACAGTTGTCCTTATCTCCTCTGTTGTCTATTTGGCAAAGACGTTCATATCCAAGTTGCTGAAGTTGAGGTCTTTGAATGATGCTGTAATTAGTTCATTAGTCCTCATATTCCTGTATGAGTATATAACCTATATCAGATTTGTTCTGTGATAGAAACTTGGGGAGAAACAAAGGAAATATTCAATGGTCAATGTAAAGTAGCAATGGGAAAAGCAAAATCTAACCTTATGATGACTGTGTAGAGAGGGTTCTGAAAGATCTGATAAAAATTCTCAGGGTTATCTTTTCCTGAGATTCTCCTTGGGGTTGCTGTTCCCCAAGGTAATAAGGTTTTCCCCCAGGGTTGCTGTTCCCTGGGAGTTTCCTCGGGGTTGCTGTTCCCCGAGGTAATAAGGTTTTTTGTCTTCTCTTTGCCCTAAGTGTTTCACACCAGAGGTAGAGACGACAAGCTGAGTCCGCCAGTGCATGTTTCCAAGGTTGTTTATTCTTCATTATCTCAGTTCTGTCTCTGCTCTGCCAGGCCTCCCTGGCAGGGTACCTTATCTTAGTTCTGTCTCTGCTCTGCCAGGCCTCCCTGGCAGGGTACCTTATCTTAGTTCTGTCTCAGCTCTGCCAGGCCTCCCTGGCAGGGTACCTTATCTTAGTTCTTTCTCAGCTCTGCAAGGCATCCCCAGCAGAGCAGGACACGCGGCGGACTGGGCGGATCAGAGAGCCCTGCACTTTATGTACAGTACCCCTGACCTAACCACTGTCCGAGACGTATTTTTTATTTACAAAATTTTACCAATACCTACTACCTATACTAACATGTCAGTTCTACTCTAAGCCAATCCTTGAGATCCAACTCAGCAAAAGATGGGGGACGAGATCAAGAACAAGGAGCACAGGGGCTACTCCCCAATTCCTCCATCTTGCCTCTTCAACCCCATATACTAAAAATCCTAGATTCTACATTTACATTCTATGATAAACTAAATACTACTTTTTTTGAATTCTCTCAGCTTGTGATTCTTCATACAATGTGGGCATCCACTCCCATGGCCAGGGATCAGAGGCAATGTCCTCCTGGGCTCTGTGTGAGGCTGGTTGACCCCCTTGTACAGATCCCAGACCCCCCTGTCTGGTCTCCAAACCCTCCAGGGTGGCCAGAGGGATGTTCTAGACTCCGACAAAAAATAATAGTATAAACTCACATTAATTTATGATGAGAAGAAATGTTCTGATCACTCATCTTCAAGAAGAAATAACTGAAATTGGGTCAGGTGCTGTAAACGGTTAATAGGATGGTCTGTTGGTAAGGAAATAAGAGGTCCTGATTTGTTTGACCAAGTGAAATGAAAGGTATGTAGGACATGGACTCCAGCTGCAAACTTGGGAGAACATCGACAGAAGGGAAGCACAGGCTTTTGGTAAAGGACACAGCTGTCAGGAGAACTGAGTTCTACCCTTGAAAAAATTGTCTTGCAGAAATTTGGAGAACGTCCTTCTGTTGGAACACATGGGTTCCAGTGGCAGCAGAGAGTGGTTGGGAAGTACTGCAGAAGTTTGGAGATGGAGTTTGTCTGTTTTTCCAGAAGGGATTATATGTGCCTGGGAAATGTTTGCATTTAACTTCTGTCAAAGCTTTAAGTATCATGCCATGCAGCATGCCAGTCCAGCTCTCTTTCAGACTGTTTATAGTGAAGCTTCAGAAAGTCTTAATTCTTTTTGGTGCTTGCCAATGTTCAACCGCTCCTGAGTTCTTCTACGTCAGCTTTAAGCTGCTTGTTGCTCCTTAGCAGGTTAAAGCTGCATTGGGATTCTTTTGCCTTTCTATTCTTGATTCTTTTGCCTTTGCTTCAGCAGCCCTCTGAAGTGGGACATAAATCTCTTCTGCTCTTACTCCTCAGCCTGTGCTTAGGTCTGGCTCTTCCTCTGAATGGCCTTACACAATCTTACAAATTTCTTCTGAAAACATGTAATATTCAAAATGTTTTCAAATGAGAGCTGTTTTGTAAAGGAATATGAAAAAATGGGCAATGTAGACTTTTTTAGACATTCTTCTGTCACCCTTACATACCAAGGGCAGAGAGAAAAGTGAATGTAGTAGTTTGTGGAGCTGAAATTCTGCTAAAAATGCCAGATTTTTAAAATAAAAACTTTAGAAGAGCTTTAGTCTGGCGAATCTGGTTGCTTTTTTCATCTCTCATTGTGTGTTGTGTGCAAGAGAGTGTAATTTTGCTTTTGTGTGGCATGCCAGCATCTCTGGTGGAACTACTCACATTTCAGATAATAGTATGAGCTTCTATTTAGCTCTCTGTTGTTCCTTAGAGATGTCTTTTGGATGAATCCATTAGCAACCATAGCAGAGTGTATGCTGTACTCTTCCTGCTTCAAGTCAGTCAAAGTTTGGCAAACACTACTCTGTCCCTTGGAGAGCCCTTAGGTAGCCTGCATACTCTGGGACCACTTGTTTGGGTAGAAAGTTTACTTCTAATGTGATTTTATTTAGTAGAAGGATACTTTACATGAGTAATTTTAAGTAGATTCCAGCTGGAGAAAGTCTTTCTCTCTTCCTTGGCCCAAGACCAGTGGTGGTGGTATCAGTATGGAAGTGGAAATCCAAAAGTCATCAAACAGTTCGGTCTGAAATAGGAGCATGTTCAGCCCAGCCACAGTGAAAATAGTTGTGAGACCCATATTTATGCCAGGGTTAGGAAACTTGGATGATTTTTTTCATTATGTTTATGAAATTATTTTCCTCCTCTCTGGCTTTTTGCATCCTTAGTCTTGATTACTCTCCACTGTTTTGGTTTTATTTTTATTTAAGTAACTTCTCCCTTTTGCTTACTATTCACTTTATTCTGCCTACTCATATGTGTTTTAGTATCTGCAACTTCACAGGCAGGGAAAGCTTAAACTGAAATTTTTAATCAAATGCGTCTGCCGGGTAAAAATTCTAAGTCTGCAAGGTCTAATAGAATGATGTTGATGATGTTGAACTTACATCATGGGTAACTTACAAGTACTTGGTTTTTAAGAATATTTCTGGACAGAAATTTCATGGAGTCTTTAGTATTATTTTAGCTTAAAATTTCAGCTAGGTTGTAAAATTATTTCATTTAAGGTAAATTATCTAAAGGAGAAAATAAACACCTGGTCCTTGTCTCAAATAATTTACTGTATAGGGTCTTTACTATGCTAAGATTGTGTTGTTTATCAGAAATGCAGATAGTTCTATTGAAATTTGTCATGTCCTTGGGAGGCAAAATTACATTTTGTAACAAGAACAAAAAAGGCATGAAATTAATTCACTAATCTTAATTTTAAAAACTATTAATGATATCCTTTATTTATTGATCTTTGTGTTTTTCTAAGCTTGATACTTTTTTTTTTTTTTTTTTTTTTTTTTTTTGGTTTGAGGAAAGAAAATAGAAGTGAGGAGAAGTCTACCCCAGATCAGTCAGTAACAACTTTGTTATGTTATCTGCTGCCTTAATGCATGTATAGTTTTTATTGTCCTACTTTGAAGTTAGCCAATATAATAAAAAAGTTAATCAGAAATCTATATTTCTTAAAATAAGCATTCTAGAAAAATGCTTCTGGGTGCTGTGAATTTTCTTTTAAAAATGTGCTACTACTTTGGTTGAAAAGGCTTCTCCTGCTTTGCTTTCAGGGAGACCTAAAGTATACAGTATTTTATATTCCACCCAAATTGAGTTCATTTTTGTCACTGAAGGGAGATATATTCTCCCATTGACTTTAATATGTGTAAAACTGGATTCCAGTAGTCCAGTAATTATATAATATGGTGGAGTTCCTCCAGTTAGATAAATACAAAAAAAGATTAATCTTAAAATAATTGAGGATAGATCAAGACATTTTGAGAAATCCACTACAGTGACAATGTGATTATGTGGATTATCAGTTGCATGTAAATCTTACTAAGGATGATGGATAGAAATCTTAGATAAAAACAGTTGTAACAATATACCTTTTATGGTCTCTGGAATTAATTTAATAAATGTTTTGGAGATTGACTAATACACAGATAGTGACCTTTTTGTTTAGGTCAGTGTGAAGTCAAATATATCTTGGAGATTAGTATTGATCAGAATAAAGCCAAAATCAATCTTGGATTTTGAGGGTCATTACACTTGGAAATAGGATGCAATACTGCAAATGTTGGGGTTGTGGAAGGCTTTTACCATAATTATGGAAAAAATAATCTTTTGCATAGGTGTAGTGTCTAAAAAAACCAGATAAACTGCTAAAAGATTAGTTATTTAAATAAGTGATAAATTCAGCTCCTTTCAGCTTTCCTTAGTATGAGAGATGATATCCAACAGTGTTAAAGTTGGTATTAAAGTTCCCTTTTGCTTCAGTGCTGGAGGGATTTTGCCCTCTCTGGAAGTCATAAGTTGGTGTTTAGGAGAAGGGTAATCTATGTTTGTTTAGAGAGGTGGGGTTTGTTTATTTGTTTTTACCTGGTAAAATGTTTTCTAAATTTCTTTTTCTGACTCTTTTCCTTCCTTTTCCTCTCTTTCTTTTCCTTCCATCCACCCTTAGATGTTTTGGTGAAATTTAGTTTGTGCAATTGGTGAAGTAAAAGTGGAAGAGGTAAATTACAATACAGTACCTTTGAAATATTGCATGGCAAGCATAACCAATTTTAACGAAGGGGAACTAGTGCTAAACACTAAATCAGAAATCTTTAAACAGACCTTTTTTATTTTTGTCTTTAATAGATTATTTTGTTTGTTTTGTCTGGCATAAAGTCTCTGGCCTCTGTATTTCATTTAAAAATAATGTGGTGGAAATTTTTAAGGATCTTACCCAAAAGTTTTCAACAGAAGTATGTCTGTGAAGATCTGAATTGACTGAAATGTCTATCCTGTGTTAAATAAAATAGTCCAAACAGTATTTTGTCCAAGATTCCTCTGTAAAAGATAAAGTTTTCCCTCTTATTTTCAGAACCTGTTAAAAAATGAAGGTTGTGTTGTTTATTTTCTGCACAGAAGTCATCTTCTGATATAACTTTTTCTGCAGAGAGCACTAGATGGTGTTCTCCACAATTAATTGATACAACTGCATCAATATCTATGATCAAACGTTGGGCTGTCCCCTAGCCGTATATATTGAAGTCTCAAGAACTATATGTAAGCTGATAGATTATTCATTTATATTTATTTTAAAATGGATACATATTTCTAATCTTAATGATGTGTTTGAGTGCAAATAGAAGTCTCTATGTATGTGTGCATGTGTATGATTGAGGGACCATGTACCATTGTCCTTGAAAATAAAAGCCATATATAAATGCAAGCTATTGGTATTGGAAGTGATAGTCAAAGCTGCTCCATTTAAAGATGGAACTTTAAGATTAAACTATTAATAATGAGCTACATTCCAGATACATTAGTTCATATTCTAAGAGATCAAAGTGCCAAGATTATAGATAGTGGTTCTCAGGCTATAGAAGTCCTTTTAGCTGAGCAGCTCTTCTTATCAATGGACTTCTCTTGAATTTCTCATAATAGTTATCCTCAGAGAAAATCTGTGGTGGGTATATTAAGAAATTCACCTTATTTGTACCTGAAATAACCCTTTGAAATATATTAGCAGAAATTTCTAGAGCGCACTAATATATGCCACCTTTTGCTGCAATGACAGTTGCTTTGGATTTAAGGCAGGCTCGGCCCAAAAAAAGGGCAACAAATCACTAAAAAACCTTTCATAAGTGTTTTTCAGAGTAATATTGTTTAATAATCAGAATGAAGCTATTTTTAAAAGTATCTCAGAAGATGGGACTTTTAGTGCAGGAATATCTTTCTTCTTACTGAAATGTTTTGGATGAAATTTGCAAGAAGATTATTTTCCAATGAGCATTCCCACATGGAATGGTATTGGTGTATGGGTCAGTTTTACTAAGGAGAACATGTTTGTCCACCACTGCTCCCCATTCCTTTGTTTCAAGTACTAATAAAAGAAGATACTAGAGTTGAGTGAAAGAATTATCATTGTTTGGATTCTCAAAAGAAGGAATTAGTATAGTAATTATATTATAATAGTAAATTTATATGTTTTTCAATGTTTCTGTTTTTCTTCAATGAAACTAATGGATAGTAGTCAGAAAAAATAATGATTTTTCTGTTGTGTATATCAACCTGTATATTAATACTTGTTTACTCTAGGAATTATTGAATAAAACACATAAAGCACTAATCTACCTTGAGCTGACTAGTGAGCCCCAAATGTCTGAGTTTTTTGCATCAATCCTCTGAGTATGGAATTCAAATCTACTATATTTAATATGTGAGACCTTTAATGCAGAAAAAAATTGAAAAGTGATGCAGCCTGATTAGTTTATTAGAAACCTGATTAGTTTATTTTATTAGTTTTGCAGACCCCACTCAAAATGGGTCAGGCTTCACTATTTGAGCTGACTTTGAGTTTGGAGGCAGTAGGTAACTTGACCTATATTTTTGAACTAGGACTTTGGAAACTGGGCTGAAGGAAAAATCTTGTAAACTTCTTTCTATGCATGGAAATACTGAGGTTTGGATGCTGACTTAATCTCATTCCAAGAATTCATATATTAAATGTGCACCTGAGTTAGAGGCTACTTTATTTCTTCATCTGAGAGTTTTAAGTGAAGTTCATTATAATTTTATCTGTGTAAGAACAGAGGAAGCTCGCCTTGCATTTATCCAGGCATGTGTCCATAAAAAAGGTATTGTATGTCTGAAAAGCAGTTCCTTCTGATTTTTAATGGTTTGTTGCTTTTTTCAACAATGGAATTGAGTATTTGAGAAGACATTCTTTTTCTTTTAAAAAGATGAAGATTTTTACAGCACTGATAATGTGTTAAGTGCTACTGCTTTGATTGGTGTCACAAATCTCCAATAGTGTTTTGCTTGATCTCTGCCTCCAGCTATGTTAATATACTACAGTTTCTCAGAAAACAGATCACAATGCAGATCCTTTGCCTATTATTACCTGTTCATCACAGAAGACACAAATTGTCTGACTTTTGAGTCTGAAAGATTTACGGAAATTTTAATCTATTGTTAATTTAAAAAAAAAAGTTAGTAGCATTAGTAAAAGCATGATATTGGGGATGCCTACTAGTGATGTGTATTGCTACCTGGTGTATTGCTTTTTTAACTACTGTCATAACTCTACTTTTCCCAAGTGGAAAGATGGCCACCAGAATGCAAAAAAGTTTGAGAAAGAAGAGGTAGTTTCGGCAGGTTTTCTTTTGCTGATCTAGATTGTCCTCTCTTAATCTTCCCAAGCCTTTCAAAATCCTCTACTAAGTCCCAACAGCTCTTATTTGCTAAGATTTCTGCATAAAAGAATGGCCTATAATCCGTTTTTCTTATATAAGGGACACTTGTAGTATTCAAAAAGAAGATTTATACTTGGGATTTTGGCACTGACTATCACTAGTATTCCATTGTAATTCAGTATTTTACACACTGACTTAGTGAGGCTTTACAAGTTTCCTGTGAGCAGGGACAAGGACCACTTGAAAACTGAGGAAGGTGGGTGGAAGAAATCATCCAGCACACAGAAAATGATGGCACAATGTCAGCTGGTACCAAAGACATTGTAAAACTTTGCTCTAGATGGGGTCCTCTTTGACCACTTTTATATTCTCTTTACACCATTTGCAATATGTTAAATCACACTGCTTTCCAGGCAAACTCTTCCAAGTAGCAGATTGTAACAAACGTAGTTTTGTGGTTCTGCATTAGAAAAATGTAGTGGTTTTTAGACACAGTTTTGCCTGCCCCACTCAAGTGTTTAGGAACACTAGGGACTGTCACTTTTTTCTTCAGTTTTCCAAAAGAAGATTATCAAGACATGAAGGGAGCATCTCAACTCTCTGTCATGATGGCAGCAGGTTTGGTGACCTAGCTGTCTAGTAAACTTGTAGGTTTATTTGAAGCAAACTTATTTGGGGAAAAGAGCAAGTATTTACACAGTTTTGCTACAATCAGCTTTCTAGCGTCGATTCTTTGTATCAGAGTAGAAGTTTTACTCATGAGTATCAGTGATATTACATGCCTCCCATCTGAATGCTGAAGGATTTTCTTGTATGCTTGAGACATAACTTGTCATAAAAGTGCTACTGATAGAATAAAAGCCCTTTCCTATTTATTTTGTCTTAATTGCCAAATAAGAAGTACAGAAAATGAAGACTAACAATACTCACTGTAATAATGTAAAAGTAAAATCAAAATATTCAGCTGAAGTAATTAGAATCTTTTTGTTGCTTAACTTATGCGATTTTTTTTTCTTTTTTTCCTGTGGTAATGTCCTTATATGGACTGGACCACACCTTAAGCATGGCAGGCAGTTGCAATTCAGTGCATGTGGTGTGGAAGAGCAACTTTGGATAAAATCAATTTGCGAGGGATTTTAAAAATGAACTTCTGTCATTTTTGCTTGCTTCTTCCTCATGAACAAAGGAAACTTTCTTTTGGAAATACAAATGGTAATGTAGGCTAATGAGTAGAAAATTGCTTCATGTACTCCAAAAGAGGGTTACAGTACCAAGAAAAATCAAGATTCTGGCTTCAGGCTTCATCAGCTGAAGGATGCTGTTTGGAAAAATTCTGCCTCAGGTCACAGCTAAAACATTTATTTTACTAGTCTCATTATAAAGCTTTATAGACTTCCAAGAGAAATTAATAATTCAAAAGGACATCTGTTAGTAAATTATTTAAATAACCATTTTTAAGCTAATGGTCATTAGTTATCTGTGAAATATTTCTGAAGAACAGTTCTCTAATAGAAAAGAATGTGTGGCAAGACTACAAGAAAAGAATAAGCTGACAGTCTTCAATATATGAAACACATTCATAGTATTTAATGATTTATGCTTTACTACCTGCTGTAATCCTCACTTTTAGTATTTGACCTCCAGAGCATGTTGTGACAATGAATCTGAAAAAGCTGTAAAGCGTCTGTAAAAAAACAAAAGTAACAAAAATGTTACTTGCATTTGACACTTGTCAGTAATTTATTAAATGGTCTCTAGTTGGTGAGCCTCAATTTGTCTTTCATACCTTTGATTTTACAGATCTCTGCTCTAACCATTCTGTGTGCATTTCTCTTTCATGATGAAAGATACTTGTTTTAATATAAAAGTCACAGTATAATCTTTGAGCATCCAAGTTATTATCCCCTAATGTCTTTCCTAGTTCTTCTCTGTAATGGTGTAAAACAAACAACAACCAGAATTCGAGCTACTTTCATAAAGTCACATTTTGAGGATTCTTGGTTTGCTATTCAAATATTTTCCAGTTAAATCTCCTGCCAATCTTTCCCATTGCCAAAACTAATAGATTTTTCTCTGCTGCTGGACATCAAGGAGACATTTTCAGATAGCTATTCTTGATGACTCTAAAATGCCATTCTTATAAGCTGGTACAGAGCCCATCTCTTTGTGTGTGATTGGGGTTGTGTGTGTGTGTTTTTGTCATGCATCACTTTATGTTTATAGGCAGGGGAGTTCACCTGTAATTCAGCTTTCCACACTTGTGTGAGAGCCTTTTGCAACTTTGATCATTCAGAATTCTTAGCAGATATGTTTTTCTTCACTATTAATTTTTGAAACAGTTATCTTTTCTTCACTTATATGTGGAAGTGTAAATATCTCTATTTACAGATTAAATGTGTTGTATTTTAGCAATCATATATCCATATTATATACTTATACTTACATGATAGGTTGTAATGAATGAATACATCTCCTTTATAGATGCAATATATCCTCTCATTCCTGTATAATTTCTATCTCCTGTTGTGTCCTCTGTGCTACTGTTAAACATACGGGCAATAGAGATTCATAACTGGTCTATTTATGTGGAATAAAATACCATTTTACACAGAAGTGTGTATATATGTGCGTACATTAATTCATATACTCTCATATTTGGTTTTATCATCAATATAAAAGCTCAATCATGTTTAATCATGTTAGTGTTACTGGTAAATTTCATATGTACTGCTTAATCCTTACACTGCTAGTTTTGTAAAATTGTCAGAGACTTCCTAATTTTGTAGCAATTTTTTCTAGTATTAAAATATATCAGTGTTGCATGAGAGCTTATTGTGGGCCCCCCAAATCTAAGACTTACACAGAGATGCTTAAAAATAGCAACTGGCAGCAAAACTAATTTTTAATAATCCCACATCTGCAATGCAGATTCACCAGAAGACAGTAATTTTTGGGGGGAGGAGTGGCCTGGAATATAAAACAAAATTATTTTTCTGAAGTTTAAACTGTGTAAAGCTCTGCCTCTGTGGTTTTAACTGTTGCTGCAGTGGGATGGAGCAATTGTGATTTACAAAGTATTTACAGTAACTTTCCAAGTTTTTGGAAATAGCTCTCTGGAAGAGAAGTTCTGCAACTGGGAAATAACACTGAAGCCCAGTCTGCACAGATCAGTGACATTTCTTTCCACCTGTCTCTCTCTCTACAATTGCTGTTGTATCCTGGGAAGATTTAGTCACAGAAATACCAGAAATGTTCATACCTTCTTAAAATAGTACCCTGTAGTACAGGAACTGCTAAGGACAAGCAATATCTGTTCATCACAGGTGCCAGCCCTGCCATGGAAGCAGTGTTCATCAGCAGGGGGGTGTGCTGAAGACACGGGGATGTTCTGTGGGATTTGGGAATCCTCATTTGGGGGAAAGGTTCTCTGTCTGGCTCCGTAGCAGAGCAGCAGGGACTTGCTCTGGGGAAGGGAAAGGTTAGAGCCAGGTCAGAACTGTTCACTGTGCTATGGAACTGTGCTATGAAGGGTTATGATTTGAAGCATTTTGTGTGCAAGCTGGCTTGTTGTCTGTATGCAACAGTAATGCCACTTCATGTCATCCCTGGAGCCTGTCAGATATGGAGGGCTCCATCAGTGTTCCTTATGTTCACTTTTTGGGAGTAGTGTGTTTGGATATGCTTCCACACTGGGAATCTGTAAGCTCATTTAAAATATGGCTCTTAGCCTGTGGTGGGTAAGGACATCCTTGTTTGTTGTTTTTTTTTTGCAGTTGAGTGCAACAAAGAGCCTCTGTTTGTTGAGTAAACTCAGTAGAGAGTTCAGCTGTGTCTGAACAGCAGTAATAAGGAATATCAGGCTCTCCCAACAACCCAGAAAGGATTATACCAATTTTATTTCCAGCTGAGAGGCTGTGTTAACAAAATAAATAAAATTGAAGGAAAACAATGATCACCTTGCTTAAATCAGCTTGGAGAGTTTTTCTGAAATGTGTGTGAAACCTGGGAGTCACTTTTTAAGTCTAATTAGACCTGGAAAGAGGTGTGCGAGATTGAGCCAATGTCATCCAGTCAGCCTTGCACCACAGTGCTTCCAGCAGAGAGTTGTTGCAATAAAAAGCAGAGTTTGGATGAGTTTCTCTTGCTGTTTTGTTTTTAATTTTATTTATTTTGGGTTTTATGGGTTTTGTTTGTTTTTTCTTCTCTTCAGAGAAGTGCTTCTTAAATACTATTTATATGCTGTGACCTCCTTTATGATATTGATTATAATTTATGTTGGATTAGGCTGCATCTGCATTTAATTTTAAAAAGAATGAGCTGGAAAGCATTACTTAGGCTTGTAATTGTACTTTGCTTTCATGCTAAGATATGTAGTTTGTTGTTAGGAGAAGAAACAAATGTTTGCATGTGTCTTGAAATGGTCACAGTTAATGGATTTGAGTGCTTTTATCTGAGTTCCAGTTTAAACAGTGATGGCAAGGCTTAGTCTGAAGATTTTTGATAACAGTAGGAATAACAGTAGGAATTCATGTAGGAATTATCTTTTCTTGATTTAATCTTGCCTGTCAGCTATGAAGAGTTGTGCCTCGTGGTTTGCTGTTTGTTAATTAGCTTTTGTCTGGTAAGCACAGGATGGAAAGTTACTCTTGTAGGCAAAGTCAAAACCTCAGAGGGCTGAGGTAGTGCCATTTCTTACCCGTGGCCTCAGAAGGAGCCAGAATAAACAAAAAATATTGCCTGTCTTCTTCCATGATGCTTTTTTCTCTATAACTCCTCATCTGAAGGCAAAATTTCTGGGAAAACTGCACAAATTCATATGAACTTTAGTTTCTCTTGTCCAAGGATCTGATATCTGTGAGAATACTTTTTGTTTATTGGCATAAGAAATAATCAAAATAACTAAGAGGAAGACTCTGTGAGTGTTTATCTGTGAGAGATAATTAAAAACTAAACTTGTGATTAAAATTTAGTATTTGTTAAATTATATTGAGTTGGGTTGGTAAGAAGAGGAAGGATCTAGCATTTTTATTCCTTTTTTCCTTTTAAGTTGGAAATAGTTTTCCTGTATGGATGGGCCTTTTTCTGCAAGAGGTGTTTTTTTCCCTGCATTATATGCACCATATCTGCTGAAACAGGCTGCTTTTCTGTGTGCTTCTGCTTCTTTTAGCCTTACAGAAATGAATACATTACTTGAAGGTATAAGGTGACACATCCTTGTTCTACATAAGATTGACATCCACTTTAAGTAAACCACAAGTTGTACAGAAAGTGCTGTACACTTAAACTCTGGATGAGAGCTGAACTACTTTCCGTTAGTAAATTGTTCTTCTTACAGGTTTTTCACTGGCTTTAATGTAAAATAGGATTAAAACCTGCTGAACTTTAATCCTGTTATAACATTTTGTTACCTCATGTAGTTATCTGACTCCAAGTTAAGTATTCTGTGACAAGTTTGCCAAATTTGTCCATACCTGGTATCTCTCAGGCCAGTGTTGCACCACTGGTCCCTCTTCAGCCCCTTGCTGTGAAAAATGTTTCACTTTCTTGTTGCTCTAAATCAAAATGTCTTGATTTCAGCATTTTTGTTGTCCTTTTGCTTGTGGCACTACAAGGAGTTTCTGGGTGATGCAGCAGGTTACTGGTGAGCCCTGTGCTGGGAAGCCCCGATTGCTCCAGCGCCGCTCCGCTGGGGCTGCAGGGCAGAGCTGGGAGGGACCCTGGCTGCGGCCTCAAGGGGCCAGGCAGCGGCCAGAGCTGCTCTGCTGTTAAAGCTCAGTCACCTGAGCAGTGCAGGAACACCCCTGGCAGCTTTTGCACCAGCTGTTGCTCAGGGCACTTGAGGAAACTCGCGAGAGCGAAGGTGCACAGCAGTGGCCCATGGTCTGCCCATGCTGTCCCCCCTGCAGCTGCCTGAGGTGGGGGGCCAGGACCCTTCAGGGCTGCCTGTGCCTCTCTGGCTGGCAGAGATCTCACTGCCATTTAATTGGCATCCTGTTTTCCCCCAGGCTTGGCTGGCTCCCTCATCTCCTTGATGCCTGCAAAGCACAGCACGTCCCTCTGCAGAACCACGCTGCCTGTGACTTGTCATGCCAGCCTGCTGACATGGACCCTGTCCCTCTGGGGGTCCTATCAGCAGTGCTGTCCTCAGGATTGTTTTTCAAGACATGGTTATCAGTTTAATTTGCTTAAAATTTGCCATAAGGAGAAATAGGCTATGAGGTCCTTTTTCCTGGGAGGAATTTGCACCAGGCAAAGGCTGTCACAGAGCATTAGCTGCACACTATCACACTGTGCTGCTAAGAAAAAGAGCAAGTGAAACTAAAATAGTTTATGTGGCTGATAAAATTTCACTCCATTGTTCTGTATATTACGTCTGCTTCTAGGAAGACTAGATTTGTAAGGAACCAGCCTGATCTGGTGCTTTAAATTCTGAAATCTCAGGTCTCTGACACCTTTATCTCTGCTGTCTCTGTTTTGTTGTTGCATAAAATCATGAATTTCAATGGGGATTTAGAAGAAAAGGAGCTCTCAGCATATGGAGAACCTTTCCCACAGAGTGGGAAGTGGATTTAATGTACCAGGGTAAACTTACTGACACTGAAAAAGGCTTCTTCTGAGCCCTTGAAGTCGTCTTTAATGATATGATCAGTTTTAATAGTTGGTGGTTTAGAGACTGAAATAATGCATGTTATAAGATCTAGAGCCACTGTATCTAATACTTTTGACTAGATCTGGCATGAGGTAAAGTTTGCCTACTTGGACTTTCTAGAAGGACTGTTTGTCTGCTAAGTGCTGACAAGAGCTAAGCAGTCTTTAGTTTCCCCTGGAATCTCTTAAATTACTTGTTCTTGAATCAGTTCTGGGAAAAGAACACTACCTCATAACATAAAGAATATATGTTAGTTCTGACAGGTAAAGATGGGGTTTTGACACTGTCTCTTTTTGAGGAATTTTTATCCAATATTTAATAATCAATGCAAATTTAATAACTAAAATTTGTTTTGTTTAAATGAACATCACACCAAAATGTAACATGAATAAACGGTTATTGGTGGTTTATAGCAGGATCAGGAGAGAGTGGATCTATAAAGCTTATCTTTTCAAATCCATGATAAAACTGATGGTTTGCACCTTAGGCAGAGTGTATTGACCTGCCACCTGATCAAACCTTATCACTATTTACAGTAAAGCAACTTCATCATTTGCAAATATTATAAATTATTAATAGTGATTTCTTTGTGCCCATTTCTGGATTCTGTAAGGATTCACCACCAAAACCACCCTGTACAGCAGTACTGTTTAGCAATTCCATGCTTGAACTTCTGTTTTATATTTGTTAACTTTTTTTTCATTAAAAAACTCACTATTATTAAAATAATCAGACAATTTAAAAAACATTTTAATTATTGGCTGTTGAGATATTGTCTTAATATAATTGTCTGTACTGCTGACCTTTCTGTGACATTTGCAGAATCAGTGTCACACCAAGTACAAATCTGTGGCTCATCCTTTTGTGGTTGGCTGATTTTGTTTTAAAAGCACCATTAGCCTTGTCATTTTACACTGTTTTACTTTATAACTGTTTGGACCCTTCCTTTGTTAAGGCAACACTGGGGAGCTCTCTTGGCATTTTTAAATCTTTGGGATGCATGCATTCTGTTTCTGAAGATTTAAAAATATTGTAGAAATGGTTGTTATTTAATAACTTCTTTTTTAATAAGTAGAACATAATAATCACTGCAAAACACTGCTACATCATTCTCCTTCCTTTATATGTGGGAGAGATACCTTTTGAAGAAGACTTTTTCAAAAGGTAAAAGCTTTTCACTCTGAACCCATTGCTTAATAACTTGGGTGTGCCTTTTATTTAACTGCAAGAGCATCAGCAGAGCGTGTGAATTTGTGAAAGGTGGTGCTTTCATGACCAGACTAGCCAGGAGGGTTTCAACCATAGTCTTAAGAATTCCAGTTTGGTTGGGGGTTTTTGCTTTTTTTTTTTTTTTTTTTTTTTTGTGTGTGTGTGTGTCTGATGAAGCTTGATCCAAATAGATCTGTGTTTGTTTAAGTGTAAATTGAGCCACAATTTATCTTTTTCTCAAGTCTAGCTGTGTTGGTAAATTGGGTTGTGTTCAAAACTGAAATATAGAAAGAGTAATGCTGAAATGTTTGAGGATCTGCTCTATGAATTCTCTTTGAGGTGATTAGAATAGACAACTCCTGGCCCTGAAATCAACACAACTACAGAAAGGATTTTGGTTACTGAGAAATACCACAACAATACAAATGTTTCCTTTGGAAAACAGATTTGCTCCTCTTAGTTAAGAGGAGAATTTCTTTAAAGCATATTATTTATTTTAAAAGGGATAATGTATATTCTGGTCAAGACCTTGTGGATATTTTCATTATATTATCTAAACTTTTGGGAGTATTTAGGATTACTGGAAATATTTTGGATTATTTTACCACATTCTTTTATGTCTCTTTTTAATGTTTATGAATAAGAATTATAATATTTTAACTTCTTAATTAAAGTATGCCCAGTATGTCCACTTCTTCCTCTCCAGCACAGAGGAACAGCCTGCATTTATCAAATGATCACACTTTGTGGAGTTTCAGCTGCACCTTGACCAAAACTGATGGAAATTTCCAGATCTGGGGTTTGCTTATTGCTGTTAAAGTTGTGCTGCTTTGCATTCTTAGAGCAGTTTAGTCTCTCATAACCTTATTTTTAACCTTACTTTAGAGAATCTGTTTGCCATCCATGCAGCAGAATCTCTCTCTTTAATCACAGCATTCAAGTTACTTAGCAAATTTTGTTAAATTACTCTTGCACATTCATCCCTGGTTTTCCATGGGAAAAAAAAAAGCACTGAATCATGGTGCTGACTTCCTTTAACACCATTTAGTAATTACTGTTAAGCAGTAATTCAAGTACTCTATAATGAACTCCTAAGGAAAAATTGTTTTATTGCTAGTGTTTCAATACTGTTCACTATTATTCTTAATCTCTGTCGTTCTCAGGTGGTATTTTTTACTCAGGGAACTGAGCTTAGGTACTACAACTGGATATTGATATAATAAGTGCAAGCCCAGTCTAATTTTATTTTTTAATGTTTTCTTTCCTAATCTGAATCATAGTGAAAAAAAAAACCTGTAAAATAAATCCAATAACTTGATGAAAAACAACACGTCAGTTGGTCAGAGCAGGGTGCTGCTAATACCATGTCATCATCAAGAGTGTTTACTCAGAGTAAATCTTATGAAATCTCTTATTTGGGGCGAGTAATATCAATGTCTTTGAAAAATGTAATATAAGCAATTGTTAAATATTTAAACACTTAGGCATCCCCATTGTTTTGAGGAATTTTGTCATTACTTGTGGGGTTATGGGTTGGCATGAAAACATTTATTCCCGTAAATAGAGCAGTTGATCATATTGGTCTGTAATGGGTTTTATTTTATGAGCAAGCCACAGTGAGCTGTTCGTGCAGCAGCACCTATTAAAATGTTTCACCCCAAACTTGCCAATCTGAGGTGTGGCACTGTGTGTCTTATGGTAAGCTCTTTCCCAGGTCCTGTCAGGGATTATCAGGAGATGCTGGGGTCGGTGTAGCTGGGCTGTGTGGTCCTTGCTGCATGGTGCTACTGACAGGAGCCGTGCAGGAGGCAGTAGCTCCAGAAATGACATCTCTCACACAAGCTGATTTCACGTTATTTACTGTTGAGATGCCTTTGGATCCCTGGTGGAACTGCTTGGCAGGGCTTTGGGCTTTGTACTTTGAAAACAAAAGCCCTTTCTCTCCAAGGTATAAGTGACAAGTTGGTATTGAGGCAGAGCCTTCAAAAGTGCGTTTTGTTCATCAGCTGTCAGAATGTGCGAGGCTTCCTCCCTTAACAAATGGTAACAAAACAGATAAAAGCCCTTACATGGTGTTTGATAACATCTTTGAAAGTCTCATGGAGGCCTGTTAACAGTTGGTTGTAAGTGGGATTGTCTTCCATATAGTCCTTCAACAAAGAAGTTACAAAAATAAAATCCTATCAGTTTATCAGGAAGGAACATGAAAATGAAGGTTGCTAGGAACCTGTGAGCAGTCTGTTGTAACAAATGAGTGCCAGGAGACGTGGGCTTGCTTCAGGGCCTTTGCTACCACAGAACATTTTAAGACAATTTGATCATAAAAGAAGTAAGTTGAAAATTGTATCAGAAATCACAGAGCAGTTGTGGATATTACTTGTGTTTGACTGACAATATACTGTGGAGAGAATGTAGTGATAGGTGCTTGTCATTCAAAGGTTTTATTTTTAGTCTTACTTTCACAGCTGTTTTCATCTCTGCTACTGTAAATCATTTATACATTGTAAACAATTTAATTTTTGTGTGTTTGTTCCTGAAGTATGAATTGGAGTGTAAAATTCATGTTTATCATCCTACTGGTATCAATTTAATACAGACTGGTATCAATTTGACATTAGGCCCAAATTCTATTTGATGCTCAAGTTGTCTCCTAAGTAATTAGCAGTATGAAATGATACCTTTCTACTACTGAAAGGCTTTCAATTTTAGTTTTAACTTAGATTTCATTATTTTATCCTTTAAAATGTTCAGTCTTTCTTATTTTGTTGTTTTAAAACAAAGGTGTAAAATCTGGATTGATATGAAATCTTACATGAATTTTCATAGTTAATATTGTGGAGTCTTAAGGTTTCCCATGATTGCCAAAAAGTTGAAAGATTTTTGTAACTGAAAACTTTTTAATAAAACCTAAAGCAAAGCAAACCTGATTTTTAGTACTTAAAAACTCAATAAAATGTCCCATTGTAAATTTTGAATTCCCAGGTTGGGACCAGGATACTGAGCCCATTGTTTTCAGACTCACGGTTTCTCAATGCACATCACTAACAACACTATTGCTGTTTAGAAATTACACTGTAGCCTATTTCTGTACCTTAAATCTTTTAACTCTTTCCACAAGGGACTAAGAATTTCAAGCTTTAGATTTTTAATTTTTTGTAAGTGTCCTCTTACAGATTTTATTCTAAGGGCTTCCAAAGAGGGATTTTACTATATCATCTTCCATTCCTGTCGACAAGTAAACCATGCTCTGGTTTCTCTGATGTTTAGAAAGAGGGGGAAAAAAAGTGTTTTAAGTTTTTCTGTGCTATGATATTCTGCAACACTTGGCTTGCTATGTATATGCTCACTCCTGACTGTGACTGGAATTCAGTTAGGGGAGTTTTTAGGGGAAGGGTCTTGTTCTGTGAGTTCTCATGTGAAGCTGAGGCGTTTTTCTCTGTTGTCACTCAAAAGCAAAGTGATTTTGCACACCTCATTTATATCTAAATTTGGGGAGCGTAAGTTACATTTTAGTGTTTTGTCAGTACTGTTTTACAGAAGTTCTAGTTATTGTCCATGAAGAACTCTCCTTGCTTAATAAATTAATTTGGAAACTGTCATTCAACTACCAAAAAAAAGTTTAATTTAAATCTTTAAAAATGGGCCGCCACAAATAAATTTAATTAGGACATGCTGTCCCAGAAAAAATTCCTGCTTGACTTTGAAGATCTGGAATGAAAGTAGTTATTAGATGACAGCCAGCTACAGGAGAGAAGAAGCAATAGGTTTTTTGGTTGTGAGTTTTGGTTTTTTAAAGTTTAAATCACAATGTTTACTAATTTTTTTTCTTGTGTGTTGACATACCAGTTCAAAGTATAGAACAGTTCAGCATGAATAAAACTTTTCTAAAGTGATGGAAAATGGGGCAGTTGTTGAATGCAGTACTAGCAGCACTGCACTAACAAGCAGTAACAATATTACATGGTAAATTTGAGATACTTTCTCCTCTTCCCATCCTGTTTTAATATTTAATTGCATGTAATTGAAGAAAAATTACTGTGGCAAAAAAGCTGTCCTGAATGTTGTTTAATTAGAATGTGCTGTCTTCTCTCATGCCCTGCATTTTAGTGTAGACATAAACTGTTTAATACAACTTAAGTACAAACACTGATTTTTATTTATTTTCTTTTCAAAAGACCAATGGGTGACACTGTGACTTCCACTGGGTATAGCTTACTAGGTTTTATTGAAATCCTCCACTCTCCATACTGTAGCAGTGAAGTTCTTTTTGACAAAATAAGAATAATTTCTGCGTTTGCTTTTTTTCATGTTTAGTGTCACTGCAATCACCTGATGAGATTCTAAGGTTAATGACTGACTTTTAGGAGAAACTGAGTTTGTCATATCTACCTCTGAGCTGCATAGCCAGTGTCTGATTCCCAAGTCAATGTGAAGTAGATAAATAAGAGATATATTTTTGTTTTTAATTTTTTGGGTTCTGTCTGACTTTTTATTTTTGTTAATGGACCTGTCATGTTCCTACATCTTCTCTGCAATTTCAAGTGGAGATCATCTCATAGCTAAATAACCTTTTTCTAACTCATCCCATAGACCAAAGACATGGTTTGTATTTGTGACTCTATGCTCAGAAAAAATAGTTGGAAGGTAAGAGGCCTATAACGGAAAAAAATCAGGAGATGAGTAAATGCGAAAGTGAAGGGAGGATAGAAATAGAAGTAACCTGTCTAGTTGCAGCTTATTCAAACTCTCAAATGCTTACCAGGAAAATTCAAATGCCAGTTTTGATCTGAAAGTTTAGAGGAGTAGGTCTTGTGTGTAAAATCTGTGGAGTGATCCTGCTTCCAGTATCTGCAGAGCTGGTGGCAGGCAGATGGCTGGTGGGGCACTGAAGGAGAAATGACATGGTGACAAAATTTGAAAGGTGTGGAGGACATACTAATCACCTTTGGGGTTTGTGGGGGATGTGTTGTTTTCCCTGTGAGTTTCTGACAGCATGGCACAGTGAAGAGATGTAGTGGCTTTAGTGGCTCTCTCTTTGCAATGTCTCTTGACTAAGTAAGGCAACAAAACTTTGAGGGTTGTTTTTTTTTTTCTCTGTGACTTGATGATCCACTTGTTCATAAATACAGTCTTCTGCCTTCATGGACTGTGTTCAGAGCAGTAGTGTAAATCTGAGCTAGTTTTAATCTCCTTCAGCACCCTGGCAAAGATGCTTCAAGAGATTGTGTGTCATATACTGGATAACTTTCTTTAGAAGTGGTGCTTCTTTCCAGTGCTAGTGGTCGGTTACTTTATGAATTGAGCTTCTGAAATCAGTCACGAAAATCAGAGTAAGCCTCAATGGGCTCTTTCAAACAGCTCTTTTAAAAGATATGTTCCAGGTGTCCATATGGACAGATTATTTTGACCTCTTAGTACAATAAAATGCTTATATTCAGTTAAAACCATCTAATTGGATTCCTACTTATAATCTCATTTTTTCTCCATAAAGAGGTAATAGTACATCTTGACTTTTATTGTATTGCAGTCTGACTTATTTCAATTGAGTTTGCCTTCATTAGAGAGTGCTTAACTTTGGTGGAAGCAAAGCTTAGTTTCTTACTTTTATTAATATGGTAGTAATAATTTACTGAAGAGGCCTAATACTGTGAGGATGAGAGCAAGGTGCAGCATGAACTACCATGTTGTAATTTAAGATTGAGTATATGTAGCTTTTAAACAAAGACTGTTCCTGTGAATATGTGCAATAGGAAGGCCTGGGGGAAGTTTGAAAAGATAAATTTGCATGTAGCAGAACATTCAAAGACCTCTCCACAGTGGTATATAGGCGAGGGCTCATGGTACACACCAGCTCATGCTGCCCTTGGTTGCAATTTTCATAGGTGTTTATTTTTGCAGCCTGAAAGTCAGTGGAAAGTGAGGAAGCTGCATAGGACCCTGTCTGAGCCTGGCAGCCAGCAGTGCTCACAGGGAACACAGCTCTCTGTTCTTTGAACACCACCTTTTGTGTCATTCACACTATCAAGCACGAGACTGATGTGTTGCATTGTGTTCCCTTCCCTGGAAGTGCTTCAGGTAACATGGTTATATGCAAGACATATTAAGCCCTAAGTAACACAAAGAAGCTGGATTTTGTAGCTAGCTTTGGTACTTACTCCTTGCTTGGTCAAGAAATTGGGTTAAATGCCAGGTTTGTATAGAGCCATATGCAGTACAGTAACACAAACCATTTTGTATTCATTATCACTAGTTGCCCATTGGATGGTGTGAAGGTTGACTTGGATTCTTATAGTTAGCAATCAAAGTTGTCAATAATCTCATTGAATAGATTAAAATAAAGCAGCATTTTGTGAAAAAGAATTGTGTACATTTGTAATGGTAGGCAATTCCTAAAAGAAAAAATAAATAATTTGAGATTTTTAATGAAAATTATGTTATTGTATAGTTTTTTGTTACTATTTAAAAAATTATTTTTAAATGTATACTAAGACTGTCTTCACTAATGACTCCTCTTAATGGAAAATAAAAGGACACAGTCCTGCTTTAGGGTGTTTGAAAATTGCCTCAAGTTTTCTAAGTAGCTCCAGGCATTTTGACATGATAAGTCTAGGGCTGTTGCAGTTTCTGTTACAAATTCATGTCATATTTTGTGTTACATTTGGTAACATAGAACTTACATTTCATCCTTTTATATATTCTGTGTGAATAGGAGATACCTATCATTTAAGAGATAATAAATGGTTATCTGTGGGTAGAATTTATCTTCTATTACCTCTTAGCTATTTGTGATAATAATGTGTGTCATGTTATGGGAGTTGTAGATTACTAGGATGATAAAAGCAAATAGAACTTACTATAATTAATCTGAAATAGAAGAAAAAAATAGTTTAAATCCAAGAAATCTGTCCTGCTGTTGAAGTAGATTATTTCATTTGGTGTTCAATTTCATCACAAAACTATTGAAGTCCTCTTACAGGCATATCTAAGTGAAAGTTGGTTAATGAATTTTGTTGTGGTCTTTGACTAGAACCAGCTTCAAGTAATAGTGTGGGGATTTTTCCACAGATTTTGGGAGCTATTCACATCACTTGCATCTCATATTTACTTTATCTGCTATGTTTGAAATCAAGAACCTAATTTTTAATGAAGATACTTTTGGCTTGCACCCTAGAGGAGATTTACTTATGTTATGTATGTTAGCTAGGCAATGTGAATAACCTTTATGAGGCAAATTGTATATCCATGGTCATTCAGTCAGCTGCAGTGCACTCAGCAGGATTGCATGGGTACAGTAGAGATAAGAATTTGTTTAGTATGCTCTATTAGCATATATTCTTTCATTGGGAACAGTAGCCTGTTATACTATCCACTCCTTTCATTAAATCACGAGGATGCATGTAATGAAAATGATCATTATGGGATTTTTTTTTCATGCCTGGTGAATTGTTTATAAGGTCCTTTGTGTACCCAACAAAAACCCCTCTCACTGGGAGAATTGGTTTGGGTGAGTGTGTTAATTCTGAAGCCAGAGTAAGACTGTATGCTCATACTAATCAGTTAATTTTTAAAATGAAATCCAGGAAAGTAAGTAATCTAGGCTGAAGATGTGAGCAGTACTAGATACCCACCATAATTGGAGAAAATTGCTAGGGGCGAAATTGTGTAGGGTAAAATGGGGCAATAAGCTTTTTTAAGCCTTCCCTAGGGAGAGGAAAAAGCAGACCTTTGGCCTAAATTTGCATTCTGAGAAAAAGAAAATACATTTTCATTTCTTCTTATTAAATCTAATGTTACTTTTCCAACACCTGTTTGGAACCTTTGCTCTTGTAATTAGCAATTTTTTAAGAAACTGTAAACTGTAGAGGCACTGGTTATGGTAGCATTCTCTCACCCAAAGTTAAAAGTACTCATCTGAGTCTCTCAGGCTTCTTTATACTAGTACTTGAGCTATGTGGGTTTAGATGTAAACATCTGGTATGCTTTATTAGTGTTCCACACTCCCTTGCTTTTATACAGGATTTCTTGTAGAAGCTCCTCACATAAGAATGTTAAACAAAATATGACAGTTGTGTACTTAAGAAGAATATGACAATGAAAGATGGGTGTTAAAACTATGCATGCAGAAGCCTAATCTGAATACACGTTGTGTGAGAGATTTGTGCAGTGGTTTCCCTGCTTTCTGAGAGGTAATTCCCATGACAGTTTGTTGTGAGAACACTTAGAAATACACTTAGAAAGTGTATTTCACTTAGAAAGTGAAGTCATCATTGAGAGACTTAAAAACTCCTGTTAAATCAAGTGAAGATTTGTTGAAAGAGAGAATCTTCAGGAATAATTCCAGTGTCAACAGGACCTATCTGGCATCAGATTTTTCCCTGTGCACAATTGCTGTGGGATGAAACCCTCCTTGGGTTTCAGGGATCTTGGCCAACAGTTCCATACCAGAGAAGTGAACTGTGTTGCAAGGGGTTTGACAGTGGGTCTTTGTTGTAGATAACAGTAAAACAAGACCACATTATTGCCTGAAATGGGTGATGTTGAAAGCTTTGTCATACTCGGGTCTTAATTCAGAAGCAGATTTGAAGAAATGGAACTTATACTTCCTGTTTAAAGCTCATTAAGTTCTTTTTATGGCTAATAGTCTGTTTTGTTCAAGGTGATGTTTTGGGGCAGCCAAAAATATTTTAATTTAAGGTTTGTTTTGTAGATTTGTTCAAAGAATAAAGGGCATCCTCTTCCAGCTTGGTGCACTTGTGGATGTCTGGAAACTGAAGAGTTAGAACTAGAGGAATACCCATCCTTGCTTTCAAATTTACCAGTGATTCAAACATTTTCTTTAGTGATAAGCCTTCTGCTTTGGTCCAGAGGACTTGTATCCATCCATAGTTCTGATTGCATAGGGGAAAAGTATTTTCTGCAAGGAACTTTCTGTTCATGGAAGCATTCGGCAGCACAAGATACTACAGTTAAAGAGGTTAGCTAATTGTAGTTGGGATAGTAATTTTTTCTGTTTCCTCAAGTGAATATTCAGTATTGTCTTACAAAAGTGGCCAGATCTACTTGAGCAAGGCCTCATGTGAATGACTCTGGACTTTGATCTCCACTGCTCCAGGGGAATACAACTCTTACTGTAGCTCATAAAACACAACCTGGTCTTTTGTGCAGTTGATTCTGAATGTTAATGCCAAGATCTTAATGGATTAGAAGCTTCCAGGGAGGCATTAACGTTTTGTGACAGGAATTCTTTTTGCAGAAGATGGCCTTACTTTAGGAGATGTTAGGTAGGTGCTTCAGCACATCTAGTGCTTCCATGTTGCCCTTTGTTTTACTGTGCATCATCATCTTTGCAGTAATTTGTAAAAAGCTATATGGACTTCTGTGAGATGGCTTTCCCCAAAAGGAGACAGTGGAGAGTGAAATAATATGTTGTCCATAGGAGGCTCTAAATTGTGTTTCCCTTCCAGGATAATGATAGTCTTGGATTGGAAGATGAGTTAAAATATTTAAAATGTTCTACATGATACAGAAGGAAATGCTCATGCAAATGCCATGAAGCAGTATCAATTATTAAAACTAAGCTATGTGATGAACTGGTCATGCATAAAACTTACTTCAGGCTTTATTATTTGAAGTAGCTGAATGTTTTCATTATATCCAGAGGTGTTGTACATAATTAATTTATCTTTTTTTTTAACTCTTGCATTTAATCAAGCGATTTTTTTGCTGAAACAGTGGTCAAACTCTGGAACAGGCTTTGCAGAGAGATTGGTGGTGCCCCAAACATGACAGTGCTTTGAGGCATTTGAACAATGCCCTTAATAACACACCTTTACTTATCAGCCCTGAAGTGGTCAGGCAGTTGGACCAGATTATCATTGCAGGTCCCTTCCAGCCATAGTGTTTCTGTTAAATTCTATTCAAACATGAGCTGTGAGTTTGGTCTGCACAGAAAGTGTAAATTATACCTTCATACTGGTACATCTGCCATCCTCCAGAGGAGTGTGCATTCCTTCTGAAGTGTGGCTGAATGCTGTCTGCCTGATAGCACTGGGAGAAGGTGACCCTTGCAGTGGTGTAGCTTGCCCTAGAAAGTGGGCAAATAAAACACTTTTGGTTTCAAATAAAATTGAGAGCATAACTGTTCAAAGAGGATAAAAACAGGGCCCTGAGAATGAGATACCCTTTGGGAGACACTTTGACCAGTCTTGTGTAGAGCTGTGGGATTCTTATTTCCAGATGGATGCTGAATGATTGGCCTATTTAAATAAGCAAAGCAAAGGTAAAAATTATATATGAGTGATACATTCAGTTGTTTCTGTGTGTGTACACATCTATATTTACCAGCATTAGCTCATCTGAGTCTGAAATGAAATTTTGTCTGAAATTCCTGACATTTTGGGACATTAGATGGAGAAGCAGTTTGGAAGTCCAGGTCCCTCTGCTTTTGCAAAGAAGTTCATGTGCTCAGTATTTTCACCTTGTCCAGAACATGCCCAAGTGTGTGCTAGGTTTCTCTTCAGTGAAGCAGAGATGACTGTTTATCTCTGGGAATGCTGCAATGAGATGAATGTGTTTGGCACAGGACTTGTTGCACTCTGTGGCGAGTGTATGTCATGTTCAGAAGGGCTTTTCTTGTCAACCCTGGGTAACACACAATCTAATTCCACTGAGGAGTTGTTCTGGTTTTTCTTTTTCTCAGCAGTAGTCTATTACAGGGACATAAAGCAGGATTTTGTCATTATCTACACTTTTTCTAGCTTCATTCAGCTCCAGAAATGAGAAAATGCCATTTTAGACTTAAAAAAAAATAAATGTCCTTGCAATGTCTTTCTACATAATTTTGCTTTTGTCAGTGGAAACATGCACTGCTGTCTTATTATTTGGCCTGAGCATTTGCACAGATTGTATGGTGCTGTCACAATTTCTAGTAACTTCAACAACTTTTTTCTTTTAATAGAAGAATAGAACCAAATTACCCTTGACCCACAATTTTTTTTGTTTTATTTTGTACATCCCGCACTAATCAGCTTTCACATGTGCATCAAATTCATGTGGTCTTTTGCTGAGCCACACATTCAAAAAGGGTTTCATATTCTACTTACTTTTGGATAATAGAATATAACACTAAATGAAGTTTCATGATTTTTAAAAATAGAACTTCTGCAAGCTCATCTAGCAGCTGGATTTATGTTGACTTACATCAAAAAGTGGAGAATAAGGTGATTATTTGATAGAACTGAAATTCCTTAGATTCAAATGCTTGTCTATCAGTGGAATAGTAGGTTGATTTTTTTCCTTGCAGTTTTTAAATGTGATCTTATTTTTTTAATTGAAGAAATAGCTCATTTATTTTGTGTGCTGTTTCCCTGGATTCTGGCTGAATTAGAGCCTTCAAACTGCTTAAAATGCTTTGTTATAGTCATCTCTGCTACTCTCTCCAGTGTCTTTTAGGATTAAATGCAGTTGTGCTTGGAAAAAAGGTAATATGTTTCCAGCACAATGAAGCACAAACAAAGAATGCTTAAGTGGAGATTAATTTAAAGTTCTTCAGTGCCAATAGATTTTTTTCAGCAATAATCATTAAATAAATAGTCAATAAACAAGGCATATCAGTATGCAGACCTTCAAATGAGAACAATATCATGGCATGTAAAAAAAAGGATGAAAGAATATAGGAAAAACACAATCAGTTTGTGGTAAAGCAATATCAGTGGCTTTGACCACTTACTTAAAATTTGGGATTTGTTTTAGAAATTATTTATGCATAGTTAAGGCTTTGGGGGTTTCTGTTTATTTTGTGCATAGGAAGAAAATGAGTTGGGGAAGAGGGAATTGTTTCTGTTTTTAAAGTATGCATCCATCAGTTAAAAGCATGAAACATTCTGCAGTGTTTGTAATTTCAAAGTAATGTGTCTGCTTTTTTTCCCCTTCAAGAAAACTTAGGAATTTGATGTATATGAAGAGAACTTCTCTGCCCAGCACTGCTCTAGAACGGATTTCAGTACTTGATATTTTTGACACAAATGCATTTAATTGGAAGTAGAATCTCGTGAGAATATTTACAAAACATAAATTTCTCTCTCTTACAATTGGTTGGTTCTTTATGTTTTCAGTGCTATATCCCTAGTCTGCTTCTGCAGACCAGAGTTCCTCCAGCTCATGACAGGTTTCTTTTCTGGCCATTTAGAGCTCTTGGCCATTCCTATGTGGCTTAAATGTCTTTGTATAACTTGTGTATCTTTACCATTTCTGGTCATAGCCCTTGGTCTTTTACAGAACTTTTTTACTTAATGTGGAATTTAGATGGGAAGGGTGTTTAAATAGATGTACTTGACTTTGACGTTTCCCTACCCACCGAGGTCTGCCCATTTTTCATTCTATCTTCATCTCTATTTATACCTTCTATCACATATATTTTTTAGCCTTCTGTTATTCCTTTTCAAGAGAAATTTACTTTGTTATTTCAATTTTAACGTTTTAAAATTTTTCCTCTGGAGATAAGTATTATGTACCACTTCTGTAGAAAAAATAAACCATATAATGATCTTGCATAACTGAAATCAGTCTTTATCAGTAACCTCAGACATCTTAAAAATGGGATTTAAACTTTTTTTATTCATCACTGGTTTTAGGCTTAACTTTCCTTTGTATTTGAACGCTCAGATTAATTTGTATTCACCTTTATCAAGTTTAGCTAGCTAGTTTAAGAACATTTCTGTCAGCTTACAAGGATATGTTTGACTTATCTTTACTAATCTCAAGTCCTATTTGTCTTCAAGTCTCCAGACATCATGATCTTTATCATAAACTCTTTCATTCTTATTTTAGCAGAGTTAGCATATAAAAAAAGTTGCTGCAGGCTCATCCTGAAACAGCAACGACATTGGTTTCCCAGAACCACTGTGTGAAGCCATAGGGATCTGCCTGTAGGGAACCATGTATCTCTCTGCCTTAATCCTTTATTAAGATCAAATGGGGCAAGGACTTCACTCAGTATTAATAATCTTATTTTTTGAGTCAAAAACACTCTATTGTATCACTGTAATAATTTTACTGAAGGTTCCTGACTGATTGCAACCCAGAGGCCAACTCATGCTGTGCAGTGATTATATACTTTCTTTAAATCTGCTTTAAATCTGCTTTAAATCTGTGTAGTCTGATTTATTTCTTTCCTCTCTTTTACTATCAACCATGTGATTTAAAATACTTGAAACATGGTGGGCCTGTCTTTGCTTATTTTCTCCCTTATGTAAAATAATTAGGTGGGAAAGACATTAATATTGTTAGTAGCCTGGGATTTTTAAAAAAAATGCTGCACTAGAATGGAAGTTGTTCTTTCTCTTAGCTTCTTACATCAAAAAATTACTTAGGTAAGCCAGGTGTTGCTAAGACAATTCACCAAAAAAAAAAAGAATTCCATAACTCTTGAGTTTTCAACCTCGTTGTAGTTTAGGAAAGAGCAAGAACTGCAACAGTGAAAAGTTAAGTTTCCAACAGAACACATCAGCTTAAAGACATTAAAATAGAGACCTCAAGCAAATGAAGAAAGGACTGATGTATGCTCTCTTCCATGTATTTTGCTTCTTGCCAAAATGCTGTAGGCTTACACTTACCAAGTTAGGCCCAGCACAAGTCTTGTTTGCCTTTGCCACAGCAGAGTGGATTTCAGGCAGGCATCTCTAGGTGGAACCTCCACACCACCTCTGTATTGGTGAGCACTGGTGGTCCTTCTTTGAGTCTTGCTTGGTCTGATGGAAGGATGTGTGGGGACCAGCACTAGAATAGATGTTTGGGTTCAAGAATGCTTATTTACAAATAATTTATATATTTTATATATATATATATTTATAATACTAGCTATGTGATAAAAGTAATAGCTGCTAGTTGTTTTAGCATTAACTGAACAGTAATGAATCTTCTTATCAGCTGCAGTAGATATTAGCTTTTGAGTTTGGCCAGTGTGAGCTGAAATTTTCTGAGAGCCATACTTTCTCTGTTCCTATATATAAAGAAAATAGCCAGAAGAGGCTGTTTGAGAACCTTCATTTGTCTAACCAAGGATAGCATGGCTTGATGGTAGCTTTCTTTTTGGATTATTCTTATTTCCAGAGGTTATACCAATGGACATCATATGGTAATATTCTTCCTCATCTTCTCCATGTTTATTAAAAGTATTTTTAATGTCCTTCTTGATTAGGTTGTTTTTGGATTTAAGTTTAAAGTGTCGTCCTGTGCCTGCAGCCTTCTTAAGTCAGAATGCCTTAGCAAAATCAGTATATAAAGATTGCTAATTCTTTGAGAATTGATAATATGTCTTAGTATCTTTCTTAAGGAGGGATCTGTTTTTGTTGCCTGCAGTGCTGGTGTGCACCAGTGAGTTGGCATAAGCAGCACTTGGAGCTGGAGGAGACAAAGAGGCACTTCAAGGTGTCTTTCATTTATTCTAGATAGATTCTTCTTTCAAGGTGACTGACCTTGTTCATAAGCTGCATTGCCTAGGAGGCTTAGATATCTACCTTATATCTATTTTTAAATAGATTTTTTTTGTATGATAAAAGGTTAATCTGAACTTAGGAGTGTTCAGAAAGTGCAGCCTTCACTTGACAGTTCTAAAATTTAAGGCAGCTCATTGCATGAGTGCTTGGTTTAGATTAGGTTCAGCATTATCCCAGGAAATAGGGAGATATATAGCAAAGAATAACAAGTACTTTCTAAGATGCTGGAATATAAATGTCCTGACAAGAATGTATGGGTGAGAAAGATAAATGCTGGGGGGTAAATCTTTTCACAGAAGCTTGACATTTAAACCTGATCTGCCAGAGAACCAGTCATGGATATGAAATCCAAATGTCACTTCTGTGCTTGTGTGGGTTTGTTTCTTTATGTTGTGAATATCCAAAGCTGTAAAATGTGTAATCAAATTTACTGCAGCAGTAATGTTTGGGTGTTTTTTTTTTTGTTTGTTTTGTTTTTTTTTTGTGTGTGTGTGTGGGGGGGTTTGTTTGTTTGTGTTGTTTTGTCAGAAGGAAATCATTGTAGTGACTACTTAATTGTGACTGTCAAAATCAGGAATCAAATTAACACATGTGAAATGCACTTTCTTGAATCAGTTCTAGACCTTTTCATTGCTCTTATTTGGGTTTTCATGGTTAAACCAAAATATATATCAGTTTGGTTCACAAACTTAAACAAGCCTGGGTATCTGTGTTTTTTATGGATTTTTTTTCTTTTTTTTTTGTAATCTCAACATGCCAATATATTCCAATTTTTTCTTTAATATCAGTGTGATTGTAGAAAGCACTGAGTACCACTCATTTCTTCTGGGTGATTTACAGTACTTTGTCAAGAATGGCATAAGTTGAAAACCTTTAAGGCACTCAGTGAGAAGTCTAATTCCTGATCTCCCTGGAGCTACAGTACAACTTGGAAGAGTCCAGGCGTTCCCAGCCACCACTGATCCCTAATGCAATGCTAGAGCTGAGACCAACAGGTTCACCAAATTAAAATGCTACCCACAGTGTCTGGCTTGCTTGCTAGTAATTCCCATATCTGAATATCTGTGCACAGTTTGTTTTAGGTAATAAGAATATTAATCTGTAAATGAACCTCTGAGATGCAAGTATAATATGCTGAATAAATATCAATTATTCATTAAAATGCAAATACAGATAGGTGCTTTAGAGACAGTTTAGGTAGTCAAAATAAATGAAATAAAAGTGAGGACATCAGTAATTAGATACTTACAAGAGATGTATAATATTTTACCACAATTCCTGGACTCAGACAATATAAGGCTCCTTTTCCTTCAGATTTATGTTGCAGCCTCATGACCACTTTTTTCTCCTATGACTATTTAAAATATTCAGGTACTGCAGCTCATACTTAAATTTTATTAGATGTATTCTAAAGATAAATCTTTCTGTGGCAGTAAATTTTAGCTGTATTCCTTCTGCTCACCTTAATGAATTCTGCAGTTAAATCCCTGTGTGCCATGTAAAAACCCCCTAATCTCAGTTTACAGAGCAGCATGAATGGGAATATTTATTTTAGCACTTGATGAGCATATGTTTTCTAGGTTTACACAGGTTTTATACTTTGTTTTATACTTTCAGTGCTCAAGTAAACCATCAAACCCTGTACACACAGATGTCAGACAAGTAAGTTAAGAAATATGACAATGAAATTTTGTGAATTTTTCTTCTGAATGATATGAAGGGCTCATTATAGTAAGCACTTGTAAGGGTGTTGCTCAATTAAAGATTATTTGTAGACACTCTTTTGTGCTTAAAATGCTATCACAAATTGTGAACAACAAAGTTTGGGTCTTTTGTGACAGGGACACAACTGTAATGTGTCGTTATTAACTTTTAAACACCCTTTGAGGTGATGAATCTGCAGTAGTCTACGAATGGCTGTATAATAACAGAGACTGCACTTGGTCTGATAACAGCACTGTTATGGCTTCATTAAGTCATATCTGTGTGTATGTGTACTCCTGCATAATTAATGCTAAGTTTAGCCTCATGTCAGCATTTAACCCTTCATTGTCTTGCGAGTTGAATCAAGTAATAAGAAAATAATTGTGTGGAATGTTAGTGATCTGTTGAATCCCTTGAATTTAGATAGAAATAGAATCCAAATATAAAGGGAATATTGGTACCCTGTCTACTAATAACCATATCCTAAAGCAAATTATCTTAGAAACTATTGGGAACATGACTTTTTATGTTTTAAGCCTAATTTTTTTTTTTTTAATGAATTTAAGTGACTGATTTTCATAGTGTATTGAAGCGTTTCTTGTGGCCTTTTTGTGGAATAGTATTGTTAAATTTGGTCAAGTAAGATCCTCTTCTAAGTGGTATGAAATAAAATGTAGTAAGAATCAATTGCCTTTTAGTAATTTCTGTTTGCAGTATGATAGCACTAAAATGGGAGATTATTTTAATGTCGTTAGAATTAATTAACATATATTTGGCAAATATAAATTATGATTCAAGTCCTTAGTGAATTCCAAATTACATTCAAATTGCCCTGCTGTGAGTGTGTTTTTCAGGGGGCAATATCCAAGATTTTTCTGTTTGTGTCAATCCCTGAAACATAATATGAAAGAACCATTAGGTAAAATCCCATGGGAATTGTTTTGCTGTTTCCTGAAGCCAGGCATTCAGTGGCATCAAAACCAGACACAAAGTAGATGAGATAGTGATCTGGAATTGTAATGATGTGAGGAAATGACAAGGTACAAGAATTAAGTATTTCACAGCATTATTCTGTTCAAGTACAGGAAAGGAGGAGAAAAAGGAGAGTGGCAATAAAATGTTTTGTGTAAACACCGAAGCAGGAGTTGGATGACTGCCCTTTTCCTTTATGTATGTTGACCCTTAAGGTAACTGGGATGGTGGTGTTGGTAAATTTTCATACTGATGGGACTCACTGTTTGCATCTCTACCTGCTACAGATATCTTGAAATAATAAATAAGATGGCAGATCTCCTTTTCATATGGGGAAATATTTTGCTCATTCTTTTTAAATACAGCAAAGGGCTCAGTGTGCTGTAAATGATAGAAGTTAAATTCTCTGCATAGTGATAGGAGTGAAATAATACCACTAATGAAGGCTAGAAATAAAAATCCCCATCCCCTTCCCTTATGAAGAACACAGAACATGTATAAAACTTCATTTCTTCCCTTGAGTTTATTTCCAGTCGTTACATCAGGACCCTGAAATACTTGTAACATATCATTGCCTTTATATTACCTTTTTACTCATTTACCTAACACTTTCATCCATCTGCCTTGCTGTTATTATTTCTGTTCAGATGAACTCATCTCTCTAAAAAATAGTATATTTTATAATAGGTTTTAAAAAAAAAGGTGTTATTTTTCATTTTGATGTCATTTAAAGATGCTTAGATACTGCAACAAGTAATGTCCCTATTAGCCCTGCTTGGGCCTAAGGAGTCACAGACACTGTTAATAAATCTAAAGAGAACCTTCCAATGCCAAAATGTTTATAGCTGTGGTGGGGATTCTGTGATTTAAATTTATTTATTTAATGTAAGCCTAGCTGTAAAATTGCTATTTCTGAGCTTATTTTTATTCTATTCTGATATATGTGTGTGTGTTATGATATAAAGTACATTTCCAGAGGGGAATACTATACAGATAGTGTATACACATAGTAAATGCCAGAAAAGACACAAAAGGAAAAGAGCCAAAGTGGATTTGAACTGCTTACATGTCTGAGACACAATTTCAAGACAGATTAACATATGAAAAATTAAGAGATGAAAAGCTGTCTTTATACTTCAGCTGGGGTTTAATTACATAAATGATTCTTCTGATGAGCTGGTCAGGTCTATTGTATATAACTTAGGGATGAGGTTCCCAAAGGCTTGGAAGCTTCTCAGAGAGTATTCCCAAGTGTAATAAAGAGATCACCAACTCTGTTACACCCAAAAGAGAAAAAGGAGAAAGGGAGCTGTTGAAAATGCTGTGTGTGTGTGGGCATGCTCTGGACATATTTTACCTCAGAGAATTAGGATTTCTGTCAAGAGGGGTTTGTTAAAATTGCATGAGATGTATATACTTATACAGTTCAACTCTGTGGAAGGTGATAGCACTAGACATAATTGAGGACTATTTAATGGATGCACATAAAAGTTACAGAATGCAACAGTGTGCCATTGATAATATTGCTGACATTACAGTTGTTACAGAACAAGGTAGTTTGAAAATAAATGCAGTGTACATCGGTGGAAAAAAAATGTATGGAAAAGAATTACCTAGCAGTGACCATTTCTTTTGAAAAATGGGAGGTATGAATCAAACAAACATTGAAAGACTATATTTTGATTGAAAATGAGGTTTATCAAATTATGATTGCAAAAAAAGGAAAAGCAAACCAGAATGAGTAAAAATAGTGGTGAAAATAGTTCCACAGTCTATCAGCTGTCAGCAAAATCGGGTAAGAAATTACATTTTAGTTACAAGTATTTTCCCATGAACTGGTCACGACGTTAGTGAGCACAACTACAACAAAACTGCTACTTATGAGAAACTGTACCTTTTGCAAAGAGATGTGTCCTCTTGTGAACAGGAGGTCATCAGATCAAGACTACTTTGAAAAAGTTTGTGGAAGGTCCCTGGGTTTATATATTTTGGTAATTGCAACTGTCACAGAAATCAGAAAATTGTCACTTTTTAAAGTCTTAAAATGTTCATATTAACTGATAAACTGTGTTGTATTAGAATACTAATCTGGGGTATTCTGGCAGTTTAAATATATCTGTTTGTAAGTCAACAGGATTAATATTCATATTTATAAGTTTTGGATGCTGTATTGGTGTCATGGTGTTTCATTGTGCAATCTGTTGCAGATTCTTACCGCAAATGACAGCCCTTCACTGGGTATGCTTTTCTTCTGAGTGCTGTTAGTGGCAACACTCTTTATTAGAGGAAGGCTCAGAACTGGTTTTGTTTTTTAAAAAGTTAAAACTCAATTATGTAACAGGAGAATGGAGAAATCTACATCAACTGCTTTAAATCATTGGAAATGCATTAAAATCACAAGGGGTGGAATTAAGCCACAGGAACATGTGTCCTGCTTTTGCAAATGACATACCTCATTTTTAAATACTGCTGTCATGTGAGATTTAATAGACCTAATTGGCCTTAGAGATGAACTCTGAAGAATTTCAACTTTGAACTTAGGAAGGGAAAAGAATCTGAACTTTGTCTTGTTGATAATTATTTCCCATGTATCAAATAGAAAAAAAAAACCCATAAAGAGTTACAGTTACTGAATGTGAATTGTATCTTATTTCTCAAATGTAGATCAATTTAGTTTGAAATGTCAAGAATAGACAAACCACCCTCTAGCAGAAACTCTTTTGTGTGGTATGGGCTTGTCAGCATTTTATTATAATTCCATGCTTCAGGCTATAAAAATTTGCTTTAAGCCAGAATATGTATGTGAAATATTAACCTCATGATAAACTTGATTTATCAAATTTGGCTGAATTCGGCTTCATTTTGAATAGTTCAGAGGTTCAGCCAAAAAGAATTTTGTTTCTTTTGACCATTCTGCTGTGTGCATTCCTCAAATTGTCTGCTTGTTTGTGGCTGGCTGCTTTGTGCTGCTTATGGGATGCTTTTGGGGTGTTTACTTTATATGGCTGCCATTTTTATTGCTGAAAAATAAACACTAACATATGGATGAGATATCTCCCAAACTAACTCAGCTCAGTTAGACTTCCTAATTGCTTCAGTTGAGCTTGGTATAAAATTCCATGAATTAGAGTCAATGTGTGTTACGGTTTATATCTGGTGTGCTGCTCTGCCCCAGTTGGCCACTCACTCCCTCATTCTCCAGTGGGATGAGAGAGAGGATCAGAAGGGTAAAAGTGAGAAAACTGGTGGATTGAAAACAAAGACAGTTTATAGGTGAAGCAAAAGCATAGTGCAGAAGCAAAGTAAAACAAGGAGTGCATTCACCCCTCCTCTGGGCAGGCAGGTGTTCAGCCATCTCCAGGAGAGCAGGGCTCATGTTTAACCATTCCTTGGGAAGAAAAATGCCATCACTCTAGAAGTCCCTTCCTCCCTTCATCTTTCTCCCCCCAGTTATATATATATATATATATATATATATATATGCTGGGCATGATGCCATATGATATGGAATATCCTTTTGTGAGGCTGGGGTCATCTGTCCTGACAGTGACCTCCCAATTTCTTGTGCTTGTTCCTGCCTCATGAGCAGGAGAAAAGGCCTTGACTCTGTGTAAGCACTGCTCAGCAGTAACTGAAACTAACACTGTTCTCAGCAGAAATCCAAAACACAGCCTCGAGTGAACTAGTGTGAAAAAAATTAACTCTATCCCAATCCAAACCAGTACTTTGTGTTGAAGAAGATGAAGAAGACTAAAAGCCCAGTAAAGATGAGTTTTTGCGTTTATTACTGAGATTTACTGCTGAAGGAAGGTATCTAAGTCATACCACTAATGATGTAAAATAAACCACACAGAATATTTCATTCTGTTTTACAATGGGCTTCTTGCTTCAAGTCTTCAACTAGGAGGTGGCATACTGATATACAGAGCAGACTGCTTTTGGATAATACCAGACAGCTCCTTATTTTAAAATTTCCTCATGGAGAAAAAGGGAAATAGTTTTTGGAATGTGGGATTTCAATAAAATGTTCTTATTCACAATTGTGATGGTGCAAAGGACACAATTGCCTCCTTTTGCAGCTGTTCTTTTACAGTAATCAATAGACAACCATAATATTACAGCTTGAATGTGAAGAGAAACACTTTGTACAATAAGATCTGCTTTATGTTAAAACTTCTTTACCTCAAGTTCTGACTACATATACATTTCCCATGCCTGATTTATCTTTATTGACTTTTATCAGGACAAGCTAAAATAGGGTTGGAAGCCCTCAAATGAGATTAGGTATCATCACAGAATTTTCTCAATGTAGGCAAATATGTAGGCAGCTAGGAAAAAGTCCATATTGTGGTCCATCTTATATTCAACTCACTCAGCTCTTCTGTGTCCTTAAGATAGAACAGGGAGGTTACATTAGGAGTAAGGCTGAGAATTTCACTGAACTCCAAAAAAAAGAAATTGGGACGGAGAGGAAATGGAGCAGAAGAGAATGGCTAACAGTGGCTGATTTTTTTTCTGTTTAGCTGGCACATTTCTCATACTTAAGGAAATTTGGCGGTGTGATTGTATAAATGCAGAATCATTCTGCCTGTTGGTGCCAATGTTCTGCACTTAGTTTACTGGATTACATTTGTGACACTTGGTTGCCGGGCCAATCAATTTGACAGAAAGTTGGAATTTTTTGACTTTAGTAAACCTATGTGAAAAATTAATCTACATTGTTTGGGGCTGTAAGGCCTGACAGTCAAAAGATGGTGTCTATTTTTCATTTTTGAAAAAATAGATTCAGACTGAAAATACAAATGCCTCAATATACTTGGAAAGGAATGGGCAAGACTAAGCCATGATTCAGAAGAATGTTCTTTTAAATTAGAACTTTGAGATGGATGTAAGTAATGTGCTCAGATGGCATAAATAGAAAAAAAAAAGGGAATAGAAAAGGTCCCAAACACATGCCTGGCAGCAGTTTCTCACAGAAACAAAAAATAAGTGGAATGACCTAGTCATGACTATGCAACTATGTTAAACATGTTAAACATTGGGCAACTTAGGGAAATTAGAAAGTGTCCTGTGGCACGCGGGAGACAGTAAACTTTGAAATGCAGAGAGCTATTAAAATATGCTTTAAATGTCTTCAAATGTTCTTGTCTATGTAGAGATACTGATGCTTAATTAACTATCATTTTTACATGGTTTACATCATCACTATCTCTCCTTTAGTGAATTCTCAGGAGAACTCATATGGATAATTTGTTCAATTTTTGCCTTTTTTTATCTGCTTATTTATAGGTTGCTTCTGAACTCATTACATGAACGTTTCCCATCCTTATGGTATTGATTTAACATGCTCTGGAATCATGATGGTTGTGAAGTCCCTGGCTGGCAGTGGAGAATTAATGTTTGGTGTGGCAGAAAGGTGCGTTTAATTTGTGCTACTCGCTATTTTCCTTGTGGAGTATTAGCTTGTTTATTTCCTAAAACCCCTTTGATTCTTCTTACAGAAAATTTGAAATATCTTAAATCAATAGCAATTATCTTTGCCTGAGATGTAATTTACAGATAGAGCTGCAATCTGCATGAAGCAGTTCCACTAATCATGTCCACTACAATGGACGTGATTTTTATGTGGATAACAGAGAACTGCAGTTTATCTAAATGAAATGTAGAGTGTTTAAGGTTTATATTTTTGTTCCAGTTATAAATATATCTGAGTAAAGAAAGCTAGGAATGTCCCTAGGAAATAATAGCTAACTTGCTATTGTGCGCTTATGTTGTCTTGCAAGTCAAAAATTGATTCTGAAATTGTACAAGTCATCAGAAGTGAACCAAATTTTGGGTAACATATCTTTGGCTTAAAACATAATTGCAGATAACAAAATAATGTTCTTTTCTTCTACAATTTACTTGTATGTATAGTTTGGCCATAAATCCTACAATGATCAAAGTTGCTAAGATCTGTTTCTGACCAGGATATGAGCCAATTCCTCTGAAATAACCTGATTTTTAGTCAATTCATGATCTTTAGGAACAAAGCCAGGAGCTTTTTGTGGAGTCACTATGTTAACAGACAATAGGCTGACTAGGATAACAGTTTTGTGTTAATTATATTTCAATCTGTCCAAACCTATTTAAGTCACTTTTACATAGTGCCTTCTAATTTATTTGCTTTTCTGCTGTGACAGATCTGACCTCACAATAAGGTATATACATTACTTTCATAATCTGCAAACCCCTGTATTTTTCCCAATCATTTGGTTTAGTTCAACAAATTTTGGACAAAATTCTATGAAACATGGGGAAATTATGGGGCAAAAAATCACGTGGCAGGCAGATATGACTGGATTGTCATCATCAACAATCTTCTTATATTAACCATATAAAATATGCAGAGCGTATGGTGTAGCTGGTGCATTATTGACAGTTAGTTGTCGTAACAGACAGATGTGCTGTCATTCAAAATTTATGCCAGTCAAACCAGTAAAATACTGAAAACATTAAAATATTTGTTTATTATTCTGCATAAATCATGCATCTAACATGTTTTTATGAATATTCTAAAACTTTGCTGAATGGTTTTGTTTTGGGCTTTTTTTCTTGTTCGAAATAAGAAATAAAAATTAAACAAAATGTTAGTCATTGTATGTTAGCAATTGAAGATGAAATAAAGCCAGAATGTTCAGGTATTATCATGAGAAAGGGAGGGAGTATTAGTCTTTTTATTTCTATATTGTAGAAAATAACTGGCTCATTATTACAATTACATTCGTATTCATGATATCAAGGTCAAACAAAATAATAGTAATGGTAGAGGGATGTCATTTTACTGATTGTGGCAGATATTAATTGAGGTTATAAGAATTTGGTGGTGCTGAGAAGAGACAGGTGAATATCAAACCCAGAGGACCTTCACTCTATTGCATATTCTTCACCATCTGTTTTGGGAATTCCATATTCAGCCATGGACTGGGACAGGATGAAAAGTTACATCTCTTTGTTTTTCATTTCATCTTTAAAGATGCTGTTTTCAAGATAATATTATGGTGAAATGTGTATATTTTTAATTTGAGCTTAAAAGGTTGGATTTTTATAAGAGAAAAACATGTTTTCTCTTAAGTGTTTATATTTTGAAGCACTCAACTCTTCATTATTTATTCCAGTTACAATAGTATTTCCTTGGTCATTAATGAAAATCATTAATAGTTTCAGCAATGAATGTTGGCTGTTTCTCTCTCTTGTCTCTGAAATCTTTTATAATAAGAGGAACCATTTACTTTGCCCTTTTAGTGGTAAAAAAAAAAGGAGTCGTTTAAAAGATTTATGCCAGTAGAACATGGAGAGTGTTAAATGAGCTTCACATTGGTTCTAAACCTATTAGATGTTTAACTGAACAGTATTAATGGATGTTCAAAGGCAGTTTGATTAGTTTCTGCAACCAGCTCAACTTCCTAATAGGGAAGGCATGGTGACACATGTATTAAAAGAACTGTGCTGATTAAGCCGTGTTGCACTTTTACACAGTGCCTGACAATGTAACAGCATATGAAGTATAAAGTCAAAACTTTACCAGCTGAATCAACACAAGGATGTTTTGTCTTGGTTTTATGTAAAACTGTTGTTGTGATAGTTAGAAAATACTGCTTCCTAAGTTCTCCAATATCTCATTTCACTTTATATTTTCTACATGTTAAGTAAACATTCTTGGATGTAAGTTTGAATTGAAATCAGAAAATCAAAGTGTGTGTGTCTTAAATTACAAAAGCAGTGTTTGTTTTCTGAGTCCAATTAGATGATCTGATTTAGCTAAAGCTTTACAAAAATGTCATCTTGATGGACATATGGAGCTGGAAAACATCATCTGATAATTTGTCAAATGTACATATGTGTTTAAAAAAATCTCAGCATGGGAATAGTCTTTGCTTAGTGAAATAAAGTTCTGGCTCATTCCTTGATACATCTGACCTCAGCTGATCTCTCACAACAAAGGGAGCACCACAAGAGAGGTCCAGGGGCACCCAGCTACCTGGGGTGTCACTCACAGCCCCCAGCAGCCATCTAGGGGTGGGCGCTGGGCATTTTGGGCTGCTGGAGCTAAGGCCATGACAATGTGACTAAACGTTCTAGTCTTAGCCCTTAAAAGATGAAACAGTGTTTGCTGAAGGTGACCTTTTGTCTAAAAATGAATTGAATGATTGTAATTGAAATTGCAATCAGTGATTGTAAAACGTATGATTTTCCCATGTTATGGAAGTTTTCACTATTTTTTCTTTGTGCTACAGAGCACAATGTCTTCAACAGACTATGAATAGTGGCAGATTTATGAAACATTTTGAATATGGCTATGCTAAATACTTGGTCTTTGATACTGAGAGGGTTTTTTGTTTTAATCTTGTGGGTGGTGTGTAAATGGGAGGAAAAGGAATGTTTTTTCAGATCACCCAAGAAAAGTAGGAAAATAACTGAAATAGCTGGATGTTTCTGTTAAAATGTGTGTGTGTCAGGGCTTGGCTAAAATTATGGCATTTAAAAAGATTTACATTCTGAACTGTCAAAAAGAAAGCATTTGGGTTCCAGCTGGTAATTAACCCCTACCCCCTTTTCCCTGGCCTCAGCTCCTCTGGCAGGGTATGTATTCTGAAGGGAGGACCTAATCTGTCTTTTATCCTCTCTAATTGCTCCTATAATTGGATGTGTATGTCTATACCCACTGCAGTGGTTGTGGCCCCATCTTCTATCTCAGGAAGATGGCATTACTGAATCACATCTGCCTCACCTGGCACAAGGATCTCAAGTTTAGAGTGAAAGTGGAATTCTACTTAAACTTAGTAGGATGTATGGAAAAAGAGAAGAAAGGACATCTAAGGGTTTTATTGTTTCATTGATTTGTTCTTGCCTTTTTTGTTTTGTTTTGTTTTTCCTTATTTTTGTATTTTTCCCAGTTTCTCTTATTTATTCTCCGGGAGCCTGTGGCAGTTGGTGTTGCATTTGCACACATCTGAGTGACTTTTGGCCACAGGCTGCATCAAGTCTCACTGAAAATATCTGATTACCTCTGACCAGCAGCTAGCCCTGCTCTCCAGCTGCTCAGGGAAGAAGGGTATCTCTTATCCACCCATTAATCAGTGTAATCTGTTACTGGCCTTCTCACATCAGTCCTGTGCCTTCACTACCTTCACCCTGCTTTTTGTCCTACTTTCCCCCTGCCTGTCAGGTACTCTGAGACCTGGGAGTCCTCCCAGCTTCCCATGAGTCACATTACTTTTCAGTAGCTGGCAGGAAGAATTATATAGTTATCCATGGACATTGCTACAAGATGTATTTAAGGAATGGCCAGGCTGTCAAATGTTTGAAAATGATGTAGGAGGAATGTTTCTTGCCAGTTTGAATAAGCATCTGAAATCTGGGATTTGCAGTCAGTGTAGGGGTTCTCAGCTTGTCTGGGCAGCAGCTGCTTGCCTGCAAGAGCTCTGGAAAGACAAATTAAGCTGTGGAATGGCTGTGCTTGTAAAAAATGTCAATATTTGCCTGCTGTGTTGCTGACAATTTTTAGTTCTTCTTATAAAATGTTCCCTAATTAACCACTGGCATGAGATGCTTCATGGGAATTAGATGTCTAATTTTTCAGAAAGAAGGGAAGAAATATTTCTTGTCCAACTGGGAGAAATTGGCAGCTGTGCCCAAAGTCTTGATATTGCTAAATCAGTTCTTTAACTGAAATAGAGAGTCAGATTAAGGCTTGTAAAAGTTGCATGATAATTTAGTTTCTTTCTTATTGGTGTGACATGTCTAATACACAGCTCCACTGATTTTTTTGCTCTGTTTTTTAATGTGGGTTTGCATAAATATGCTACTTGAGCTGAATCACATTTCCTTTGCCATTAAAATTCTTCATGAGCAATGCAATTAAACAGCTTATGAAAATGGTATTCTAGTAGAATTTCATTTAGGGCAGTGTTTTTAGCACCTAAACTAGTGTATCTTAAGCCTACCCTGTGTTGAAATAAAAAGCTCACAGAGAAAGCTACATTATTAAAAATATACAGCTGCTGTAATGTGGGTAATCATATGTTACTCTTACACCCCTTAAGAACTTTTTTTCTGTGTACACAACTGCTTTGTGTAAGAGGGAAACTTCTAGGATATTAAGCATTGTTAAATAAAGCACAATGTTAAAATTGTGTTAATATTTGGATTTTGGCATCAGAACTGGTATTGACGGTTAGTCCATGTTGCAACATGCTTCTCAAGCTTCTACAATAGTGGGGTTTTTATGCTTATTACTAGTAGGTGCTTTAGGTTTGCTCTAAAATGAAAAATAGAGATGGTTGAAAAAATCTCAGATGCAGTAATTTTCACTAAGAGTAAAGTCTGGGGACAGTAGAAAGCCTGATATAGGGTCATTCCTGCCAGGTACAAGAAAGTATTGTAGTGAGATCCTCATGGATAATACTTTTATAGGAATAGGATATTTTACAGCAGCTACAAAATTAAGACTTCAAAAATGGAGGACATGGGCAGAATCAAAACTGCTACTTTGCTTCCTTCATCTGTATACACAGATGTCAGTATTCTAATGCATGGTAGAATCATAATTCCCTATTTTCTGAGGAAGAGGACTTCCATGCACCTGGAAGTAGTAAAGCAGCAACCAGCACTCTGGAATTGACTTTTCAGGAACAATGGCTCTTAGTGAATAAATTGATACTTCTCATTTCTCTGTTTCTTACTGTTTATTATATGCATAATGTTTAGAGAATATATGGATGTAATAAGTACCATATTTATAGTTATAGATGAATATTATGTAATAATTGCTATTGCAGTATTTAATAAATGTGTTGTAAAGTACATAGGCTAGCTGAAAAATAGAAACTTGGAAACTTGGAAGCTGTTTCTAAGAATGTGTGATGACTTGCAGTTTTTTAATTAATTAATTGAAATCTTTATCTTTGTTTACTCAGTAATGTGTCTGGATTAGTAAAAATGTGCAACATATTAAAACAAATTTCTAATTCTTTTTTCTATGTAAAAGGTTTAGAACAAGAAGGATTTCTTTTGCATTATATTTGCACCACATTTATGTTTTGAATAACATTTTCAGATACAAAGTGACTCCTCAGAAGTACCATAAAATGAGGAAAGCTTAAGGGCAAGTTGTACCTTTAGTGAATGATCATACTTCTATCTGGCAGTTCAGTTGGCTTGAATAATACAAGGTTTATGTGATTTATTATCTTACACTGCTGAAGTAGTCTACTAATACAAATGTTTCCATTAAAAAAGCAAGTGAACTTGCTAAATGAAAAAGATAATGTTTTATTAATTTTTCTTCATGGTTTTATATTCTTGTGCCCTGCAGCTCTAGTGCAGCTGCTGTAAGTGCAAATGCAAATACCAGTTTTCTTAATGGGGTAATTAAAGGCACTGGAGGAAAGTTATGTAATGGATACTGACTAAGTGTAAAATATATTCAAGCCATACCATATGATATTTTAAACTGTGGAATTGTCTCCTGAGGTTGGAAAGGCATTGCATATTACTTGTGAAATAGTTCTTTTTTTCTGAAATCAGATGTAAAAAAAGTAAAAGGCTCTTCCTTAATTCAGCAGAATCTAAATTATTTTTTGTTCATTCTACTTGAGTAGGGTAATTTAACATTTCTTCCCATTATTAACCCAGCTTCCTGATAGAGTTAAAACCCAGTATATTGAAGTCCTGGCTAACAGCTGCATTATTAGGAAGACCATTATGGAAAAACAGTTTCCAGGAAAAATGCTTTGTGTTCAGATCATGTTCATCATTGCTCTGCATATCTTTGTGTCACTGAATGCAACTGAGGACAGACTCCAAGGACACAGAGCATCGTGTAGTGTAGCAGGGGAAATAAAAGCTGTTTAACAAGTTCAGAAATCTGTGATTAGATAATTGAAGACATTTGTTTTCAAAACTACCATATTTTGAAGTTGGACTTTGTCTTTTTAAAACTACTGTGCAATATTTTGAGACAGCTTCCAAGACACTGGACCTCACAAATCTTTCCAAAGACGTAGTATTTGGCTTACTCACTAGAATAGTTTCCTTTATTAGCAGAGCGTAAGTCAAGCGTAATTCACAGTTTAACCATAGTGATAAAGTTATAAATATATGGAATTCAGTGTACATTTGAAAGGATATTTTCTACATTTTAAGGAACAAGGCATAAACTGGCTCTGCTATTAAAATGAAGGTATATGGGACTATAAGGTATTTCAAACAAATTGAATAAAAGTTTGGACAAAATATATAGTATGGCCTCAAACTGGGCCAAGGGAAGTTTAGTTTGGATATTAGGAAAAACATTTTCCTGGAAAGGGTTATCAAGCATTGCAACAGACTGACCAGGGAAGTGGATGAGTTGCCATCCTTGGAGGTGTTCAAGAAATGTGCAGTTGTGGCATTTAGGGACGTGACTTAGCGGTGGACTTGACAGTTCCATGTTAACAGTTGGACTCCATGGGGTCATAAAGATTTCTTCAGCCTAAATAATTCCCTGATTCTCTTATGAAGTGTTAGATTATGGTATTGGAAGCCTTGGAATGGGTGCTCCCATGGCATATGAAACTTGGTCTTTTTGCTTTAAGTGGGATCCACTTTGAAATGTTTCAGTCCCGAGCTAACAATTCCAGTATCACCCACAGTTTTTCCCTCCTTCCTGCTCTCAAACCACTCTCCTGTTCAAATTTGTCTTTTCTAATTCCTTACCTAATATTCTAGTCTGGAAATTTATTTCTACTACCTACCATCATGTGTGTTTTTGGAGACAGTGTGGGAGCAAAAGGAATCTGCTCCAGGTTTGCCTTGTACTGAGTACCAGCAAGGTCCATACTTGGCTGCTGCAGCAATGCTTCTCATGCTGGCAGCAGGATTGCACCTGTGTAATGAGTCTCATGCAGAATGTGGAGTGCAGCTGGAGTACTGATATCTTTGACTGCTGTCCTGCAATTAATGTCTTTGCTAGGAATTCTATGACTTGTGATTCTTAAAATTTTATTAGAATTCTATGGGTTCTTTTCTTGTTTCGAGTAGATCAAGAGGTATATCTCTGGTGCTAGACATTCTCTGCTTGCTAAACTTCAAACTTCTATCCTGAAAAACTATTATGATAGTAATTTTTAGGGAATTCATTGCCAGATGTTTATTTGTTAAATTGTGGATGTTCTGATTTTTTGTTTATTTGTTTGAACCAACTTCTTATTCCTCCCTCCATAAATAGAACCCAGGGAAAACAGACACTTTGGGTCATGACCACAAGAATCACCTTAAGGAATACATTTGGTTGCAGAATAGCTAGATTGAATTAGCAATAATCAACTAAAACATAGTTTTTCAATTCAAATTGTTAATATCAAGCACAGGCATTACTCTCATTAACTATATATTTAAGGCTAACGTTTTAACTGCAAAGCTTTTTACTGAAACATTCCAGAAGAAATAATTTTATTTTTATGGAGTCTCTAATAATTTTATTTTGTTACTGCAGGAAAAATAGGATTATGGTTTTCTCTTTCTCTTGGAGGATCTGTTTGGTGGGAGAATGCAATCACTTTGTAGATTTTGGTACTGATGCATTTCTCACCCTTCTGTTTCATGTGTCATGTGCTTTTCTCACCTATCATGGGAAATTTATGCTTTTGTCTGTTCTCTTTCCTGAATGCAGAAGGTAAATCTCCATTTCATTAAAAAAAAAAATATAAAAGTCTTTCTGGAGATTTTCATTTTGGAAGTATTTCCTGCTTACCTAATCTTATTTATTGATCTGATTCCTCCATTTCAATACAGTAACTACTTAAGTTGTTACATTGATATTAAAAACTGTGGTTCACTGTTTCCACAGGATAATTTTTTGCTTGTTTACTTACTTTTTTCAGCATTTCTCTTCTGGAATTTGGCTGAGGGCTTCTGCTAGAGTTGAAATAAATCTGTTCTGAAAATCCATGTTAGAGATATTATTTCTGAAGTCTAAAATCTCACCTCTGTAAGACTGCAAGGTACAGTCTTTTAGAGTCTTTTAGAGTCTGTTAGATAAGGGTCTAACAGTAGTGATTCACGAAGATGTGTGTGCTGTCGTTAATCCACAGTGATGGACTGCATATTCGCCTTATCTGGCATTATGTCAGCTGGACACTTAAAATTATGTCACAGAGTATTATATTAAAGTTATGTGATGTTGCATGACTGTCAAGAATCTGATTGGGAGTGATACTGTTGTTTAGTATATAGATACTTAGTGTATTTGATTGTGGTCATTTTTTGTCATGCATAGTGTTAGATATGGCAGCTGAAAGGTTCCAGCAGTGGAAGGTGGGTTCTTTTGTCTATTTTTATTTTTAATTTTGTACCTGTAAGCCTTTACTGAGCTGAGTTCCTCTTTGACAGCATGGAGGTGGGGTTACTGTGTACCTGGAGCTGGCAGTTTTCCCTGGCTGCAGCAAGGCACACGGTTCCGCTGCGGTCTGTGGGTGCTGTTGTGCCACCACCATGCATTGAGCACTGGGGGCTCTTAGCAACACCTGCTTCTGTGCTGGCTGGCTCTTTGTAGCACTTTTCCTAGGACCCTATGAATCCTACTGGAGAAAATATTACATAAGATTATTGTCAGTTTGAGCCTACCATATTGAAGGTTTGAGTTCTTTTTGTGTTTGTACTTCATCTCTGAAATCTGCACTCTTCTCCACAGGATTAACTGCTAACAATTTCAACTCTATCAGCCTTCAAATTAACTCAGAATACAGTGCCTTTCCCCACCCTCCCTCCCCACAGCTGAAATATCTCCAATGTTCTTAATGTTTCCTCACCATCACAGCTGAACACAAGAGCCAAGAGCGGTATAGAATGAGAGTTGAATTTTTTTAATAAAAATAATAATTTTTATAAAGTGCTTGATGGGACATATTTTTCCCTTGAAATATATTGACTGACACATCTTTGTACCTTCTCTTTAATTCTTTATTTTCATAGAATCATAGAATGGTTTGGGTTGGAAGGGACCTGTCCTGAAGTGTCCCAAACTGGGACAGGACCTTAAAGATCATCTGGTTCCAGCCCCCTGCCATGGGCAGGGCCACCTTCCACTAGACTAGGTTGCTCAGAGCCCCATCCAACCCAGCCTTGAGCACTCCCAGGAATGGGGTGTCGACAACTTCTCTGGGCAATCTGTTCCAGTGTCTTACCACCCTCAGAGTAAAGATTTTTTTTTTCCTAATATCTAATCTAAACCTACTCTCAGTTTGTAACAATTCCCCCTTTTCCTGTCACATTTTACTTATGTAAATAGTCTCTCTCCAACTTCCTTGTAGGCTCTCTTCAGGTAATGCAAGGCTGCAATTAAATCACCCCAAAAATTGTCTTTTCTAGGTTCAACAATCCCAATTCTCTCAGTCTTTCCTCCTAGGAGAGGTGCTCCATCCCTTTAACTATTTTGCACTCCTCTGGACTCACTCCAACAGTTCCATGTCCTCCCTGTTCTGGGACCCCAGAGCTGATGCAGCCCTGCAGGTGGAGTTTCTCTCATCAGAACAGAGCAGAGGGGCAGAATCCCCTCCTTGGCCCTGCTGCCCACGCTGCTTTGGATGCAGCTCGGGATGTGTTTGGCTTTCTGTGCATGTTTGCACTTGCCCGTTGCTGGCTCATGTCCTTTCTTTCATCCACCAGCACCCCCAATTCCCTCTGAGCAGGGCTGTTCTCGACCTGCTCATCCTCCCAGCCTGTGTTGATGCTGGGGGTTGCCCCCAGCCAGATGTAGCACCTTACATTTGGTCTAGTAAACCTCAATTTCATGTATTTTATACCCTATTTTGTATGTGTTGTATATACCCTCTAAGGTACTTTGACGTTATCTGATAATGATTAGTGGCCAGACTTTGATAAGATATGGGAAGTGCCTAGTGGAATTCTAAATAGAAATTTAGTTCCTATCAAGAAATGATAAATAATAATAATAATAATAAAAAATCCTAGGAAGGCATATGCATCAACTGGATTGAAGAACCTGTCACACTGAAAAAACCCCAAAACCTGGGATCATTGTTGAATGGTGTTGTTTCTGTTGTACAGACCTGTTTTAGGAAAGAGTGATATATTTTACATAACAGCCTGATGTTATTTTCAAAATCAGTCTCCATGAAATTTGCAGTTGATAACATGTATTTTAGCATTGCAGAATAACCTGGACTGACTGATGATATGGATTTTTGCAGGTAGGATTTGGCCTAAAAAATCAAAATGATGCCTCTAAAAAGAAGACGTGCAGGCCATATTTTCAGAGAGCTGCTGAATTGTTGACTGAGGAAAACAGTGACTCTAGAGAGGGCTTAGGGAGTCAGAGAAGAAAAAGTAATTCCTCAAGAGCAACCAGTTTGACAAATATTAGTTCAGTCTCTGGCTGCAAAATAGTGCAGGAAAGACTTAAAGTCAGCATTTAGTAAAAAGACTAAAAGACTAGTTTTAATCTGTGAAATCAATACTGGAAGTGTTCTCAGTGATTGATGTTGATAGTTTAAAAGCGTGCAGAGGAGCAGGAGAAGATGTAGAAAAATATCACATAAATATTGCTTGAGGAAACTGCAAAAACCTGTATTTATTTCATTGGTAGCAATGTTTAGTATTACTTGGTATAAGACACATAAATTCCTTCAGATGGGAAATAAATATTGGGTGCTAAACATATTCTGTTGAAATAAATGTGTTTTTGAAAACTGGAATGGATCGCATGTAGTGATATGGAAATACCTGGGGGAGTTTAACGTTCAGTAAACTGGACCAGGCAAACTCTGGTCCATTAAATCCTAGGAACATGTGAGACTCTGAGGCAGGTAGTCAGAGATGTGGTGTGAGGAGTACAAGTCCATTAGTGCAGTAGTAGACACAGATAGGCTAGGTTGGGATTTGATAATTCCAAGGCTGGGTTGAGATTCTGTAACTCCATAATTTTAATTTCATGAATCTCTTCTTTTGGTGAAGAGTTTAATTTTTATTTATTTAAATAATAATAATTTCAATTTGTTTCCTTTTTTAATAGTCAATGGTTTGTTTTGGGAGGGGAGTGTTGTATAAAAGTTATGAGCCCGCTTTTGGTGGTTACGAAAAGTCCATTGCTGACAAATCTGTTGGGTTGTGCACTTTGGTTATGATCAAATGGGGGAACTTTAGGTATGATGACAATAACTTCAATTAATGTAATAAAAATCACTGCCTTGCTGGGTGATAATATACACATATACACACAGCCCAACCCTAAGATCTCAAACCTGCATACCAGCCTGGCTTTGGAGCATTTTTCTTGGCTGTAGCAGCCATGTTTTTCTGATTTTGATTATTGTTGGCAGGTTGCAGAGGCTGTTCTCTTCTCTGCCTAAAGCTTCAAGATGACCTGGAAACTATTACATGTTTATAGTCCAAATTTTGTAAGTTTCTCAGTCCAAAACAGTGATTGGCTGGAAGGGAAGCTTATGAAAAGCATGAGAACAGGGAATAGAGTGCTTTATGAATGGAAGTGCTGAAGAACTGTAATTACCATATAAATAGGATTTTTTTATTGTTACTGAAGGAAGGAACATACTCCAAATCTGGAAGCCAGATAGCATGGGCCTAATCTAATTTAGATGTCTGTAGCTGAGTTCATAACATGGCACCTCTTCTATATTCAAAGTTTATTTTAATATTTTAGGGTAAGATTATTCTGACTGTTTTTAGAAATATACTTCCAGGCAAAATAAATTGTATCTTATTGACTAGGTCTTTATTGACTGTAATGAAATATAGCTGAAATGTAGATAACAACAATGGACACTGATGAATCCTATTTAAGATGTGTATTCAGAACTCCACAGGCAGTGCAATATTGCACATTTCCATCAAAAATGCATGTACTTTCTGAAATAATTGTGCGAAAATTATACCCATCCTTCCCAGCATAGCAGAATGAAAGTTCATGCACTTGATTAATCAAGAAAAAAAAAAATCAAATGCATTGTATGGTTGACTGATTTATGCTGAAAAATGCTCTTTATCTTTGAACTCTTGGATTGAAGGTCAGACTGGATTGTGTAACTTTTGTTTCAGAACATTCTGTGCAGATGAGATTGAACAGATACGCAAAGAAAAGAGATCTTTCAAACAAAGTTGAGCAGATTTCTCTAGCCATTGTCTGTCCTGGATACAATTAATGTAGGCTTGAGAAGGGACCCCAGTCCTAATAAATTGCACTAAGCTTTTAATTGGTATTTTGGAGGGAGCAGAGATAAATTCTGACAAGTGGTTCTGACTCATCTTCCTCAGCTCTCTCATCTTCAGATGTGTTTTGCTTAAGCTTCCTTTTTGTATTTGTTCAAGTACCTTTTCCCACAGATGTTGCTTATTTATATACTTCAAAGAAATAATTTTACAGGAAGAACAAGTATTTTTAAGTGATTGCCAACATACTCAGATTAAACTAGACATCGTTCTTTTCACCTTTATTAAATTTGTTTGATAAAATAGGTAACTTCTAAAAGCCTTTTGCTGTTTTTCACTTTTAATGTAACTGGAGTATTGATATTTTATGAATTTATACTTTCTAACGAAAATATTGAGATCTTTTGTATGAGTTGACGTGTTAATGCCATTAGTATGCAATATATTAAAATGATGGAGCTTTGGTGACTTAGTGAAAATAAGCAATAGGATGGTAGCTGCCAGGAACATTGTGTTTTTGCATCAGCTGACAAGTAGGTTCTATATCACCTAAAGTTTTTAGTCAACGCATTTCAAATTTAAGAGAAATTATTAAAATACATGGAGGAGAGTCTTACAACAGACATCCTGGTTAATCTTCAAACAAGGAAAGGAATTTTTTCTTTTTTATAATATTGAAGTATTGAAGCATCTGCGTCCTTCCCAACCCTGTACAGAATGTAACTGTCAATAAAGTTCAAAATGCAAGACTGAAGCAGTTGAAAGAATATTTATTCATGAAAAGTACAAGATATAACATCAATGGACAGGTTGTGGTAGCTTTAAAATGTCCATGGTAGAAAGTGAAACAGAGAACTTCAGAATTCAAGAACAATAATTTCTGTTGATTTCTACTCTTTTGTTGAATAGACTAAAAGGATGTGGGCCCCAGGTGATCAGGCATGCATTGACCACTAGGGTTTCTTCTGCTGTTTTGGACTATGCATTTTAACACCTTGAGCTAATTTGATGTGTGAGATGTAATAATTGATTTTGCAATTTAGATACTGTTATGTCAGCGAGTAAAGGAAACATCTTAAGTGCTGCATTTGTGGTATGTATCCTCCTGATTCATGGAAATTCCATGGAAATGCTATTGTGAAAGCTCAAGAGCTTTGATAATGCTTCTTGTTAATAAGTCAGCTCATGTTTGTATTCAGAACAGCAATTGGGAGTGGAAAAGGTATTCTTTTTGTAATTAAAAGTACTCATATGCTGTAGTTCGATGCAATTTCTTAATTATTCTGTTCGTGCATTTATACAGTTTCTGTTGGCATTTGCAAGGCCAAGCACTTATTCCAGGTTCTACAGGAGTGCTGAGTCGTGAAACTTTGCTTGCTGTACGTACTGCTTACTCAAGTATACACAAGAACAGGATTTGGGACTAGATTTGCATGCTGAAATGTTGCATCATTATCCCCATCGATAGATCTCAACTATTTAACCTGCCTTTACAAACAAATGGATGTTCAGCCATGAAAAGGGAGGTGTCATGTTGTGTACCTTGGCAGGAATTTCCATCCTGTCTGCGTAAGAAAGTTTGAAAGAGGTGAAGAGTTTGGCACACAACCAGGGCTGCCAAGGGCTTTGTGCTTCCTAGGACACACTGCACCTGGCAGCTTTGAGGCACGTGGCTGCTCAGCCTGCAGCTGTGTTCTTGCCCTGCTGGGGAGGTTCTGGTTTGCTGTAGAGATCTGCTCCCGGTGCAGTGCAGACACTGCTGACCTCAGGTGTTAGGTTAACCAAGGCTTGCTGCCTGAGAGTGTCACATGCCCCACCACCCTCAGATGCTGATGCCCTGAAAGCCATCACAGTGCCTTCCTCCCCAGCATCTCCCTCAGTGGCCAGGCAACCACAGCTCCCACCATGCCACCACCCTTCCTCACTAATGGCCGTCAGAAAATTGTGCTTTCAAGCACTGTATTTATAAACACATGTGTGAAGGTGTTAAATATGCATAAGGTAAGTTAGTTTTTGGTAAATAACTGGAATTGGTAATTAATTGAGAGAAGTAGAATGAAGGGCTGATAGAGGTGGAGCATATATTTTTGCAAGGATTAAACTAAAAGCTTTTAATTAAAAGATGCAAGGAAATGTAAACAAAGGAAGATATCTCTGTTGACATTTTGTTGTATAATCCAAATTAGCATCTTCATGTTATATCTGTAGCATGCTTGAAATTATACTTGCAAGCTTGGGTTTGTTTTGTTTTGTTTTGTTTTGCTGGTTTTAGAAATAAGGCAGGTACACACTGAAGGAGCAAATAGTAATGTCCAGCTTTTTTCTGCCCTCATGCAGTGATTAAGAATGCTACTTCTGAGCATACTTTATATCCCATTCAGATATTTGTTTTTACTGGGTTTTCAGTTGTTGGTCTTGACTTCCATGTCTGCCAACTAGCCTCTCTGAGGCGTCTACATACAGGAAACATACATTTATATATAAATGTAGGGAAATAATCAGGAAAATTAAATAATAAACAAATATTCTTGCAATACAAGGGGAATTACAAAATAGCTTTAGAGGTATTTATTATATAATCAGTCTGTAGTTAATCTCAGGACTCTCTAGTACAGCTAAACTTTTTTTGTTGTAAGATCTACTATATGAATAGAAACATACATATTCAGTTTAAACATTGAGTTATTTTTGCTTCCTTTGGTAATATTTAGTGGCTTCTCTTTGTAGTTCATGTTAGCTTCATTCTTTTTCTGTTTTTCTGCACAAAACAATATCCTTTACACAGTATGACTAAGTCTTTAGGAGAAGCATGTCCATGGGTGCTAGTATGAAATTAAATCTTTATCACTTTCAGTATAAAGTTTGCTTGGACTATAAATTAATTAAAGCACTATGTAATTCTGTAGGACTTCTGGTTTATGGATAATAAATCCATTTCTGTATTTTTTTTATCTTCTGTGTTACAGTTATTCCTTGACTTGGTGCTCATGTATTTTTTAATTCAGTGACAGAATCATAGAAGTCAGGACTACAAATAGACATTCTGTCACTAGCAAGAGATCTGCAAGGATTTTGATTTCTTTTTAGTTAGGTTTTTTTCACCAGTACCTCTTACAATAAATTGTCTGATAATGTGTTCCTGTTTTGCTTTTATATGTAATATGAAGTGTCAGTCTGTCTTTTCAGGATTAGGACACATGTTCCATAAACTTTCATGCCTCTTTGGCCGTCTGGTTAATGAAATGATAGATGAGGAAATAACAATGAGAGATAAGTATGAGAACTCTCCAGGAACACATTGTACTAACATAATACCATACTTGAACTGTCTGATATTTTCCTACACTGTAAACTAAAAAAAAAAAAACCAAACAGTGACAAAGTCTTGGTAGAATGATGGAATTATATGAATCCATGTTAATTTGTATGTGCTCTCACATGTTAAACAAAGTGTTTATAAGTTTTATAGCTAAGATATAACTTGTCATAATATCACAACTTATAATTATGAGTTAATAAGAATATCAAGCACTGAATAGAGTTATAATTTTCCAGTCATTTATAGCTTACAACTCTCACATTTTGCATTAAAAAATTTGCCTAAAATACCTTTAGTGACCTTGACTGGGAGGCTTCACAACAGTGCATTTGGATTTATTCCAAATTCAATTATTTTTGAAAATAGTAGAAGCTACTCTTATATGAATTTCTTTAACAGTAACCTATAGTTTCAAATGACTGAAGACTGAAACGTTAGTATTTCTCTGTGTGTGGTCAGCATTTTGTGATGCTTTGTTAGAATAATTAGAAACCATTGATTTACAAGCAATGTATCTTTATATAGATATCCTCAGTAAACATAAACTTTATTGTAGTGCAAAAACCATGGGTTCTGAGCAGCAACACTGACTGGTGCAAGACATTTGTCTTTTCTGTGAACTCCCATTTCTGAGCAACCACCAAGATTGCCTAGCATCTCTGTTGGTGATCAGCAGGTTTGCTGATGACACTAGGCTGTGAGGTGCTGTCAACAGACTGGAGGGAAGGGAGGCCATCCAGAGAAACCTTGGCATGTTTGAGAGGTGAGGCCATGTGAACTTTTTAAAGTTCAGCATGGTTGGGACAATTTCAAGTGCAAATACAAGCTGGGTGGAGAATGGATTGAGAGCAGCCCTGAGGAGAAGGACTGAAGAATGTTTGCAGATGGGAAGTTTGACATGCCCACACAGTATGTGCTTGCAGCTCAGAAAGCCAACCACATCCTGAGCTGTGTCAAAAGCAGCATGACCAGCAGGCTGGGGGAGGTGATTTCGCCTCTCTGCTCTGGTGATGCCCCAGAATGGAGTTCAGCTGCATGCATCTGTGCAGCCCACAACATAAGGATGTGGGCCTGTTGCAGTGAGTCCAGAGGAGAACCACGAAGATGTTCAGAGGTCTGGAGCACCTTTCCTATGAGAAAAGGCTGAAATAGTTGGGGTTTTTAGCCTGGAGAAGAGAAGGCTATGAGGAGACTTTACAGCACCTTTTGATACCTACTGGAGGCATGCAAGAAAGCTAGAGAGGGACTTTTTACAGGGGCGGGTAGTGATAGAACAAGGAGAAATGGCTTTAAATTGAAAAAGGGCATATTTAGATTAGATATTAGGAAGAAGTTGGTTATTGTGATGGTGCTGAGATGTTTGAATCAGTTGTCCAGAGATGTGGTGACTATCCTATCCCCAGAAGTGTTTAAAACCAAGTTGGATGGGACTTTGAGCAACCTGGTCTAGTGGAAGGTGTCCCTGCCCAAGGCAGCGGTATTCAACTAGATGATATTCAAGATAACTTCCAACCCAAACCATTCTGTGATTCTCTGAACAAGATACAATCAAAAATAATTAAAAAAAAAAAAAAGAAAATATAAGCCTTAAGTCCTGGTTTGAGAATTGTTATTCCTGTAAATATCCAAAGTTAAGTTTAGAGTTGGTGCACAAATCTGTGCGAGCTCGTCCCACACCTGTAGACCCTAGTGGTCTGTAGAATGCAGCAATGGAGAGTGTCTGGTCTTCAAAATATTAGTTGAAAATATATGGAAGTACTTCTCTAGTGTAAGAGTTGTCATTTACTCTGTACTGAGAGTACAACTGGTGGATGACTGCAGCCTTATTGAAGAGATCTTGAAAATTTCTGGTGTGGAAATACCTATGGGAATCATTTATGAGTAATGTAAAGAAGCAAATCTTTACATCTGTTCATCAAGAAGTCACTGAAGAAGAACTAGAGCTAAAAAATAGAACAATCAATGTTATGGTAAGAAAACTCTGAAGACAGAGCACAGCATTTTAACAACCAGGCCAGTGCTCTGTTCGAAAATTAAATAAGATTATTTCAACCATTCTTTTGGTTAATTTTTCCTCATTGTCTCTTTATTTTTAGATGATCTATTATTTTTGGTAAAAATAAATTCTAGAGCCTTATCAAACTGAAAGCATTGAGATATGATGGTAGATCAGTTCACTTTACTGTAACACAGCTTTTCTGTTGCGGATTTATTTGTGCATATATCTTGCTGGGTATTAGAGCCAGTATCTAAGCAATCTACTTAAACATACTGTGTTCATCTCAATTTGGAGAAAATAGGTCAAATTCTGACATATACTATGACTTCATTAAATTAGAATAATGTCTTTCTGCTGCCAACAGTTTGATGACAAATTTAACTTGAAAATATTTAGGGTTCATCACCTTTGCTAATGTTGAGAGAGCAGCTTCAGCTTCAGGCTTATTGTAAAAGGTAAGAATTGTGTTTTGTCCATTTCTCTAGTTGTGTTACATTAAATGAGAAAAGGATTTTGCTCTGCTTTACTTTAGAAAATGTATTGTGTAAATGAAATTCTGTTGTTCACCACTAGGAGTGTTGTCCGTTGGGATCGAATTGCTGCCAGGGTAGTATAACCCTTCACCAGTGGCATAGGTAAGGTGGAAAGATGTCCTTAGCTGGAGAGTACTGTAAGGTATATATGTAAGTGTTGTGAAGCCCTGCTTTATAAAGCCAGGAGCAACTTCTCATATATTCAACCCTGTGTTAGTGCAATAATGAATGGAAAACAGAAGGTAGAAGCTAGAGCAGGGCAAGAATAACCCACCCTGCACATTGGTCTGAATGATCTCGGAGATCTTATCTTGGTTTGGCCACAATGGTCTGCTTATTTATAAAGGGGCAAACCTTTGTGGCTTCACTATGAAGAAATGTACTGTCAGCTCTAATGAAAACTGCTGGTCTCAGAAATTACATGGAATGACTGAATTCATGTCAGAATACAAAAATATTGCTTATTTGTGCAGAAAATAATAATATTCCAGATGTTTTATACACATTCCAAACATTATACTTACTTCTGTGTACTGAAAATAACTGCTTGACAACATATTTTGTAGATAAGTACATAGTAAACCTTGCTTCTCTTTCCCCCATAGTGTATCACAGATGGAGTAAATGGGGCTGTAACTCCCCTGGGTTCTTAAAAATGCACTGCCTTAGTTCAGATGCTGTAGCTGCATCATTGCCTTGCTCCTAAAACAGTCGGACTCAGTCTGGCATACTGGATGCAAAGCCCTGCTAGATTAAACTGACAGCTTTGCTTAAAATCTCTTTATGGATTGTTAATCACCAAAACAGAGGCTATTCTGCAAATATTTACTGGGCTGCAAGTGTTCTTATGCCTGGATAATCTGGTAGACTCGAAAGGCAATGGTGAGCAGCTATTCTGAATTAAGAACCACATAAAATACCGAAGTGGTAGCTATACCAAGAGTTTTGACTTACCTAATTAAAATTCTTGTATTTCAACTTAACATAAGTCTCTCCCTGGAGTTCAAGGAAAAATTTCAGGATTTATTCTTAGAATAATAATTTTTAAATCACAGGAGAGAGGATTGAAGTGAATAAAAGCTTTGTCTAGAAACACTTTGGATGTGTTGAATTTTCTTTTTTCTTGATGATGTATGTTGAAACACTGAGTAGAGTTGGAATTCATGAAAATCTGTTTGTTTTTACATCCACATTGCTTCTTTTTTTTTTTTTTTTCCCCACAAACTAATATGTAATAGTTCTAATATGTAAATGGTCTGTGAAATCTTTTTTAAAGATGACTTTTTTCCTCAATTTTTTTCCCAGAGGAATTTTCCTTAATTGTGGTTTGGTGTTTTGCTACTTGCATAAGTTGGTGTAATAAAATTTCTTAAGCTATTAATTCAGTTGAGGAGTTTGTTTCCTGTCAAAGGATTTGTTTTTAAATCTTGAGTTTTACTCTTCCCTTCACCCTATGACAAATATATAGAGGAAATTAGTGTTCCAATCTTCTTGGAAAGCACATTTCACAGGAAAGGGAGGGCTATATTTAAAGTAGGAAAGGAAAGTGTTAATTGTAATAGGATTTTGAGAAACGTAATTACTATACAGAACCTACGGTATAAACAAAATTTTATCAAGGAGGTGTCTAAATAGAAGAAATGAAAGTTGTCACATGTAGTAAGATACATATTTTGCTAATACAGCTCATGGGTTGTATAAATATGTTGTGTTATTTTGGTGGTTTCTGAATCCTAGTGTTGACTGAAATGTCTGGAAACTTAGTCTTTTATAAAGTTTAGCATGCACAAAAAATACACTTCTTTTTATTTTTGAAATTATTATTTTAGCTAAAGTGTTTTTATGTTCAAAATCCTGCATCACAGCCACAGAAGTCCCAGTTGAAGGCAATCTAATGGCAGAGGTGAGGAAGACAGCACTTGAGGGATGCTAGAAAGATGAAGGTAGTTCTTATTTCAACCATATGGCTAAGTGCTTTTGCCTCAAAAGGATGTCAAGTGAATTTTTTAACCCATACAAATGGAGTGCTCTTACAGCTTGGCACCTCTGTGCCCTTTCAAATTGTGAAAATTCCTGAATGACTTAATAAATTTTGAAGTCTTTTAATTTCCTCAGTTTTTCTTACATGTTTATCAGACTTCTACTGTGGTTGAGGTAGCAATTTGAAATCAGGCACAAAATAGAAGGATGTTTTGTGAAGGTACTATTAATATAAAACTTTTTGGTGAGCAGTATCTCTTCTAAAGACAAGGCCCAGCCTCTGTAACACACTGCAGGTTTAGCTGTCATCTGCTGGAGAGTGCAAGGCTTCCTGATGCACCCTCCATTTCCATTTCCAGGCCCCCTCCCACAGCCTAAGCCTTGCCTGAGCGCCCTCAGCTCTTTCATTGTCCAACAAGCCATGGCTATGCAGCACCCTCAGAACTCTCATTCTTTTGCACTATTGAATGGGGTGGTTAAAAATTACAGTTATGAAGTTTATTTTTGTGGCTCTTCTGCAGATTTTGGACAGCACAAGCGTAGGTCTTGCACTTTTCCTGTGCTGATTTCCTGATTCACAGTCTGTGCCAGGTCCCACTATTATCAGGACTGGGGTCATTCCAGTAATTGTTTTGGATGGAGAGCATAGGAGGAGTCATGGATTAAGTTCATTTTCAGCTGATTAACCTTTTATTTGCTGGTCTGTCTTCTAATTGCATTTTTGTTGACATGACCTATAGTTATGGTGTCATTACAACATAAATACGAAGTTTACATATTAAACAATTACTTTGAGCTTTACTAACTAACTAAGAGGCAATGTGATAGAGGCAGACATACTTCTGGAAATTTAAGCATCCAGATTTCTGTTGCTATCAGTCTCTCCTGTTTGGGATTTGTAGTTGGAGACATATGTTTTTAATAAATTATCTGTCTGACCAGCTATGTATAGTGAGCATCTGGAAGCAATTTCTTTTTAAAGTCTTTGTTTTTCTTTTTTTAACCTGTTTTAGTAGACTGTCATGTACAGTTGGGTTAATAGCTAAAGGACTTGTAGCTGTAATCTTCAGTAATATTTGGTGTTAGTTGTATTATTACCTTTGTGAACAGAGTGGATGAATATGAGATAAATCTTGTACTTGTTTGAAGTGGGAGGCATTTCACAAAGATATTCAATTTATCTCAAAATGTGCTTCTTAAGGTAATGAAATTGTTCCCCTTTTAAATTAAAGGCACATCTGAAATGTGAATTTCACAAAACTCAAGATTTTTTTCAATGATTTCAAAATTTTAATTTACACTTTAATTTTCATGAATTGAGTGATTTAATTATGTTCTTTTTTGGGTTTAAAATTATAGAATTGTATGATTGCCGCCCTGGTTTTGAAGACTTTTCTAAGCCTTCTATATTGTTCTTCATATTGGAGTCAGAATTTTTACTTTATCACACTTTGTAGTATAAACAATGGCTATGTTTTGCTAACTCTTTCATTGTTTACATATTATTAGGTGGGAGGAGAAAATTGATTGACAGTTGGCTTGACCAATGTGGTTTGAGAGGTGGAATTCCATCCTCCAATCCACAGGCACCATAAGAAATGTATAAAATTGAGTTTTGTAAATAAACTCGCCCCTTCCCTGCTTTGCTCACCAGCGTGTCCTCGTGCAGTTCTTTGCATGTCGTCTGTGACATGTGATAATGATAAGTATTACTTAGGTACAAGTTACATTTCTGGTACTCTAGTTCACATATTTTAATTTGCTCCAGTATGAATTTATGTGTCTATTAATGTTGTGATTTAGAAATGGTGTTTCCACTGAAACATCCCAAATCATGTGCAGCTTTTAAAACAGTTTACCACTAAGCTAATATCACTATTTGGAAAAACAAAGATACAAATAAGGTAATAGTGTACTCTGTCAAACATGTGATCTTAAGCTGCAGTTGTTTCGTTTAGCATTTTATCCCTAGAGTGGAAATTACATTAGACCCATTACTATTATAAGTTGTATCATTCATAAGTCAGCCACTTGTAACATTGCTTTTTTTTCAGGTATCTGCAAAAATTAATATCTATTTTTCTTTTTTTTTCTTTTTTGTTTTGTGGGTTTGTTGTTGTTTTGTTATTATTTTGTTTTGTTTTAGTGTTAGTTAATTGTTTCAGATATGGAAAAAAAAATTCATGAGCAGTTTCAAAAGGGTAGGAGAGCAGTAGATTGGCCTGAACCTGAAGAGTGGGAAAGTGAACAATGGAGGCATGTTTTCATTAGATTAGAAATATTATTCTTTGAAACTCAAGGTGCAAATTATCCTGTGCCATAATGTTCTTTTCAAACACACAAGATAAAATTTGCATATCTAAATTGGATCAGCTTGAATGGGTTTCCCTGCTGTCTCATCCCCTCAGCTACAGTCTTTCTGGAATGGCCTGCAGGTGGATCCAAATAGTAATTTTTAAGTCTATTTTTAAGAGCATCTTTGAAATATTTTTTTTTAGTTTTATATTGATTTCTTGCAGTGAACATCAGCAGAATTTCTCCTATGTCTCATCTGAGTGTAATCTACATGATAATTAAGGGTTTGAATTTAACTGTGCTTACACTAGCTTTAAGAATAACAATTTAAACTGGGTCAATCACATCACAATTGTTTCATATTGTTAAAATAATAACTTTCCCTTCCCTTTCCCCCTTTCCTTTCATCTAAGAAGTAGCATAATGTTTTATTATAAATGTGACAGATTTTGCTGTCCAAGGGAAGACCCTGCAAAAAATCTTGTTCCACAATGATGGGCTTTTCTTCTGTTTTTCAAAGGTAGACTCACTGATACTGTACTGATTTGGATTTCTGTTCTCCCTGTCCATAAACTCTCACAACTTTGATAATATTTTATTACATTAATCTGGATGGGAGTGTATCTATTATTTTCACCTCTACTAAAACAATTGTATTCTTAATCAGTTTTTATCGAGTGTGAGGGGAGATCTCATCACGGTCTGCAGCATCCTCCTGAGGGCAAGTGGAGGGGCAGGCACTGATCTCTTCTCTCTGGTGACTGGTGGCAGGACCCAAGGGAATAGCAGGATGCCATGTAAGGGGGTTCTCAAGCTGGATATTAGGAAAAGATTCTTATCCAAAAGGATGGGCACTAGATCAGGCTCTCCACGAAAGTGATCACAGCATCAAGCCTGGCAGAGTTCAAGAAGAGTTCAGGCAATGCTCTTATGCACATGGTATAATTTTTGGGCCAGGAGTTGGATTCAGTGCTCCTTGTGGGTCCCTTCAAACTCTGAATATTTTATGATTCTATTATTCTAATTAATTTCATCCAGCTGCTCAAGTTTTGTGTTCATTTGGTAGTATGACTTCTTCTGACATATCAAGGAGAAATAGCAAAAGAAATAATTTAACTTCTGTGGACAATAAGGCTACAGCTCAAAGGCAATTGTTTATTTCCTGTAATATAGTTAGAAAGTTTTAAGGGTAATATTTTTACAGTGTCCTCTGATGTATGTAAAAAAGGTTGTAGCACAGTCTTAGGCTTTGATGGTTTCTGTACCAAGTGGTGGGTGACCTAAAGCTTATGCCAGTTCATCTATGTTTTATTAGCTATGCATGTATATTAACTGCCAAATGTTGATGTAAGAATGAGGAGTATGCTGTCAAGAAGCTCCTTGGACTCCATTAAATGAACAAATAGAAGCAGAAAAGAGTTTGAAGTCAACAGTTTCTCTAAAGTCTCTGTCCAAGGTGCTGACAATTGTTCATGTCAGCATTGTGGGACAGTACCTCGTGTGCTGAGGGACTGGCTCAGGTGGGTAAGCTGTGCTTACCTGCCATCATTGTGCTTAGCTCAAGGTTATATTCTGAGTGGGTTTGGGCTTTAGAGGCCTTTGGTTTAGGTTTGGGTTGGGTTTTGAAGATTTTTTCCTATCTTTGTTGCTGCTGTTGTTCTGTTTGTTTTGGTTTTGTTTCTCAGCTTCTTGCTTGGTCTATGTAGAATGTCAGAGTGTTATAGAAAAATCAAATTTGGTTTGGTAGTTTTATGTACAGGTAGCTAAATCTCAACATTATCAACTCTCTTGGTTTATCCTCTGGCCCTAGTTTAGGTCGGTGTTTCTGTTTCTTTGTGTAGGAGGTCTGACGTATCTTTTCAAATCTATAAATAGTTCTCTTTTATGTATTGTTGGAGTTTGTTCTCTTGTTCTTGCCCAAGTAATTTGAAACTTTATGAGAATAGGTTAGGATTACTGCTGTATCCCATGATGATGATACTCATATATTGGAGAAAAAACCAGCCTAATTACTGTTTCTGGATGCAAAATTAGCATTGCATGGGTTTTTTTGAAGATCACAGTAACTGCCTTCTCCCATCGGAGTGATAGTCAAGGAGATGTGATTGGCCTAAATGCCAGTGATGATGTCTAATTCATGGAGCCTACACTGTTAAACTACCACAGTAAGAGATTAATGGTACTACTGCAAAAACACCTTGGATATCATTGGTGCAAGGAATAAGAAGCAAGATATTCCAGTGGTTATTTTTGGCGTGTAGGATTAGCTCTCTTGCTTTAGGCTTTTAGGGAATACAATAAAGTCTAAATATTATTTCCGGCATGGGGAACAAAAAATACCAGCATTTGGGGAGAAGTTTCTGACTGTGTTGTGATGGGGAGAGAAGGAGTTGAGCTCTAGACAATAGAGTGCTGTTGTGTTCAATTTGTTAGTGGACCACAAGGAAGGATGGGCTCTGTGCAGGAAATCTCACGTGTGCAAACACAAACATGCATGTCTTGAAAGTTACCTGACATGTGCCCCACTTAGTCACTGCAGTGACCTGGCACAGCGGATCTGGGGAGAGGAGAGAAGGCAGCACTCCCTCTAACTGGTCCCAGAGTCAGGCTTTGGGCAGTGGATTAGTGACAGCCTGCACTTCTCTAGATTTGGGCACTCTGCATCTGCAAGCTCTTGGGTCTGTGTGTAACCTGTACTTCCCCACAGTCTGTGTGTGTGTTTGTGTGTGTCAGCCAGACAGCCACACACCACCCGTGACATCAGCCCGCAGTGCCAGTGGGTTGCACCTTTGCTGACTTTCAGGTGTTGTTCTGGCACTTGCTGATTCATGGCACTTACTGATGTTCATAAAATCTTAACATAAAGCACGTTTCCAGATGTCACATCATGGACACCAGATTGTAATTCTGAGAATAGATTGAGTAGAACGATATTTTTGAATTTTGTAACTGTTTAACTTCATTTATGTAGCCACATATGATAACATAATGTGTTTACCAAACTATAGGTGTGGTGTTTGGTTTTTATGGGAAGTCTTAGGCAATATGCCATCACAGTTTAATAATCTGTAATGAAATTGTAATGAATAGGTAAGTTGTAATAAATTTCCTTGCTGTTGTCTCTCTGATTAATCCTTAGTCTTTTAAATTCCATTTACTGTTTGTAATCCAATGTATTTCTGTAGAGCAGACAGAACACTTGTGCTGAGTGTCATTTCTAATCTTTTAGTTGTGTTTACCAACAAACAGAACATGGATTATTAGTTCATTAGGGAAAGTCAGAGTACAGAAAAGTTAATTAATAATGAAAGAATTGTTTGTGTGTAACACAAGAAACACCTTTAAAGTTTTCCAATGATCTTTGTTAAAAAATGGTGTGTGTGCTTTGCAAAGAAATCATTTGTTCTGTGATAGTGATGCTAATTATTCTCAGCACACACTAGCTATGTCAAATTGCAAAACAAACATCAGACTCTGTATGTTGTAGGAATTAAAACACCATCAGTTGAGTTAATGAAGAGCGTACAATGAATATGATCTCATTTTTGTAATGCAGTTTAAGTGAAAGCCTTTTAAAGAACTGTTGCAAAAATCATAATTTAAAGGGGGAAAGAAACAATAAAGCAAATGTTTGCTATCTGTTTTAATTACTTTCTGCTTAGAGGTATGCATTAGGTTTATTTATAGTTCGATTTCAAATTATTTCTCTTAAATGGTTTAAGAATACAGTGTCTAATGATCCATTCTGAAATCAAATGAATAGAGTCTTCTGTATTCCATTATACAAAGCCAAAGAAAGTAATTTTGATTGTTTCATTGTGATATCATGTGAAGATCACCACTTGAAATTATAGATTAGCATAAGCATGGGAACCTGAAACAGAATATGAAACACAGAAGAGAAAGGGAATTAGTGCAGTTTTCTTTTTTTTTTTTTTTTAATGGGAAAAAATGAGGGTAGATTTCTGAGTTATGTGCCAGCCGTGAATGCAGTGAAAATGCCATCCCCTATTAATATTTCAATGATTTTTCTTTCTGTAGAATACCTTACAAAGACAGCAATATGAAAATCTGCCTGTAATAGATCTCCTTGAAAATTTTAAATTTTTGGTGGAAAGAAAATATTTTGTCCTGACCAAAGATACTAGCAATATTCTTCTTGCATACATGTAAGAGGGTTTGGAAGATTTTTCTTCCTCGTTTCTACCAAAGATTCAAGATGTGTGGTTCTTCTCTGTGTCAAAATTATTTATGCACTTAGAAAACTTAGGATATGAAGTCAGAAGCCTGAACCCTTAACAAAAGCAGGGAACCTTTATTGTACTTCACCAGTCCCTTCAGATCTGAAAATGAAATATTGGGGGTTTAGAGGAAGCCCTGTCAAAGTGTCTACCTGCAAATCAAGAATAATGTTTCTTAGAGATCACTGCAATCAAATAACTCAATATAATTAAGTTTTATACTTAAAAAAAAAAATCTTGATTCACAGGATTGGAAATCATGCATGTTGTTGACTGCCAGTCAACCAGTTATTGACAGAGAGAGGATTTGGTGTAGGTGTGTGCATGTTTAAAGTGTTTGACGTAATGGAGCTCTTTCCTGAGTGCTGTCTGTGTATTACTTTGCTATGGCAACCCTGTAGCTTTCCAGGAGATGAATTTATTGAATTGCACCCTCCTTAAGCCTAAGTGAGGTACAAGGTGTCTGCCTATTCAGTGAGTTTCAGTATTGAAGATGTATTCAAAGACTGTAAGATATTGAACATCTTTTAGATAAGACCATGTGCAATATTCAGATTTGGGCAAAATTCATGTTATGGTTTTCCTTGTATACCTGTAGAGAGAAGAAAGAACTAAAATGATCTGGGGATTTAACATTCATTTATCCTCCAAAGTTTCCAAAGCAGGTTGCTTATAATGTTTTTCCAACAGGTTTTGGAGGATGCAGAATATAATTTTTGTTTTCTTTATATTTCTTCATGTGAAAATCTAAATTATTTGGGTTTGGAGTTGATAAATAAAAATATTATATAGTAATATACTAGAAATAGATTTTGTACATATTTAAGGATTGAAAATACCTCTGAATTGATCTGTCTGATGGAGACATTAATATTTGAGCATATGTAGAAGTCTCTGCAGGAAGTGGGTGGAGGTGGACCTGGCGGTGAGAGTATTTTAGCAACATATTGCAAAAATTGCCATTTTCCTTTCACTATGTGGGATGTCTCAGAAAAGTAACCTTATGCTTAGGTACTAATATATCAGCCAGACAACTGAAGTTGTGTGTTGTATCTGTATTTATAAATGGGGACTAAGAGAATTTAAGCTGACATAAATTGTGTTGGTATCTACTTAAAATATTAATTTTAATATGCATATTTAAATCATTAATATGAAAGCACAATAACTTATTTCTTTTTCTATTGATACATCTAGGAAACAGGTTTTTATGTGAAGTTTGACTTTTTCTTTATACATGATTTTTTTTTTCCACTAGTAAATCATGTCTATCTATTTACCTGAACTCAGGCTGTTGTTTTAGCAGAACTCGGCATCATTCAAACATTGCCATTGTGGTTTCAAAGTGTCACATCATCTTAAGCTTGATTTGATACCTTATAAGGAGGTTTTAGTTGTAATGCTAATGCTGATAATTTAGGATACATTTTTCAGCACCACTCAGAATGTGTTAAATGTATCATGATGTATATGCAGAAAATTCAATTGTATGTGGCTGTGATATCAGGTATCTTGGTGTGCAGCTTTGGCAAATTATTTTGCCATAGAAATATTGGTGCAATGAAATGGAGGCGAGGATCGTGTTCAGGAGCAGAGGAGGAAGAAAGGCAGCCCTTAGGAGAATGGGAGGATTTGTTAACACAGCTCACCCTTTTGTAGTCTGTGTGATTTGAAATGATAACTTTATTTGATTAATATGTATTTGGAATTTTCTGACTTGGTGGCCTTCCTTATTTAGATTTAGATTTTTTGCACTGTAGCTTGCTCCAGATTTGACTTTAGTGAGTGACCTATAACTTTCAATAGTAAAATTGATCAGTGGGAACTGATTTGCCTCCTAGTTAAAGGAGCTACCATGTAATGGAAGTATGACAGATGGAGCAGACTCGTGAAGTTTTAGACAGTATTACAGAAGGAACGCTTTATTTTGGGATACTATCTTTAGGGCTGTAACTTTAAATATAACACAAGATTCTGCAAAGTATTAATGATAACATGTGGTTCTATCTTAGGAATTATTTAGTTAGCAAATCCCAATTGAACCCTATTTATTAACTTAGAATGGTTTAAATCTCACCTCAACTTACCCTGTGTCTGAATGGTGTGAGATACATTATTAATAATAATGGAATGGTGTGAGATGCATTAATCAGTTTACTGAAGTTACACTCCTCTTGTTTACCGCTCTGTTGAAGCCAGCATAAAACACACAGCTGTACTTTTGGCCAGCTAAATTAGGACTCTTAAGAAGTTAACAAGTTATTGAAAGCTATTTCCACCTATATTATGTTTTTCATACTACTGAGTCTGTGCATTTCTGGAAACCACTGAATGTATTGGTCAAGTTAAAAAAAGCTGCACCAATGAAACAACTCGCTAAAGAAATCAGCCTTGCTTAATTTTCTGATTAATTTGTATTACTTAACTAATTTGAGAATTGATAACAGGATGTTTGAGTGATTTATGGCCTGAAAAAGAAGACCAACATTTCCCTCCTTGAAAATGGAAATTGGCTTGTCAGACATTTAGATGAAGAATGATCAATCAATAGGATTTTAATAAGGAAAAGGTTTAAAATTGACTGAAGGTGGCTTTTGTTTAAGGTGATTTGGTATGTGCATATTACTAAGCTCTCCCTGGAGAGGATTTTCAAAGGCAACAATGGTACTGATTTTCTTTGTTTATTTCATTCTCTTTCTGTTCCCTTTGCTGGGGATTGCAGTATTTACCTCTCCATTGTGGCTTTGAAATCTCCCTGCCTGCTCCTCAGGTCCTGTGAATAATTTTACTTATTTGCATTTAAAACTATGAGTTTTAACCACTATTTTTCTCCAGTGAACCTGTTATCTAAATAAACATTTATCTTCATGCTAGACATCGGGGCTAGCTATTCCCAGTGATTTTAGGAACACAAATTATAAAGTACATGCATGCATTGGAGGAACAGAGTTGACTTGGAAAGATCCATTACAATCCTGTATTTTGGTTACCTCTTTGAAAATCTAGTATAATGGGCTTGGAGTTAAAAACTAAATGACAGTTATGGTCAACTGGGTTGATTTGTTTTCTCCATTAGTGAAGTCACTATTGGGCTTTCTGAAACTGATGTAACTAAAGTTAGATTTAAAAGGTCCCATTTTGTGGGCAGTCTTATTCACATATCTATACAAACTGTAGATCCACACCTAATGCATTAAAAGGATAAACAGTATATAGCACACCCACACAAATTCTGGTTGTCAGTATTTCCTTGCAGGTTTTTTTTTTCTCCAGTTAGGTTTCCTATCCTGATTTCACCCTGTTTGCTTGGCTCTTCCTATCACTATTTTCCAAGTTTTCTATCCTAGTGACTTAGAGGCTGCCATTAGGTACCGCTTTTGTACCAAATCTTATTTTGTTTCCCCTCAGACTATGTAAGCAAGTGCATCCTGGTATCACAGTTACAGAGGAGGTTCTAATTTGTGCAGACTTTTCTTTGGAGGTTGTGATGGGGAGAGCACACAGATCATTCCCAGCACAAATGAAGTTCAAGGTTTTCTGCAAAACAGGGGTTACCAGAAGTTCTTAAGTCAAAAATTCATCATTTTCCTTATGATAATTTTTCCCCTTTCTTATTAATGCAGAAAAAGTCATGGAGCCAGTTTTGATCTTCTCAGCCAGTTCTTGTCTTTGGATAGGATCTTCCTCATATGGTTGGCATTGAAGCCCATGTAATCTGGGCAGAAAGAGCAATGTTTATACACAGTTTAAACCCAGAAAGTAAAATTAGACAGTTTAATCTGATCTTCTTCACTTCTTGGACCATTTCATTTCACTGTGATACTGATCTATTTAGCCCAGTCACCTTTGGTTACATTACCAAATCAAAACTAACATTTTTCTGGAAAACAAAGATGATAAATACACTTTTTCATCATGTATCTTGATCCAAAGCTGGGTGCTCTCCTTGATAAATTCATTGTTTTCTTTCTTGAATTCCTCTAGCTTTTTGATCTCCCAGCAAGCAATTCTAGACATCCTGGCTGCACCTCAGTGTGCTTTCCTTACAGAGAATGCTTGCTTTCTGTGAGTATTTCATGCCAAGGATGTTGATTTTGTTGCTTACATTTTTTTTTCAATTGAAAATCCCACCCTATATCAATGAAAGAATGGCTAGGCAAATGTCTACATATGAAATAGATTAAAAACCAAACAAACACCACCCTTCTTCCCCCAGTATAATGACACAATAAAATGAAAACCTTAAAAAAGATAAATCAGTCCAAGAATTGCTATCTTACTTTAATAAAAGCAAAGCATTGATAAAATCAGAACTGGATGATGAGATGTTTCTAATCATTCGTGTAAGTAGAATTTTCATTAATTTTTCAAAAATAACTTTCTCATAGCAATTTTTAGTAGTAATCAGGAAACTCTGAAGAGTTTAAGTGTGCATTATTAATATACTCCAGTCACTTTGTACATGTAATGCTTTCTTATTTCTGTGCAGCTTACACATATAACACATAAAGTTCATAATTTATTATCCAAATCCATGATCTAAAAGAGTGAAACAAATTTAACAGACAGCCATGATGATACCTCTAATGTTTGCAAAAACAATTATTCTGGGAAAACCATAAATAATTGTACTACTTGTATGAAAGAGGTTGGATTGGTTTTGTTTATTTGTTTTAAAAATTGAAAATTTACAAAGAGTAGGTGGCACAAAACCAGGGTAAAATCAAGGCCTCTTAACTGCTATAAAAGAAAAAGAGAAATCCATAGTAGCATATTATGACATGGTCGAGTGTGACACCTAGAGGCCATATGTTTAGGATTCCTAAAGAATAACTACAGCTGTAAGTTTTCCACAACACCTGTAGTTTTGGACTTAAAGACTGGAGCAGGCATATTGTGAGAAACTAATATATATATATAGATATATATATTCAGATTTTTCATGTTTTTCGATAATGCCAGGAAATGTGAGCAAAGTTATTCCAGTATTTCATGACTAACACTTTGTCATTTTCATAAAGGTCTTTGAGGTTAGTCGTACTTTTCACAGGAAAATGAAAAGGTGCTAAGTTGTCTGATTTGTGTCAGTAGTTTACTGCAGGGGGATATGGGCAACTGAATACCAAACCAATATGATTTCACCAGAAGCCATTTATTGTTTACATTGCAATCTCAGTTAAAGATTCTAAAATCTACAGTCCACATGGGCACACACTCCTGGTTGGCCAAGTCCCTGGTTCAAGAGGCAGGTACATCTCCTTTAGGACATCCAGTTGGTCAAATGTCCATCATCACATCACGTCTTCTGAATCTAGTGTTTACATTCCTTGTGGACAGTTTCTCAGGCTCTCTGTTCTTATTTTAATCCTGTTATTTTCTTAGCAACCTTGATGAATCCCTGAGAACCCTGAAAACAAGACTGCAGGTGGCTTGATAAGATTTCTCATGAACAGTTTGGCTGGTGCATCAAAATGGCCTGCTACACAGATGCATTGCTACAGTTTACGGACTTCTTGTAGCTGCTGTGCCTCAAATAAAATAATAGGATTATTTAGTTTGGAAAAGATCTTTAAGATCATGGAGTTCAGCCACTGACCTATCTCTGCCGAGTCCACCTCTATACCATATCCCCAAGTGCCATCTCTACGTCTAAATAAATAATTGTATCTCTTGAGGCTTCCATGTTGGTGCTCTAAGGGACAACAATGACACTATTAAGTTTGTGATATGCATACTAATGTCAATTGTAGTTTATTTCTATGCTTCATCTAGAGGCTTTTTCTCAGAAATACTTAACCACTTATTTGGGAATGTCTAAGCCATAAACAGCTGATAAATTATGATTGTTATGTTAGAAGATGTGTTGCCAGGGGCTGGAAATAGTGGTTGCGTTGTTAACTGGAGGGAGGTCCCATGTTCACTGTAGCAAATAGGAGAGGGTAATAGGGCATCAGATACACTGGGGTGGAAATGGCCAACAGCAGCATTCCCAGAGAGGCATGCTGACAGCAACTGAAACTTAAAATCAGGATATATTCCCTCTCCTTTGAGAAGCCTAATTCCTGCAGTTAGGTTGGTGAGGTTGATGTTGGTGTTTGTCTTTGGCCTTTCCCTGTCCTGAGTAATAGATGAGTGCATGTGTGGCATAAGTGACTGAGTATGTCCCAAAAACAGCCCTTCAGAAATCCTTATTTTTTTCCCAGACATGCAAATACTTTTGCATAGTAAACATTCCTTCCATTTTGCCTCTGTGACCTATTTCTGAACAGTTTTAATTTATTATATCTTCTGACAAAAAAAAAAAAAAAAAAAAAAAAAAAAAAAAAGTGGAATTATTCTTTTTTAGTTCATTGATTTTTATGACTGAAAAAATGGTAAAACCATAAAAAGTAATGTGAAAATAGTTTACTTTGATAATCTATATTTTAGTGGTTTTGAACTATGCAGTCCTATAGTTGCATAAACATAAGAAAATATTTGAGTGTTTGTGTACGTGTGCTTACCCTCTCTTGTGATGCTGCTTTGTTCTGCTGTCAAAACCCACTTTGATTCATTGTGCCAACTACATGGATGATCTGTTCCCTGATGATGTTTCCAGATGATCTGAGTCACATACAAAATATTCTCAGAGGCCTTCTTTATGCATTCATTAAAAATTCCAGGTGGAATCCATTGTATTTAATAACTGTGAAAAGGGTGCCTTTTCCCCTAGTCTCTCCATAAACTTGAGTCTTCCTCTGGTGCATAGCTCTGGCTAAAAAGCCAACATTTTACTCTTAATTTTTCAAAGGAATATTTAAGCTACATATGTTTTAAGTATGCAATACAGTAAGTCAATACAGCTATTGTCATAGATTTCCTGAAGTTCTTAAAACTTCTTTAGGCCTTGAGATTCTTAATCCTGTTTGTCATAAATTGTGAAGCTGGCATTATTTTCATTATATAGAATATTCTCAAGTCTCTCTACACAGCCCGTTAGATAATGTGCATGTGATTAACTTAACTACAGATGTAGCTTTAAAATTGATGTAAACCACTGAACTCAGAAAAAATTTTGTTTTAAATCAATGTTCTCTCTAGTTCAAAGCAAAGGCTGAAGGGGAAACCATGCGTTCTAAAGTGAATACACCTTCACTGTAGAAGTGAATAAAATGTGCCTCCCGAAGTGCTTTTAGCTGAGGGTACAAGTTCTGGATCAGGATGCTATAAATTTGTTAAGATCATGGCTTTCTATGTATCCCTTATCAACCCATAATCTCCTGATTGTTGCCTGTTTTTCAACAGCTGAGGAACAGTAATCCACACTTGCTTATCTCTCTTAATCACAGCCTCATGGTGCTATAGCTCCCTGAGCCTTTAATTCCCTCTTAGAGGCGTAACAGAGTGGAAAGTAAACAAAGACGAATTTGCAACCTTCAACATTGCTAATTTCCTCTGATGTCAGAATATTTAAACAGGCAAGGACTTGGGAATTATTTGATCACAACTGGTTTTAATCTAATGCATGTGAAAAGGCTGAGTCTGGGAAGGTTGTGCAAAATGACAGGCGTCCCAAGAGAGGTTGACTGAAGGTTCCTTCTTTAAACAACAATAGCTCCATCATTTTTCCACTCTGGGTCCTGTGCTCTTACTGTGTATTTTTGTTTGCATTTTTAATGTAACTTTCTGAATATGATACTGGTTTTCTTGAAAATTCTTCATTTGCTTCCCAGCTTATAGGTGTCAAAAGCCCAATCTTTAGGCTTTTTATAGTGCCTGTTCACTGCGTAGTGGGTGGGAGAGATAAAGATCCCTCTTTAAAAAGCTTTGTCTCTCTCCACGTTTTTGTACCATCTTGACAGCCTAATGTATCCTGCATACTTTCATATGTAAAATGATTGATGACTTGATCTTCAAATTATTTTAAATTACACAGTTGACGTTTGTGCATGTGTATGTGTACATACTTGCTGGACAAGAAAGGATGTTATCTTGTGTTATGTATTATGTGCACACTTCATCTACCATAGAGGTGATGGGCTTACACATACATACACATTATCATGCACACATATTCATCTGTCCTCATAGCAGAAAGCTGTGTGCCATTACCTGGAACAGATTTGATAAATATATGCAAGACAAGGTAGCGTTTTTAATTTTTTTTTTCTTTTCCCTACATTTTCTTCAATTTCCATCATAAGGTCTTAATTGTCTGTTTAATGCACGTGTAATTATTTTTTTATTGTTTACAAAATGGTTAATGCAGCGTACATAGTATTATCAGGACAAATGTCTGATGCCCTCTTAATTGTTATATATTGTTCTGTTTATATCTCTTCTGGTTGAATGACTTGTGTTTCTGAAGCATGTCTGATGATGATTTCTCTTTTCTTCTTGGTATGCATCACTCGGGATATTCCAGGGAGAGCCGTGTCTGGGAAGCCAGCCTTTTGCAGTCTCTCTGCACTGAGATTACAGCGCTGGGCTATTTGTGTTTCTCCTCATCGCTGTTTCTCTGTCTCTCACTCTCTCCAGCTGGTGTAAATGACTGCTGCTGCCTCCCAGAGCAAGCTAACCTGCTCAGTCAGCTGGAGCCCCCTGCGGACAGCTGTCTCGCTTTCAGCTGATGGAGCACTGCTGTAGGCGCTGAATGGAAGAGCGCGGAGCGGCCAGACCAGCACGAGGAGCTGCTGCTGCAGCAGCCGGAGCCGCCGAGGACTCTATTGTTCCCTGGTGTTAAACAGTTTTGCCTTTTCGACTGCCATGCACCGCCGCGGGAGAGAGCTTTCCGGTGCCTTTCTCCCCGCCAAGAAATTCTGAGGAGGGGAGGCCGGTGTGGAGGAGGTTCGGCGGCGGTGCCCGGGTGCCGGAGGCATGGGGCTGAGCGCGGGCAGCGCTCCGCTCCGCCGCGGTCCGCGGGCTCCTGCCCTGCCCGCCCCGGCCGTGCGAGTCCTGCTGCTGCTGCTGCTGGGAATCCGGGACGCTCGGGCACAAAGTGAATTCCAAACTTCCTCGGTGTATCTGTGGAAGACCGGTAAGTCAGGATGCCGTGGTAACGCAGCAGCGGTGTGTTGAGTTTTTGTTGTAAGTGATAACCTTTTTGTGTGCTTTGTGTGTGTGGAGGGAGAAAGTTAATCTAAATAACTAATGTTTACTGGCAGGATTATAGGGGAAAAATAGGTCATCTTGCAGGATTCCACCATCCAGGCAAATGTTGCAATTAAAAAACTCGTTTCGTGAATCTGTGGTACTGTTACTGGGATCTCTTATACATTTTCTGTGTCTTCTGAGGTTTTTCATTTCGTTTAGCAGCTCTGTGTTGTACCTAAAGGTCACAGCAGTAGTGCCTGTCCACAATGAGAAGGAGCAATTATTACAATTGGAGTCAGCATCGTTAAAAGTGCTCAAAACACATTGACTTTTCACAAAGAAAGATGTGATTCAGCACGTCTAATCTTTGTGTCCTGTGCTGACATGTAATATATTCGGTGTGGTAATTGATGGGGAGTTGGGTGTGTTAAATTTAGGTTTGTTCCACGGTATATAGGGCACGTGAAAGCTAATGATGGATTAGGTGAAATAATCCAAGTGATGCCAGATCTCATAACCAAAGAGCCAAAGGCAAATAGGCTATGTGGATTCAGCACCACAGTGGATGGATAATTTCCCCTACTTTGATCCTAATGAGTTACGTGTCTGTTTTAAAGATTGCATAGTCATAACAGTGTTTCAACCTTAACTCTGCATTAAAAATCAGTGGGGAATTTTCCTGTGTCTATTAAAATATTACATTAATTCAGGACTTAAGTGGTGATGAGTATTTTAGTTGTCTTGATACAGTTTTAGTTCCTATGTAAGTAGAAACAAACTCCCATTTAGGAAATTGAAGAATTTCTGTCTAGGAAATATTTCACATTGCCTTTGGCAGTTAGCTTCCTTTCCTGTATGTTGCCAGGAATAAAACAATCCAAAAAGTAGTAATTTGTTTTAAAAGTGATTTTTCATTAAAGGATAATACAATAATAAGAGAAATTCCAAATTAATCATTTCTCTGAAAAACAACTTTGAGAAGACAGTCTCTTTCCTGGATGGAGGGACACAGCCTTCTGCCACAAAAGCAGATCAATTTACAATTACAGTGATATCCTGAATTTTTTAAGAGGCTCCATCTATCCAGCAGCTCAGAGAGGAGATTAAAAGGAAATTCATTTAAACAAGAAGACAAGCTTTCCAATAACACTAGAAAGAGAAATCTGAAGAAGAGAAAATCCTTTGCAACTTTCACTTCTGACTGCAAGATGAGTTACACAATGACAGTGACCTTTCTTCCTTTTACACCACTGACAAATTAAAAACAGTTTACAGTCCCATTACAGATCTGTAAGTGTTCAACACACACTTAAAAAGAGATGATATATGTGCACAGGCTTATGCAAAGGCACAGTAATAATATAACATTTTCATAAAGCATTTCACATTTACCCTAAGTTGCTAGGCATCAGCAGAATAAACTCTCCAGCATTTTATTATGTCTCCATCTAACAGTGTGATGGATTGTATTTTAAAATGTTAAAATAGTAATAACATAGTTTGAGGATGATAATAATTTTACTGAACTACTACTCAAGAACACGTGCAGTCAGTTTGCTATGGACTGAACTCCACTTTGCACATAGTACACGTGCTCTGAAGCCATGTCACTTAAGCAAGAAGGCAACTGTGTTGGCTTTTGTCTTCTCCCCCTTTCTCCCTTCCTGGCAAAGGCTGCTCTTAAGAAACTCTTGTGTAGAACAGGTATGATCCAATTACTTTGCCTGATGAAGGGCTAGTTCTTCCCTTTATCTTTCCTTCTGTGAGGTGTCTCTCATCTGTTTTGCTTGCAATAGGAAATACTGCAGCCATAACATCAGTGATGAGGTGAAAACATGATGGAAAACAAGTAATGAAAAACAAGAGGGGCTTTTTTCAGATGATGAATGACAAGATGCAGTGAGCAAGACACTGCATCTGTGTTTGGCTCCAAATTAAATTTTTGCGCTCTTTTCTTAGCTGTGTATTCTTTTGTTTATCCCTTCCAGTTGTGGGAGGATCTAGAAAGTGAACTGGAGGAATTGCTGGCCAGTGGTCTGAAGTGACGTGTAGTATGGGATGTACAGAGTTCAGCTAAGTATCAGAGAGAAAAACAAAACTGAACAGTAGTGAGCTCATGCATTTCAGATGATATTTTCCTTCTCTTGTGGATGAGAGAGGTCAGGGAAATGTGTGGCTGAGACTTTGTCAAGGCAATCAGCTTGATTATATGCCTTTTGGGACCTCTTATGTCCATTTTTTGAGAACCACTCTGTATTGAATGTAGTCTGTCATCAGCTTTTGTAAGTGCTGTTCATGACTTGCATCTGCCTTGTTTTTATTTCTAAAGGTTTTTGATATAATGTCCTGGTGTATGCTACTCTCTCTTCTGTACAGCTTTACTGCATTATGTTTTCTTAAGAATGCCCTTGATAACAATCTGCAAGGATTATGAGGTTTGAGTTGAGGCATGCTTTGTTTTATAGAATAATAGTTTCCCTTTTGTTTGTTTTGTTTTGTTTATGGGGTTTGAAGGGGGTTTTTTGTTGGTTTGTTGGAAAGAGGTGCTCTAATTCAAATTTCAAGTGTTTGCTTTTAGTCCATGAAAAGCTCTCAGGGGATATGATTTCCTGTTTACTACCATCCTCCTGTCTACTACCATAAAAATCTGAGTTATTGCAATACTCAGTTTAACCACTTGAGGTTTTAGTTATCCTTGATTCAACATATACAATGTTGTGAATAGTCTGCTTTAAGCAGGGAGGTTGAGCTAAAAGTTATCTCCAGAGCTCCCCTCAAATCTCCACCCATCCTGTGATATGGGTGCCATTGCTGAGTCATTTTTACTTCTCCAGCTTTTGTTACTTTTTTTGATTTCTTGAGAGAATGGATGTTTGGTATACTGGTGTGTTTAATGGACCTTCAGAATTTTGAATGGCATTTAAATACCTACAGGTGATTAAACTAGCTTTCTCACCAAACTCCCATTCCATCCTGTGCAGACCTGGTGTATGCATCTTGTTCAGTTACAAATACACAGCCAGTTCATTTTGTGTGGTCACTGGGAAAGACATCTTGGTTTTTTAACATAAACTAAAGCAGAGTGATGAAACAGCAAGATTCCCAGAGCTGAGTCATGGTGTGTGTCTGCTTGATGATCTGAGCTGGACAACAGCAGCTTTTAGCAACTCATGCAAGAGAAGTTGCAGTACTGAGGACTCATGATTAAATTGGTGTGAGGTTGACACACACTGCCAGGCGTTGAGCCATTTATGTTGAAAAGATGTTTAATGACATGTTTTGTTCATGAATAATTTCCTTTCTCTGATGTAACTGATTTCATTTGCAGTGAGCAGTTGTTTCCTTCAGGTTCTTCACTACTACATTGAACTTCTATGTGTTTCTTAGATACCATTTTTATTCTACCTTAACTTTTATGATTTGCTTTAGAATTTTGCTGGATATTATTTAATTTAATCTGAAGAGGAGTTGTCAAGAATTGAGCCAGGCTCTTCTCAGTTTTGCCAAGCAATAAAACAAGAGGCAGTGGGCAGAAACTGATTCCTTATCTGAATATAAGGAGGAATTTCTTTACTGTGCAGGTGACTGCACACTTGAACAGATTTTCCAGAGGGCTGTGAAGATATTCAAGAACTGTCTGGATGCAGTCCTTTCCAGTGTGCTCTGGGATGACCCTACTTAGGCAGGGAGGTTGGATCCATCCTTCCAACCTGACCCGTTCTGTGATTTACAGATTCAAAAACACCTTATAATATTGTGGTACTGCCCACCATGGGCTGAGATGTTGATGGATCTCTAAGTTTTGCAGTGAACAATGTGATGACTGCTGATTCCTAAAAGAAGACAACCATAAAGTTTTCACTTTTTTCACTTTACATGAAGATGTATATTTTTCTTAGTCTGTCATTTCATCATGCAGGGCATATATTTACCATTCCTTTACACAACTTACTAAGCATAGGTGTTTCTTGCCCCATCAGAAGTCTCTCTTGCTTCTTTCTACCGTCTCCTTCATATGTTTTTTGTTAAATGAATTCACATGCTGATCTGTGATAGGTCAGTGTTGGGTGTAATGCCTGCCTAGAGTTACTAAGATATATATAGATATATATATAATATATATTATATGCTATATAATAATTATAATTATTACAATTATATTCTAATTACATTATAATTACTAAAGAATGCACAAAATCAGAAAGGTTCGATCACATTAAAAATGCATCTTCCAACAGATGGTTTCCACTGGGGTCAGAGGGGTGTTGCAAACTCTGCAGGCAAGAGCTCTTCATAATCACCTTTTGGCAACAGCAACTTTTCAGGCAACAGCATTTGGATGTGATTTATCCTTGTTCCATTGCCTTGGCAAGAGGGCTACACAAGGGTGCACATTACACCTTTGAAGTGGAAGATGCAGCATTGGATTAATATCTGTAGAACAAAAAAGGCATAAGAAAAAATTCCAGGAGGCAGTGTCTTTTCCATTATTATATGTTTTAAAGACTTGATCAGATCTCAGATTGTATCTCTACAGAATTATTTGAGATATCTGCAGTTGTTGATACCAAGACTTGGTCTTTGGTATAACAATGGCAGTTGGACATTTTCCGTTCTTTTTAACAAGGGTAGAACATGAAATAGGCTTTCTGTGGGTAACACTCCTGATTCAAAGTGGAAGAGAAAAAAGTCATTGTTTCCTGAAGATAACAGTTAGGTAGCTATATTTTCCTGCTTATGTTGTGTCTCCTAGGTGAGAATTGGTCCTTAGATGATAACTTGCTCTATCTTTGATGCAGTCGAGAATCAGAGGAAAGGCAATAATATGCTTAGGCAACATACCAAAGATCTTAGGTACCTTTGGGGTAGTGATGGCCTGGAGGGAAACCAGGGGGCCAGATGGGGTCAGAGGGGTGTTGCAAACTCTGCAGGCAAGAGCTCTTCTTAATCACCTTCTGGCAACAGCAACTTTTCAGGCAAGAGAATTTGTATGTGGCTTATCCTTGTTCCATTGCCTTGGCAAGAGGGCTACAGAAGGGCCTCACGGTTCCAGAGCCTTCAAACAGATGTTTTCTGTTTCAAGGGGTTACTTTGGGATCTTGTAACCAAATCACACTTCACTGCTTGATATGAACTTGGGTCTCAGTACTCCTCTGATTTTCAACCTCTTGGTTTCCTACTTACACACAGAGAGGAACAAACACAACATCTGTACTATTGCATCCTTCTCAGGTTTTACATTCTAAGGGCCAAATCTATTTTAAAAATTGTTTGGTTCCACAAGTGGAATTTTCAACGGTTCTGAAATTCCTCTTCTAATATCTTTGGTGCCTAAAACCCATAAAATCACTGAATAAAAGTGTCTTTATTTTATTTACCCTATGTATGACCATAGGACTGTCCTATTGTCACTGCACTTAGTGTTCTTATCTCATATTAATTCCTGAGGAGGACAGGAGTCCTTCCTAGGACTGGCATTCCAGCAGGCATTTCAAAATGTACCTAAATACACACTGACAGGAATTATCAGAAGGGAAGAGGGAGAGAGAAAAATTACCAAACCTCTGATTAAAGCACTTGCAAAGGCTGTGTCATCTTCTTTGTTGGAGCTGTTCCATTACATAGGTGAAACTCCCCCACTTGTTCAAGTGTTTCTTCTTTATTTGTTTGTTTATAAAACCTGAGTAAAGACTTGCAGTAATTGCGCCTTGAGACTGTAGACAGATAAGCCTGTGTCAGTAACTAGGAAACTCCTGATTTTAAAGAGATTATGAAGAAATGATCTAAAGATGAGAATTAGATGTTAGGGAAAATGATAAATGAGAAAAAGATGGTTTATCTTGAGGCCTATCTGTCAGGAAGGAAATTCACATATGATGATGAAAGAGGGCAGTAAGGACCTCTTCAAAGGAAAATAAAACCCTGGTTATGGCATGGTGAACTTCAGCTGGTGCCTGCATGTCCTTGAAGAGAGAGGTCTGTCAAGATCCTTAAACTGTCGTTGATTGTCAAAGATGTTTTTTGGGATTCATCTCTTTGATTATCTGGTCTTCAGTTAACAGAATAAGATAAAAGGAATATTAAGAAAAACTATATTTCATCACCATTTCAAAGAATAAAAATTATTCAAGCAAAATGTGCTCAAGAAACATTACTGCTAAATATAAATGATTCTCCAGGATAAAATGTGATTAAGTGTTGGTTACACATACACTGCATAAATTCATATTAATTAGAATTTATCACTTGTTTTACTTTCTGTTATGTGCATCTAAGCAACCACACTCTTTGCTGTCATCTCCCGGTTAAATCTGACTTTTATGTAGTCAAATGGGGTCTATCTGGGTCTTGAATAAGGACATACTCATTTTCATTAGGCATGTTCATCACTGTTGCTCTTTGCCCCCATTTATAAAATATCCTTTCAGATATTTTATTCAAAAGAAATTTTGCAAAGCATATATTAAGTCTTTGATTAATACAGAAGACTTCAAGTGCAGCCTGGCAACAGAATATTTGGCAGAGATGCAGAAAATGGTTGCTTTAAGGAAATTATTTATAAATGTTGTTTAGTATTCTGTCTTTATTTAACAAAATCAAAGTAAATATTTAAATGTTTGGATATAAATGTTGTGCTGTGAAATTCTTTTTCTTGTGCAGCTACTTTGCCATATTTGAAGTAGGAAAATAGAAAAAAGTGTGGCTGATATTATAAAGTCCTAGTTATGATAAACAAGTACTATATGTAGGGTAATGGTTGATTTCACTTGGAGGATGGCATTTTGAAGCTGTCAGAAAAGTCAAAAATGGTAGTTGGTGATGTTGTACTGGCAGCAGAAGATGTCTGGATTGTTTTTAGCAAGTGCCCTGAAGTGCTTGTGCTGACTGGATCAGCTCAATCCCTCAGCTCATAGGGATGCTAAAATAGGAGAATGCCTCAAAAGCTGTGGGTTTTATTCTGCAGGCTGGTATCCAGTGTTGAATTAATTTGGGCTTTTTAATGTCTTACACACCAGGGCTTAACTTTACAGTTATTTCACTTGATGTCATTTTTTTATCCTGCATGTCCACTGAGTTCTTCAGATAACAGAAGTGTATATCTTTTAACACATAACTCCAGACGTAACAGAAAGCCCAATTCCCATAATATAAAGTATTATCGAGGACAAATAAAAATCAATATTTTAAGTTAAAAATTTCTGTGGTATAAATTAAATTGTGCATTAAATTCTGTGTTGTAAGTAAGTAATTTCTGGGTTAAAGGACAATACATATATTTATCTTGTTTATTGAAGTTTACATCCTGAATTCACATGTCTTTTTTCTCTTTCTTCTATTCTTCTGTGGTCTGTTCAAAACAATTCCTCTCTTTGTGACGGGGGAGAAAGACCCTTTTTCTGGATGCATGTCCAGTCAAAATCTCTGTTTCTCCTTCACAGACTCGTGAAACTGGAAAAAGTGGTGGGTTCCTTAGGTGGGTAGAGATATGTTAAAAGTCTCAGTAACAGAAGTTTAATATCTGGTGGGTTTTGTAGCACCTCAGAGAAGGCAATGGGCTGACAGAGCCTACAGTGGGAGGCAGCAGTAGCTTTGACTTTGGTTGTGATTATGGATTCTTCTTTCTTCTTATGTCTGTTTCTGTCTAGTAAGGCAGAAAAAATATGGAGTTACTAAAGTAATGGAAGAATTAGAAGAGAGAACCATATCGACAAATCCTGAAAAATCATGTTGTTGGGTAAAAATTTTCCTACATAATCACAATTAAAATAACTGTATTATGTAGATATTAAAACTTAGTCAAATGAAAGTTAATGCAAGCACTTTTGTTACTGCTAGCACAAGTTACTCTCCCCTAGGAAAACCAATTGCTTACCATTTTCATATGAATGCTGTGCTGTGTTAAACTTACCAGTGTCTGGGATTTCTAACAAATCCAACAGCCATTTGTTGTAGCAATCAGCATGTTCTCAACATTAATTAGCTCTGTGATTTTTGGTGCTGCTGACATTGCTCAAAGTGTCAGTAGACCACAATAGCAGGAGGCTTTTTAAATTGCTTTCTGTACTTTGTGAGCATTGCCAAGATTGTTTTGGTGATTTCATGTCTGTGGAACAGAGAGGGAAAATGTGGTGTGTTTGCATGGATTCAGGGGAGGAGTGCCATTAGATGCAGACCATATTGAGTGGCTCACGATGAGGTTTCTTGTGTGATCTCTTGTGAGTGATGTTGCTGGAAAACAAGCTTTCAAATGTCCAGATACTAGTAAGAGATTTCCATAGGTATTTTGTGGGGGAAAGAGATTATGTGACCATTCCTCACAGGCTGTATTATATAAAGTGAGTTTGAGGGTATTGGAAAGAGGTTCTGATGTAATGAGACAAACATTTTTAAGATTGATGGCACCTGCTAATCCAATGAGAAATTTCTTAATGAGAGATATTATTACTTTCTGCCTCCTGTATTATGCAAAATGAAATGTTTTTATTAGTGAACAATAGTATAACACTCCTTATGTGTGCTGGGGAATAGCTATTTTACCACCGAGCCCTTAGAGAAATAGAGAATGGAACAGAGAGAGATTGTTTTATAATGACTTGTGTTTGTACCGTGCCTAGCACAACTGAATTATCTTCATTTGTCGGCGATCCTATGTTCCACAGCTTTATACAAAACAACATAATTAAGACTTGTTAAAGATGTTGTATACAAAGATAATTTATTAACATTCTAAAGGAGCATCCAAATATTGTCAAGTGCCAAAAGTAGTTCAAGTAGCTGACATCAAGATACCATACTAGAGGATACTGGAGGAGAGAATTGTTTTCACAGGAAAATAGCATTATAAAAACCTTGGGAAGTGGATTCTCTGTGTGATAGTTCCAAAATGCATCACTGGGAGAAGAGGAACGTTTGTAAAAGCTACTTAGCGTTTCCGCATTCACAGATGTAGCAGTCATCCCTTCTTGCGAGTAGCAAAGCTCTTGTTTTGAATTTTATATGAATGTGCTTGATTATCCTAAAAGATCACTTGTATTGTTTGTCTTGTTTTGCAGTATTCTACTGGTGGTTTAATCAAGTATACATTGTGGGGAATTTTTTGCTTGATTTAATTTTCTTGTGGTTTTCGGTCAAAATAATTCCTGGATTTTAGGAAGAGGGTGGAGCAAGAAGGTAGTCATAAAACTGCTACATCTTGCAACTGGGAATATAAACCTTATTTGCAAAAGTTGTATTGTAACCTGGTAAAGAGACTGGATCTTGAATCCAGTGTCAGCTCTGCACATGGTTTGCAGTGGTGACACTGGGAATGTGTTTTTCTGTTCAAGTGCCGTTTACATGGATATAGTTTTCTGTAGGTCTGTGCAAAAACAAAACAGAAGAAGCTTTGAGTCTTGAGATTTTTGATACAGTTGTTAGGCAGTACCCAAGGTACCAGTGCTTTTTCACACTTGTAGTATGTGGCATATGCAAGCAACAATGGATGTAGTGGAGAAGACCAGGACACTTGAGAGAAAGGGAAAGAAGTTAACATGAGTGGAGAATTCAAACAAAAAGCATGGGGTAAGCAACCAGCAACAGTGAACAATGCTGTACAGGTCCAGTGGAACTACTTTGAAAAAAATAAACACTAGATTATCTAAGTCATCGCCTTCTTCCTGAACATGGCACAGTTTGAATTAGTGATCATATCAAATACAAAGCATATTTGTCTATACCACAAAGTCCTTTTTAGAAATTCCACCTTCATGGCTGTTGAGCTTGCTGTTTTTAAGAGGCATACTTTGGAGGCTGTAATTGAAACTACCAATTTTTTTTGCTTGTTTGTTTTTGTAATCCTAAGTGAAGTTCACAGTCAGCATTGCTTTTTAGATGGCAGCATTGGAAAGATTGAGTTGCTCCTGCAAGATGTGCTTGGTGCCATGCAGCAGATAATGAAAGGAAGAAGAGGAAGAGTGATAAAGTGACAGAGCATACAAGGAAGATTTGTAGTCTTTAGCTTGACATGGATGAATGACTCATGGCTCCCCCATATTTCAACTTGATATATGAATTTCAACAAGTAGTTTGGGTACCTGAACCATAGAGCCAGGAAATTCAGGTTATTTTCTGTGCTGTACTTCATGTCTTTGTAGGGACCTGCAGGAGAATGTTACGGTCTGTGCTGTTCTCTGAAAGGCCACAGAGTGCATTTCATGACAGATTTGTATAGGTGATTTATATATTTATTAGTGATAAGTGCTTTATTTTCTCCTCTTCTGTGTTAAATATACTTTAAAAGCTTTATGGAGGAAATATAGATGATGAATATATGTACTGATTATAATTGAGTCTTGGTTCTTTTGTCACAGTACAGATTTGAGCTATTCTACCAGGTATACTGCCAATTACATGGGATGGAAGTAACTTTAAAATTGTGAGTTGTATAACTATAATACAACTTGTTTTTTGAGATAGTATCACTTTTGTTTTTTTCTTATCTTAACTCTGCAAGAAGTTCATTTTATTGCTCAGAGGATGTGATATAGTGAATGTCTTCTCTTGAAATCACTGAATTTTCTAGATTACATGCTTCATAATTTCTTCTGAGCAGTATACTGCTTAGTTCTCAACAGGAGAGTAATAGTCTATAAGGGTCAGGGTCTACAGAAGCCAAAATTGGATAGTAAAAATTTTACTTTTTGGATGCAGAAGTAGGTATTTAAAATAGGTGTATTTTGCTGAAGCCTCACATATAAAAGGAAATTGATGATTAAAAATGAAGTGACAAGTCAATGAACTAAAAATTACTGCCATGCATGCATGCAGCAAAAAAAGTCTCCCTAAACAATCTGTTGCTTACATAATGTCTTCATCACTCATTTAAGAAGTAGATTGTCTCATACTGATAAGAGTATTATTTTGATACTAGAAAGGCACCAGTGAACCTGTGTCTCAGAGGAAATGACATTTTGTTACTGTTCACATATAGATGCTATTATTTGGTGTAAGCCTTTTTAAGAAAGATGATAGATCTTGCTTTTAAAGTAATTTGCCTTGTGAACTTGCGGGTTTAGCAAATTAAAGGCACTCTTCAGTATATAATCCCATGTCTTTCTAGGTATGTTGTTTCTCGGACAGTAATACACTGCTATCCAGGATATAGTTATTATTATTTTTTATTTTATTATTATTAATTATTCTATGTATGGAATACAGTCTGTATATAATCCCATGAGAGTGATGAGTAGCAAAACTACAGGCAGGGGTTTATTAATAAAATATGGGTTTAAGGACAAGTTGAGATGAAGAAAAGGTACCATTTAATTAAAGAGAAAATGTTAAAAGGAAGAGAAAAAAAATAGTTTTCAGTCTTGTCATGCCTATATTAGTTGCTAATGCAATTCTGTGTTGCAATTTCTCTTCCCTTTAGGACAGACATTCATCACATTTTATGCAAGCGTTACCAGAGAAAGTTAGTTTGGAAAGAAAAGACAAAATATATTAAGAAGCCATAAAAAAGATCTTCTGCTTTCTGTATAATGAAATAGATAATACAGTGCCTTTTTGTTAACTGTGGTTTTTTTCATTGAAACTATGTAAAAAAGATACAAGTTATCATTAGCTAAGGCTTGTTAAAGCTTCAGAATGTTATTAAAGTAATTTAATCTAGTCAGGCATACCTGAAAAAAACAATGAAAAAGCCCAAATATACAAATTTGAGTGTAAACCATAAAAGACATCATGTCATATATAAAAAAAATATAAATATTTTGTTTTCTATCACTTCTCCTGTGTCTGGACCTCACATATTTTGCTACAATTGGTCATAAAGGAGGAGTCCACTTGAAGTAGAAGTGCTGCTTTTGGTTTTGAATTTTTAAAGTAAAGATAAAGAAGACTCCCAGAAGATAGAAATTCATTAAGAAAGTCAAAGACTTTTTGGAGAATATGTTCTGTTCAGGGTGGTTTTCTGTTCAACACTTTGTATGTCTTTGAGCACACTGGAGCTTCTAATGAAAAAATAATACAGTTCATTAATGTGGAAAAACTTCTGAAAGTAGCTACCATCTCACAGCATTCTGGGAATTAGTTTGAACATAATTGGTTGGATGTCAATATTAAAAAGCACTCTAATGAAAAAGAAAATGCTCAAGCTATGATAGTTTTCTGCTTCTGATGAAAATTTTAATGAGGCTGAATAATTAACCCCTTCTTTCTTCCCAAACTGCCATGTCTTGCCCAATTCCTGCCTTACATTTATTGTAAATATTTTAAGCAGTTGATTTTCTATCTGTGTAATAGAAAGACTGCACTATATGTATGTTGCACTATACATAAAGCTTGCTGCTTTTTTTTAATCAATTTTACCTTCATGGCTAGATTACTCAAGTAGAGTATTTGTCGGTTGTCATGCCCCTCAGCTATGACTTAGCTGAACGGTGCTTCGTGAAGTGTGATCTTTCCTGATAAATCCACTGACTAGTGCAGCACAGGATCTGCCATTTACATAATGGTCACTCTAATTGGTTTAATGGGAGTTCCAACCTCAGGCTGAGAATTACTTCTCTCTCAGATGTGGTCATTGCCCAAATACATACACTTTCCAGTCTCTGAGTGGACTCCTAATCACTTGTTAAATAGAGTTATGAAGCACATGGAAGTTTTTTCGTGAAGACCCTGTTTATAAAAAAACACCCAACATAACAACAAAGAAGAATAAAACAACACACACAAACAGAAAAGACAAAAAACTATGTGGACATTTTCCTCTGATGTCTGAGTTGCCATCAGTTTGATATGATATGCATTTTTTTTCTTAAATGTATTGAACTCTATGTGAAAGATGACAAATGAAACATTTAGAGTAGTTCTTTGAAACACAGTAGGTTTTTGTAAAACACAGGTTTTACTAATTTTTGAGATCTATCA